>NC_049198.1:71313512-71613512 GCF_009769625.2 Cygnus olor | reverse complement strand
GTCTGCCTTGCTCTTCCTGCTCCTGTAGTCCACTTTCTGTTACAGGAAAGCAGTATGTACACCACATGAGAGTACTGTGAAAAGACGATTTTGTTTTAATTATTTTATTTTATTTTTTTTAAAGCAGCTGATACTGTAGGTCATAAGAGTACCCTTATGGGTACAACGGGACAAACCTGAGGCTGGTGTTAATGGACCTATGTTGGCATGTACCTGCTACGTAGCTACTTTGGAAGGAATTTGTGCTAATTTCTGGTGTTGATCTGGATCAAGTGTTTTTTTGGTGGCTGGCTAACATGCAGGAGAAGGGCTTTTGAAAGGCCACATTTTAATCAACCTATGAGCTTCTTATTTTCCCTGAAGATTTTATTTTAAAATGCTCATACTAAGCCACATGAAGAAAATAAAAAAATGAAACAAGCAGAAAAGCCCAAATCTTCTGTAAGTTAGAGTTACAGAAATGTGTTGCAAAGTTCAGGTCTGTGTTTCATTTCTCCCTGACTGGACTTGGGAAGTTCCTGTGACCCATTCCTCAGAAACAGGGTTGAAGCATCTCTGACATTTGAGGACCAATAGGCTGATGGAGAGGTTCTCAAACAGAATGGCTGTGAGGTCTGCTGCCAAAATGCCTTTTTGTCCAAAAAAAAACCAACAAACAAACAACAAAAAAAAACCCTCTATCATGTCTGGCCTTGATACAGTTGTAAAACGTGTATCATAAACATGTAAGACTCTGTTAAATCTCAACTTTTTGTGCTTTTGTGGTCCTGAATGCACAATTGGCATGAGTCAGGCATTCAGATCTTGTATATTCTGGAAAGATTGTCTAAAAAGAGCATCCACAGAATCACAGGATGTATTTTCTGAAGAAGCATGCCCCCAGATAGGTCCAATAGTACAGATATTGGAATCATCCAGTTTCAGATGTGCTCCAAATGCATGCAGAATAAAAGGCTTGGACAGTGATGGGTTAGGATCATCTCCAGCAGCCAGGCACTATGTTTAGATTCTCAAGCAAGTGCAATCCAGCAGGTACCACATCTTGCCTGATCACACATCATGCATAATTTAGTTTCTAATTTAGTCTGGATTAGTTGTTTTCACATGCTGTTTGTGTCACCCTTTTATTACCAAATCTCCTGCTTTAAGGTAGAACATTTTATTTCCTGTTGATATCAATGTCCCCATGTTTTCTTCAACCTCTCTGTATTCTGTTTCTCACCTTATATTTTAAATTATTGTGGTTACAAACCACAACCAATTTACAGCAGCAGGAGTGTAATTAAAAATAATAGCCATAGCAGCTGTATTGAGAAACCAGTCGTTTCCTATACCAGTTAATGACATATCTTGTCCTAATCTGAATGCAAAACATGCTCCTTTAACAGCTTTTTCCAATATGAAAGGGAACGGAAACCCATTAATAACTATATTCTACTGCAAGGTTTTGAAAAATGGAGGAAGCCTCCCCCTTCCCCCCCTTCCCTCCCCAGTCGCCTGGAAATTGCATCCCCGAAGTCTGGGAATCTGTAAAATGCAGATGATTTATACCACCAACAGTCTCCAGGTCCCTGAGAAACAGCAATGGAAAGCTTCACAAGAAGGTCTCTGGGGGTCCAGGCACAATCATCTGCCAAATCTGCAGGCAAACAATCTGCCAAATCTGTGTAGTATTTCTCAGACTGTGGCAAATAGAAAGTTCAGGGAAGAAAGGGAAGAAAGCATCAGTGAAAAGGGGAGAAAGGCTGTCAGTTCAAGGTGAAGTGCGCTTATTGTCCTCAAAATCCTTAGCTGAGGAAGACCTGGGCTGCAGAAACAGCATTAGCACAAATTATTTTGAAATCTCAGAGGTTAACAGAAAGAAATCCTGAGATACTTTGATAAAATGAAAAGTAAATCTCAAAATTTTCACATTTTTCAATATTTTCCCTTCAGGAAATGCAGTCGTCTTCTACTCTTGGAAATGGAAACTTTCTGCAGGGACATGTGGATTTTAATTAACATGAGCTAGAAGGAAGTCACCTGATGGAAGGGGATATTTTGACATTTTTATTTGTAAAGATTTCAAATTTTTATATTATACAAAATCAATTTTGGAATGAAACACAGTCATTACTTAAACTAATGAGAAATACTAGTTTTTGAAAAGTTGCTCTCTGGGTGGAGAGAAATGCAGATGATTCTGTGCTACTCTAGATTTTGCCTGTAGCTAGCTGGGAAAAAATGAAAATAGAAACAAACAATTGAGATAAAGCACACCGTTAGCATTAAGTGCTTCCCCAGGGGTACTGCTATGTCATTTACCTTTGTTTTGAATATTGCTTAGAAGTGGAGCATACTGATTCGTGCTGTCAGCAAAATTTTAGGTTCATCGGTAAGGATTTATGGGAGGCTACTAAGAGCATTTTCAGTCACCCTTTTAGTCAATCATCCCTTAAAGGAAGACAGAGTTATTCACACAATCACTTTGGCAGTCACTCATAGTGGGTGTAAAAGCCCAGCGTATGAGATTGGTAGTTTGCTACATCTGCTTTTCACCAGGCTAAAGGACAACATGAATGGAAACAACACCCATGCTCCTTCTGTACGTGCACAGCATGCTGTGAAGTCTTTGTTGCTTGCTGCATAGAAAACATTTAGCTGAAACTGTTTTTTTAGCCAAGGCACTAATTGCCTAACTGATGCTGGACTATTCAATTTAATCTTCAAATGTGGCAGAAAAACTCTACCAAGGAAAATTAACTTTGTTAAATTGAGCAAACACACACAACTCCAAAATTTTATACAAGCAGAACCTCTAGTCTGTATGAGGCCAACGCTCATTGATGGGCTCTATGCCACTTCCATAGGTTAACTCCTAGGTACATCCCAGTCTTAAAACTGTCCTAGCAATTTGGATTAAGAGTGAAGTTATGCCAATAGCCACCATGCCCCACCTGTCACTCTCAGTACAGGCACTGTATGTTTCCTCTCTGTGAAGAAAACCCCGACGGAGCAGTTTGGGGTCACTGGTGGTGGGAAGATGGGGTGGGGAAGCAGAGCCATGCTAGCCACAGGGTCCTTACAGAGGGTGCATTGGCCAAGGGGTGGCCTTCAGCACAGCTCCAACGTTGGGGAGAGAGAAACCGGGGTGTTGGGGGTGTGGAGGGTGGCCCAAAGCAGTTACTAATATTTCATCACTGATGCTTCTCTGCAGCATCTCTCTGCATATCCACAGTTGACAGCACTAGAAATCTTGTCACTTCACTCACATCTGTCCTCCTGCCAGTCCTTCAGTGTGGCCTTTGGACATGGCAATGTCTCCATGGGGGCACAGACTATGGAAATAGTAAAAAGTGGAGGAAAGTCTCAAGACACAGACTAAAATGGTAGATTATTTCCTTTCCAACTTCTTTCTCCTACTAGGCATATGTCATATTTTCACAAGCTAAGCATATAAAATCAAAAACAAGACTGCAAAGAAACCCATGCAAGTACTTCCCCACTGTTAAAACATGGATGTCCTACCATTTCTGGGTTGTCTGTGATGGAGCAGGAGCTTGTGAAAGCTGTCCTTTTATTCCGCAGAACATTTGCAGATCTATGCAGAGAGAAGGAGATGTGATGCTCTTTTAGCAGGACCTTCCCGTCTTGTGTCTGTCCTGCAGGAACTGCTCTCCTGCTGCAGTGTTCAGTGTTTTATCTGCTCCTGTTCTAAAGGAGAAATCAATCTTACAACTCTTCCCCTGTCTAATTAAACCTGTGCTAGTGAAATCTGGCCTAATTCTTCCAGCTGTATTTTACTAGAGTTAAATTTCATCCACCAGTTAGTTGCATTTATACACTTCTTGCAGCTTCTGTTCTCTGTCTGCAAAGGGCTGGATGTGTGTGAAAACCCTCCACAGACTTTCAGGCAGATAGAAATGTTCTAAACCCCTGGTGCAGAATAATATCATGTCTATTGCTGTGCTCCAGAATGGTAAGATCTTCCAGTAAAAACTTTAACCTTGTGATCCATCACCCTTTCAGGTATGTTTTTTTACCCCGTATGCCACAGCCCCCCTCCCTCCCCAGGTACACCTGACACTGCTGGATGAGTGTGGAGAACTGGTGATTTGCTTGTGTGCTATTTATCCTGTTCTGGTTATATAGATTTAGTAATACTGGTACCACGTGTTCACTCTATAATACCTGTAAGGATATACGGATAATATAACTGACTGACTGAGAAAAGGGATGAAACCAAAACAGATCATCAAGAACCCATCCTACTCAGTGCATTCCTCACTGATTTTCTTCAGAGCATGCTCTTAACACATCTAGGTGGTGGCAGATGTTCCAGGAGGAGCAGTAATACAATTGTGGAAAAACCAAGGCCTGCAACAATGCAGGCAGAGTTGTAGGGACTGTGTCAGTATGAGGCAGTGAGGGCATAAAACAGACACTGTCTTTCACTCAAGAAAATGTTGCAAGGAGTCTAAACAGCTCTGCTCTACACCTTCAGTAGTTGTCCAGCTGTGAAAAGTAGACACGAGAAACTATTCTTCTGACTTGGCAGTGTTTTAAGTTGAATTTACACTAGAAGAGAAAAGAGTGAGAAATCATGTCCAACTACCTGCCACAGGAACCAGCAATCTTAAGGGTACAGCTTATATGCTCAGAGGCCACACGTTATAGTTTATGAACTGGCATTAAGACTCAACAGCAGCCCCTGAGCTCTGTCTGGATGATAAATGCAATGTTCAACTATCTTGAATAACAACAAAATCTGCTGCTGGCAGATATTACATGGGTGTATTGATTTCCTCTTTGGTGGGTCTGTGTGCTCAAACCAAAGAAGAGTGCTCTTCGTTATTTATTTCCATTTTAGCAGCAAAAAGCTGTTCTCAGGATCCTGCCCACAGCTCTGTCAGTCGTACGCCTTCTGCCAGGGACTGCTTTGCCTTGGAATATGTGTCAAGCCCCACAGCTGGGGGTATCTTCTCAAAAGCCACATAAAATAAATGAACAAGCATCTTGTGAATGTGCCTGGTGAAGAAGGCTCCCACATCTCCTCCCAAGAGTTTCTTCCTCCCAGCAGGACATAAAGAGAGAGCCTGTCCATACCACAGCCCACATGGCAGCTTGAGGACAGGTAGTGCAAAAAGAGCATCCACAGGGGATCTGTGTTGTCCCTGTGAGAGCCACCAGAGACTGCATACCCCTGCCCACCCCTGAACCAAGAGGACAGTCACCTCCAGGCAGTGATGCAGACACAAATGTTGGACAAATCACTTTTCAGCTGTCTGACTTTATAATGGGGCTGTCTGGTCTGCCTCTCCTGATTAAATGTCCATGCTAATACAAATGCAGAACTACTTTCTACAAATAGAATAATTAATTCCTAGTCCTCACAGAGGTGTCCAAAATAGCTCTGCTATTTCTCTCTGCAGTTTGCATCTCTAAGTGTTTGTGTAAGATTCATTCAATAGAGCCACACTTTGATTTTAGTTAACTTTAGCTGTGTTGTGTGGTGAAATAAAAGAGTTACCTGCTTACATTTCACTATATTTGCAACTTTTGCAAACAAAAACAAGTTATCTGGCAAGTAGCAAATGGAAACGTTTTCTCCACTAAGAGAAGTTATTTAAGCTGTCTTGTGTATTTGGGAGCACTGGCATAAATTAAGCCTGATTTCCATGAGTTTGTACATTGAAGCTAGTTGATGTCAGTTGTGTTAGGTGACAGGGAAGGTTCACACTCCACTCAAAGCCTTTCCTGTGTCTGAAGCTTTAAAAAAATATTTTCTTTCCCTTACAGACACTGTTTATTACTAAGGGTTGGACCTCATCAGCATCCCTTCTTTCAGTGAGTCTTCTTCCACCTGGGCATTTATTTCAAGGGTCTTGGATGAGCTTTATATCTTTCAGATTTTCCTCTGCTATATCTGTTAGTTCCAGTGACATGAGGAATGGGGAGAGATGTAAACAGCGCAATCATTTAATCCTTGTTTCCATAGCAAGTATGGCTAAAAAAAATTCCACCTGAATTTGGCACGTGACAACCTCTGAATACCAGCTGCAATAAAAGACTATCAAGTAAAAGAGGGCAGATACTATCTTTAGTGCCAAGTTTTGAAATGCTGAACAGCAGAACTAGTATGCCCTCCTAGTGATTTCTTCCAGGCTTTTCTCCCATGACACATACAAGTTCTTTAAACCGAAACTTCTGCATTTATGAACACTACATGTGTTTGCTTTTGCTGCTGTGTGACAACAGGACGTTCCTGAAGGACTGCTTTGATGAAAGCCTACGTGAAGAAATGGAGTGTCCTCTGCTATGTGCTCCCATATCTATCATTACACTTTAAGTCTAGCTGAGAGGCTTCTGCACAAATGTGTGCTTCCTTACTTTGCTTCATAATTTGTCCTTAAGAGCTCTTGAAATGAAAAGATAAGCCAGCCCAGCAAGCAGGGCAAAAGACTGAAAAATGGAGAAACTGGGGATACAGGTGACCACTACTGACACATTGAGGAATCTTGGTGAAGTTTTTTCTTTGGTGTATGTCTTCATTGGACTCCCAAACCTCCTGTGGAATCAAGCACCAACACCCCTCTGTATGTTAGTGACAATGCATACCTGAACTCTAGACATACTGCTGCAGTGGAAATAAATACCGATGACTTCTGGCCTCTAATCCTTGCCACTGTATTGACTACCTGACCCCAGACCTGCTACTTCTCATCCTAGTGCCCCCGTTCATCTTATTATAAAAGCTGAGGCTCACAAGTATTAACCAGGAACAGGCACTGCTTCTTGGCATCCAAAAAAAAAAAAAAAAAAAGCGAAGCCTTCCTCTACTGGGGCCTCTGTCCTGCAAATAATGGAGACACTGGCTACAAATTCTGATAAAAACCAGACATTTTTCATGAAATGTGAAGGCTGCAGTTTGAAGTAAGCAGCAGCAACCTGCTGGTCACCACAGCTGCTCCTTCATTCAGCTCTTTCTGCATGGTAGATGCATTCAGTGCACTCTGTCTCATGGGCTAACAACCCTTGCCCTAGTGTGGCACAAGGTGTGGACTCTGAAGTCTCTGTTGGATGCACACCTGTAAAGAACCACGGAGGAGTTTTGGTGCTGCCTTTCCATGCTATGTCCTTGAAATCAAAGAAGCATTGTGGAGTTCCTGATGCACAAAAATGTCTTCAAAACTCCAGAGACTGAGAGCTAAGTGTCTATGGCAAGAGGAAGCCAGTTCCTGCCTGTTTAGGCTAGGGATGAGCCACGCCCTGACCCTCTTCTGTCTGGCAGTATAAGCATAGCCTCTAAAAGCAAAGGGTTTGTACAGATCTCACAGTAGTGAGTCAGTCTACCAAATGCTAGGACTGTCCCAAAGAACTGCAGAGCCTGTGAATAAATCTTAAAAGTATGAGGCTGGCAAAAATAACGTGCTGGATTCCCAGCTATTCCTCTCCTTTCTGGTCCTAGTGCTGCACAGCAGATGCGAGCCATGTTGTTCCTCCATTCGAGAAAACACCTAATTCCTAAGGAGTCATGTTTCTTTTGTGGAACGAGGTTCTTTACATCCCACAGAAGAAGTTTTTATTTGGAATTTGGAGGCTAGCAATTGAAAATCAATCTACTCTTCAATACCAAACAAAGCCTTCCTCTCAGAGGCTGTGATGCTAAGCTAAAACCAATGCACAGCTATTTTATTCTTTTGCACCGTGGTGTCTGCTGTCAAATTACCTGCACTTGGCAGAATTCAGACTTCATTCGGAGGCTGTTGAAGCTGATAGCAGGATTTCCATTGGCTTTGGTTTGCCTTAGGCAAAAGACCTTACAAAGGAAACATGAGAGGCTTATGAGCTAAAGCTAGGAAGTGATGCAGAAGACAAGGCACCAGGTGTGTGTGAGCATTTGTGGTCCCTGTGATTCACAGTAATTCACAGCAATTATGTTCCCTTGTGTTTACTTTATTGATGTTTAAAACTAAAGTAATTGTAGATAACAATAAACATTTGCTTTTGCAATGGCAGCAGCTGATAAAATGTGATGGCATTTTATTAAGAATTAAGTCAGTGAGATTGTTTTGATCTGTTGTGTGAAATACATAAGAGCATTAACTGAAATGAAAGCTGCAATATCTCACAGGTTCAAGAATACTGTTGCACTTATTTTTAGCAGTTTTTTTTTTTCCCCTCTCATATTATCAAAAGATGGTATATGGATGCCAGGAAAGGGAAAAAATCGCTGCTGTTGATTTTGCTGCAAAATATATATTAGTAGAAGGATCCATGTTTTAACCTGGACTGAGGGCACTGCAATATGTTTGCGAATGATCAATACCTTGGGTCATTTTAAATCAAAGCGTGGGTGTAATGTCAATTATTTTGTAAGAATGTGTGTTGATTCATCTGTGTGTTACTACAGCTCAGCATCTGCAAGGGGATTGACTTGATTAGTAACATCTCTTCCACAAACACCATACCTATTCCCTATGCAAAGAAGGCTCTGTGGTTTATAAAATTTGGGATCTTGTTTCAGGATACCATGCACCACAAAGCTGAAAGGTACGTATTTGTCAATCAGCAGAGAAGTATTAAACAAGTTAGGAAGTTATGAGACTGTGTGGCCTTTTCATCTCGTTGTTGTGTGAAGGAGGAGAATAACTTTGAAAGAAGTCCATGAATATTTATAAATTGGAAGGGGGAATCAAAACCACTAGATTCTGCATACTCTTAAGCCAAAGATATCTGTGTGCCAGCAATTACCCTATGAGCTTTCTGTGTGGTCTAGTCATAAATTGGATGACATTAAGATCACTTTAATTCTTTATTGTGAGCTTAAAGTCTGCTCTTAGTCCATACCTGTAAAAGGGCTATTGGTTATGCAGACACAGGTGAACTAACAGGAGGGAATGCCTCACGTTCTGTTAATGTGCTGTCTCGCATGCTGTGGTGCCTGTATAGGTTGTGCTTGCTCCCATTACAGGCATCTGAAAGCAGCAGTTGAGCTTTCTTATGATAGATGCTGCTTGCAACTTATACAACTCCTTGTAGGCAGATGTCACACAAAATCACTTCCTAAGTCAAGATCAACACAGTTGTGCACATAAGAACTTCCACTGTTTAAGCATTTTCCATATAAACATATATTCCAGTGCAGAAGTGCAAGATACACCTTTCTAGAGGAAAAAAAATAATATATATATATATTCTTCTGCTAGTGTGTTGTGAGAAAACAGCTCTGAAGATAATCTGGGCTAGCAGCTTGCAATGGAGCTAAAAGGGAGGCCTCCAGATGAATTTAGCCTGTTAACTTGCCTTAAAAAAAAAGGTGCCTTGTTTTCCTCGTTATCTTAGCAAACCTCCATTGTGTGTGTGTGCCCTTGCTGCTTCCTATGGTCTGACCTGCATCCAGAGGTACCTCCCAGAAGCTTTTAGGCATCCTGAAGTAATTGGAATTCAGAGTCATGTGTAAGCAGTGGTACGGGCACGCCACATCTCCAAACATCCACGCTCACATTTGTGCACTCTCTCTCCCCCACGCACACATGTGTGAACACTCTTGACGCACTTTTGACACATTTTTTCTCTGTGGTTTGTCTCTGGCTCTGTAACCCTAGAGCTCCCTGTTCCCCACGTGGACTTGTCTCTGGCTCCAGGATGCTGTAAGTGATGGGTGATTGGAAGAAACAAGTC
Organism: Cygnus olor; assembly: GCF_009769625.2. NCBI lineage: Eukaryota > Metazoa > Chordata > Aves > Anseriformes > Anatidae > Cygnus > Cygnus olor. The sequence goes on along the minus strand of NC_049198.1, from coordinate 71,603,849 downwards.
CCATATGCAGCATACACGTAGCTTCTTAGCTGGAGCTGATGAAATGTCCATTTCCCCCACCCAAGAGGCTTATTTCCAGTGGGTATTTTAGTGAGGAAAAGCTACGTTTGGACAAGTGCAGTGAACTCTTGGGGGTAACTCAAACAGACAAATTGATATTTCATGCCGAGTTAAACTTGGACAACGTGCATTGCAAAGGTGTTGACATAGCATTAGTAATTGCTTTTCATCACTTGCTGCTAGTTTCTACATCTTGCAAAATACTTTTATTATTATAAATGTCTTGCCGTGAGACGCTGAAGTCATTTTCTTAGCCAGTGCATACCTCTGTAGCTCTGCAGATAACTCCCATTGTTCCTCATCAGCAACCACGCAAGGAAAGGACATAGTTTGTAGGAGAAGACAAGGCACCAGGTTCTGGAAGGAAGGTGCTGACAATCAAGTCAATATCATGTAATCTGCTATTTTTTCACTCTGTGCAGCTATAACTTCCTATGACAGTTTGTCACGTTAGCTTTCATTTACGTTAAGAGGGACCAGCTGTTGTTTTATTTCTCTGAAGGAGCCCATAATGGAATTGCTGAAATATTTAAGGCATAATTACCCAAAATACTATTCCAGGCCTTAATAATAATATGTGCATGTCACCCAAAATTCCATGATGTTTCCCAAATAAAAAGTGAGATGAAGATTTGTTGGGCTTGAGAAAGCAGTTTTTGAAACACCTCCATTTCTGTTTAGATTTTCTGCTCCAGTGACAGATATGCTAGGGATCCTTATGTCTAGCAGTAATACTGGCTCTTGTCCATTTTTTTTCCAGCCATGAAATTCTCTGCATCTCAGTTGCAATTTCCATGACTGATGTAATCCATGAGTATTTCTCAGATGTACTTAGCATATAATCACTTAAACAAAATGCTGTTCTTCCCAATGCTTTTCTACACTAAAATGGGAGTAAAGCAAACTAGAAATAAACAAGCCAATCTCTTGTTATTAGAGGGGAAAAGACTGTGCAGCAAATTAGAATGTTAAATCAGTGAGAGACCTCATTTCTCAAAACGCAATATGTGGAACTCTCACCCATGATAGAGCCATTTATTGTTCAAACTGCCTTTCACTGAGAGAAAATCGCATTATACGGCAATCTGTGTGCCATTGGAATATAGTGCTGGGAGTAATGGCATGTGTATTGCTGTGTGTATTGTACCATCAGTGTTTTGGGTCACTCTGTCCTGTTCTACCCTCTTCTGAAGGAAAAAAAAAAAAAAAAAAACAACAAAAAACAAAAACAAACAAAAAAACCTTGATAAAATATGCCAGTATGCCAGATTGAATTGTGTTTCTCATGTGACCCCCAAAGGAAAGAAGGTCATGGGGCCATTCAAGCCTCATTTCTGCACCGTTTAATGAGATTCTGAAAGGGCTGGGGAGGGGGAAAGACCATTTATCACTTTGGAAACAAAAGAAGAGGCAGCAGAAACAGAATCTGAATGCAAATGAGACATTTTTTCACTTGGGACAAGCTGATTTCCATATTAACTATTTTTTTTTTACATTTGTCCAAATTCATTTCCTTTGCTATTTTGTATTTTGAAGCCAAATGATGACAATGAGTTAAATTTGCATGTTTTCTAAAGAAATGCTGAGGATGAACCTACAGAGATTAGTTATATTGCACTGCATTTTAGCGGTTATATCTTTAAACAAAGCTGAAATCCACCAGCCCCTTGACCTGTGTTAGCTGTGTGCTTTGTCTATTATTTTGTCATTGCTCACTGAAGAAATAGAGATAAGGTGGGGAGAAAATATAACAATATTTATGTAAATCATTTTATGACACTGAAATTATACACTGTACTTTTCCAGGATGTAGGTAATATGCATTATTCATATAAAGAACATAAAGAATAAGGAAATTCAATCTCATTGACACAGTTTCAGTTCCCTTGTAAAGCAGAGGTGCCAATGCAACTTTAGAACTCTCTGAGGGGTTTGCTGAGTACCGCTGGTGGTGTCTGGTCTCTCCTTGACTGATTCAGGGTGAAAATATTTTATCTTTCCAGAGTTTCTGAAAGTGAAGTTGCTTAGGGGCTCGAGCACAGGTAACCCTATAGCTATTATTCAAGGATTTTGAGAGAAGAGGAAAACTGTCACCACATTGTAGTCTTGGATATATTGTGAAGCAGTGGCATAGAAACCCAGGCTTCCAGGCCCACCTCAATGCCGTAGAGAGTTTCCCTCTCTGTTTCAGTTTAACAAAAGCTTCACTATTCGTTGATTTAAACAAAGAAATCCCAAACTTTCCATGTGAGGGCAATAACCTATGCTAGAAACCTGCCATCTTCTCCTGTTCACGCCTGTTGATGCTTCATAGGTTGCAGGTCATATAGCTTAGCCCATGCTTTCTAGGAATCATCACACTGTGTCAGAGGGAGTAAAGGACCAGGGGCGAGACTGTTCTCAGTGGTGTCCAGTAACATGATGAGAGGCACCAGTCATGAATGAAAATACAGGATGGTCTATTTAAACAGAACAAATATATATATATATATTTCTTTTCACTATTGATGGGAGTTAAGAGTAGTACTGTGCAACCTGCCCTAGCTGTGCAACCTCTGGGAAGGGAGTTTGGACTAGACGGTCCCCAGAGGTGCCTTCCAAACCCCAGCAATTCTGTGTGATTCTGTGATCACTTCAAACCACTCACAGAGAGCCCTGCCTTGAACCTTCTCTTCCAGCTGGGAGCACTCTGTCACTCAAGGGGCTTTACCACCTCTTTCCCAGTTGAACTTGGTGTGGTGCTCACTGAGGGCCTAGCAAGCTTCAGTCATGCCCAGGTGGATGTAATGGAGTCATCCCAACAAGACCTTTGGTTGACAAACTGAGACCTAAATAGTGAATGCTGATTGATTCGTTGTGTGTTTTTGTTGTTGTTGTTGTTGTTGTTTGGGTTTTTTAATCATATTTTAAGCCTAGACATTCTTTTTCAGGGCAAATGGAGGGGGATCAGACTTCATCAAAAAATTCATGGCATTCACGAAGTCCATAAGCATTAGCATGACCCGGGCCTATCTCCCTGCAGAAATAAGAGGTGGAGCTAGAAACATTATGATTAATGTTTGGCACTAGACTAGATTTTCCCCACCGTTAGTTCTTGTGAATCCCCACAATACTAGCAGGTGTGTATTCTTTTACAATCTTCCCCCATCCCCAGGTACTTTCTCCTGCTATTGTTGTCAGCTTTTTCCAATTGTAAATGATAACATCAGGGCTTATGTATCTATTTGAACACATTTTCTTCTCAGTAATGCAAATATTGGCTTTGTTTTGTTTCCTCTTCAGCCCCTATATCTGTGAATTTGTCCTTATCCTTAGCAATTAAAACATCTTTCCTGAAGCAAACAAAAGAAAAATAATACAATAATAAAATGACAATGCTTGCATTTGCCTGATGTTATCTTGACAGCAGATGATGACAGATACATTAAACAATAAAAGACCTTCATTGAAATACAGATTTGGAGGGGAGGAGGAAATTCAAAGAAGGAATATCAATCTCTCTACTCACTGTGGTTTGATAATAATTACAGAAAAATTAATTACGTGCCCTTCACAGGAGTTAAGCAATTATACCTCTTGGATCTTCTGAGTTCTATATGTTTATTTATTGCTAAATTAGATACAGATGATTTATAACTTTGTTGCCTTAACACAGTCATGTTAAAAAAAAAAAAACAACCTACTGCCCCAGAAATGAAACATCTGAAAATCTTGGGTGGATGAGACAGTTCTGGTGTTCATCATTAACCATCACCGTTAACTAAGCTCTCCTCTGTCTACCTGGATGGCAAGAATCAGACTAACAATGGGGAAAATTCCTTTTGTCTTCCTTTTACTCTGTGCTACAACTATATCTGTAACATCACTGTTTTAAAGCAATCAGAGATAACTCCAGCACTGTGATGACTCCCAGCACTAAACTCTCCTGTGCTGCTACTCATTGACTTCATGAGAAATATTGCAGGAATTACATGAGAGTGGAACCATCAAATGAAAAGAGACTTGACGGTGATGGATGTGCACTGATGTTGTGTGAGGGGATTCTGATATGAATAAAAACAGGACAGAAACTGTCAAGCATTTCAGTGTTGTGTTTTTTTTTTTTTTTTTTTTTTTTTTTGGTGGCGTTGTCTGTAATGAGTTAGAGAAGATATTTTAAAGCCATGATAGACAGCAGAAGGCATCAGAAAGTCAGATGTAAACTGGAATTTCCTTTGTTTCAATGGAAGATGACACCCACAGACATTAGAAAGGAAAATAATACTGCAAACATGAATGCATTGTAAGAGTCAATATATATATATATATTTTTCATAAAACAAATTTATCTCTGTGACAAAAAACATTGCAAAATTACCTTTAAAAAGCCAAAGATGCTGATCAGTTCCTGTCTGCCAGTACCCCACCGTTCAATTTTTGTTTAGTTAGGAACAGCTATATGTCCTATGTCTTATCTCCTGCCTGCTTCATTCACGAAGTATCTTTTTTAAACATAGTAGGAAATTACAATACATGGACATATCTAGAGAGAACAGCTCCTCCATTTTAAGAAGGACTGTTTAACAGATTTCTTGCAGAAGCCATTGATCAGGTGGGGATTTGTGCTGAAACAGCATCTCTATTTCATAAAACTGGAGCAAGTCTTTCTGGGTACCTTAAAAGCAAGTCTGCTCAGCCAGGCTTTAATTACCTCTGTTAAGCTCTCTAGCAAGCAGCAAAGCAGCAAGCTGTGAGATTCGTAAGATTATATTCTTTGCTAATAATAGGTATTAGTGCACAGTTAGGGGAGTGCAGAGTTTTTCTGTATTCAGTTTTCGGACTATTGTGATAATTATGCAGGCTCAGGCCCTTCAATAGCCACACACAGGCCTCTCAAAAAAGGATAGAGAAATAGGAGAGCCAAATCCAACCTTCACCCACCCCTCTGTTAGCCTAGGGAGACTCACCAAGGTGACCTCCAGTAACAGGTTTTCAGCTTTTAATTTTTCCAACCTAACATGTTAAAGGGGACTTACCAGAGACAAACATTGGCCTGTTTCAGAACCCTGCTAAGGACTTTCACTGAAACAATTTCACCAAGTTGAAAGTGTTTAATAAGGAGACAGATATAACAGATTCAGAACTGCCATTGATAAATACACATAGTGCAATAACACTAATATATGATAATAGTGCTAGCAAAATACTATCCCAGGTATTCCTTACTGAAGGGTGAAAGCACAGAGCTTACCAAGAAGGCATCCCTGTCTTGGTGGAGGAGGAAGGGCACAGCCTCTGCTAGGTTTCCAATTTCTTCTTTCTGTCCCCCAGCTTTTCTTTTTTTCCTAACATTTTTTTTTTCCTAACACTAGCTTCTAACACTAACTCTTTCTATACTATCCCCTTTTTTTCCTTTATATTCTAGCCTTATTTGTTCCCCTCCCTGGGGTAACGTTTAGCATTATTTGGGTGGAAAGTCAAGTGCTACAGTTGTATATGTTTAGCATGTACTTCATTAAGCTCATTTTCATATTCAGGTGTATTATTAATTTTACAAATAATCAAGCAAAAGGTTTCACTCCAGGCGCTGTGGCTCTCAAGGATGTGTTCTGCTGCCAAAACAGGACCATCCTTCCACTGAAAGACTCCCTCCTCTGGCAACCTCTTATACTAAGCTTGTGGACCTCCAACCACAAAGTTTGTATAAGAGATAAGCAGGAGCAAGCTGCTCAAATTCCCCTTGCACAAGGCCATTGCTTATCACTGACACTAACAAATCTGACTATTCTTCATACAACCCATGTAGGCTGGGCACTCATGTATCTGTTTGACTGACCTCAGTGGTTTTATAGATGCATTAGCACATGGCACTGGTATCAGCATGCAAGTGCTTTGTGCGCTGCAAGACTGAACTAGAATTGATGCAGACATTGAATGATTAGGCCACCAGCAGCAGCCCATCAGCCTGGATACCTGTGCCTCATGCACGGCCACATGGAGTGTTTTGTCCCTGAAGGACTGTGTCCTAGACACATTCCCTTCCCAAGCACCCACAGTGATCCTGCCATCCTCTGCCTAGGGCTTTGTCTGAGTGCAATAATGCACTTTGCAATTTTTTTTTTTCTTTTTTTTTTCAGAACCATCATGGGGATCCTATCCACTGTTCTCATGTCAGCTAGGCCTGTCACGGTCAGTGCCTTGCCTTTTTATCTCCAACGCCTTGATGGTCTCTGTGGCACTGTTGCAGCATCCTTATATCTATCCAGCATTAACTGCCACCCGTAGAGACAGTCGTTCATTGACTGATTTGGCTGCCTCTGGAATTAGATACAATGCTTTTGTCAGACCTGTTAAATTTTCCATCCCTTTGTTCTTTATATTGTCCATCTTTCACTTGTCTCTTGCTTGCATTTCTGGTGTTTTTTTTTATTAACAGGTTTATACTCACACAAAAAGGTGCGTCTTACTGTAATCTCTGAGGACAGAAAAGCCACCAGCCCATGTCCACGTGCTTCAGGCATCTCTGCTTGAGTACAGATAAACTTTCAGATGCTACATGTATCAACGCTAGAAAGTTTCTAGAGATGGAAAAACACATTTTTTATTTCTGTTTCCTTTTTTCCAGGATCCAGACTTTTTGAATTCTTTAAGTGATTAATTTGGCTATGGTCTTCCTTTGCCAACTTATCAGTTAGGTCTCTTATTTGCTTACAGAATTTTATAGGCTGTCTTCTGCACTTCAGACATTCGTCTTATGAAGGGTAAAGGTTTATTCAAAAGAAACTCTTTTTTTGTCATTCTATATGTTGGCATTTCAATTTGCTAAAGCCACCCAACTAAATTAAAATCATTCTGCCCTCCAAGAATACTGCCAAAAGGCATGATTTCTCTCTAAATGGGGTTCAAGGGTGACGGTTTCTGGAGAGGAAATTGCTAAACAATTGGTCAGCATTTGTGTCTGTTAATTACTTCTATTCCTCTACTTCTTTTCTGGATTTCTCCAGCATAAATTTCACTGGAGGATGTCACTAGAGTGTATTGCAATTCTGAATTTATTGAGGCTGACTCTGGCTGCAGAATAGTTAAGCAAAAAAAAAAAAAAAGCAACAATTAAGACTGTTGTATCGCTACAGTAGTACACTGTGAATTTACCATGGTAATGTACAAAAAAATTCAGTGGTACTTTAGGCTTTGGGGATATCCTAGGGTAAAATTGATGTTTCCTTTAAAAAATAAATAAATAAAAGAGAAAAAAAAATAGAAAAAAATAAAAAATGATCCTCCTTGATGAAACTATTATCTGCTTTCAGCAAAAGCTTGACTTCACGAGTTTTGCAGGGCATTTCTCATCTTTTTTCCTCCAGGTTTAGAATGAAAAATCTGTCTCTATCTTTGACATCTATTGATGCAGAAGAATCTATCACAGCCTAGATAAGTTTAAGTAAATTTAATTATTATCATATACTATCTGTCCTGAGCATATTTGTTTTCTGCCAATAGTTGCAGGCACACACCACCCGGTCACTTGAAAAGAAATCACAGAGTCATAGAATGGCTTGGGTTGGAAGGGATGTTAAAGATCATCTAATTCCACTCCCTGTGCCATAGGCAGAGATGCATGTTGTAGCTGTTGTAACTTCTTTTTGTAGTCTTAACTTCAGAACATACAAAATATTGTCTGCACCTATCTGTTACATGGTGCAACTGGGGAGGAAAACTATATGCAAACCAAAAGAACCATATCTAGACACAGGCATAAAAGAACTTAAAGAGAAGCTGAGTTTTTGCAGTGTACATATCTAGCAACAGAGAAATTAATTATACTCCCCGGGCTGTAAGTATACCGGCTAACACTTAATTTGCCTGCAGGTTCACTTAGAGCGTGGAATTAGAAACTACCTAAGTAAACGTACAATTTTCCATTTGTTATGGTTATATACTATTTCATTTTGTGCTCACATGCTGTATTATGTTAGAGGTTTTTTATTCAAAACTAGGGCATATGTAGAATTGATGCTAACATTACATTAAAAAAATTCAGTGCAAGGCCTAAAAACTGGATAAAAGGGATCCTGAAGGTATATATCTCCATAACTGATCAGAACCAGCCTGAAAACATTTCAAAAGAATGAATATTTTGTGAAATACTAAAAATATATATAGCAAACAATCACAAAGACAGATTTTGAAGAAATCCAGCAGATATAAATAACAGAAACAGACATTTTACTAAATGGACACTCAAGCAGTAAAGTGCAAGCCTTAAATGCATTCAGAGCACCATGGCATTTATTTTTATTCAGGCTTTCAAAGCCAGGCTGTAAGCTTCACTGGAAGGAAAACATTAGAGAAGTTTCCCAGGTTAAGAAGAAAACAGAACTGCAACAAAGCTGCTTTTAGAATAAAAGGAGCAATTGGATGTTGAAAAATGTTTTCTATAGGAAGAGATTTAATTCACACTGCAGATCAGGCCCTTGTCCTCAAATACATACAAGGTACCAAACTCAAACAGCTATTGAAGTCTTCTGCCCATCACCTGCCATTGACAAAAGTGCACTTTTCAGCCCCAGAAATCAGTGGGTAGATGTCTCAAAGCTTGACTTCAGGCTCTGGTGCTGTATAAATATGTCTCTAGCAGGCTGAGGAGCCTCCAGGTGACACTGGGCACTACCACACTACCCATCTGTGGTTCCTTTTCCCATCCTAGACCTCATAGGCTCTTCAAGCCATGGCCAGTCTCTGAACATGAGTGGCAAAGCAGGACACAGTCCTGAGCTCAACTTGCAATTGCAGCATGAATAATAAGGTAGATGCCTAACTCTGTACGGCAAATATTTTTCCCAAAGGAGGACGTCTTGAAGCTATACATAAGTTTTAGAAAGTCAGGGAAGCTCCTGCTGAAACCTTAATGCTATAAAATGAAACAAACTCAACACCACTGCATGATATAATAACTGATGTTCACTGATAGCAAACAATCTGTTTACAGGAGGATAACCACTCATATGTCCACACTGAGAATGGTGTGATGTTCATTTGGCCAATAATGTTATATATAAAAATAAACGCAGTGCTCCTGGTAGAAGTGCTGTGTGGTGGGCTGACCTTGGATGGCTGCCAGGTGCCCACTCAGCCTCTCTCTCACTCCTCCTCAACACGACAAGGGAAAAAAATAGGAAGAAAAATCTCAAGGGTCATGATAAACACAGGAAGATCACATACTAATTGCCATCATGGGCAAGGCAGACCCAACTTGGGGAAAATTAATTTAATGTATTGCCAATTAAAATAAATTTGGACGATAATGAGAAACAAAGACAACTTAAAACAACACTGAATTAATTGAATATGCTGTGTCCAGAAAAGTACAACTGCAAGTACAACCATCACTGCTCTGGTGAATCCTATGGGCAATCTCAGCATCAAAGAGTACTGTATTTATACAAAATACAATTATTGATAATTGCTTTTTGAGGAAAACACCTGCTAGCACTGAGGACTAAGAATGGAAATTGAAAACAGAGAAGATTGAAAGGGGGGGGGGGGGGGGGGGGGGGGGGGAGACACAAAGAAAGAGGGGAAGAGGAAGATAGGTAAGGAGAAGGGACAGAAAGACAAGAAAACAAAAAGAGAGAGAAAGAAAGAGGAAGCAAACACAGGTCACATTAAAACTCCCTTCTTTTCTCTCTTATCCTGAGAGAATTTTTTAAAATAGCTTTATCCCTAAAGTTCAAAACACATGATGTGCATTTCATTAGCCACTCTCAGATGCTTAGACTAGCTGAGTCATCCTACAAAAACAAACAAACAAACAAACACACTCTTTCTCCAAAACCTCAGTAGCCCTCTGACAGACCATTGCAAATGCAAAGCGTACCTGTCACATGCAGTTCCATGTCCCCCAGGTTAGAATAAAGAACAATGTCACAACCCATAAGCAAGGCTTTCAGCTCTGTCTCCAGCAATATTCTTGCATCCGAGATAGGACATTGCAAGATAGAGAGGAAAATGATAGTATCATAAAAACCTGGCCAGATATTCAGACTTAAGGGGTGGTGGTTACTGGTTCATGATCTACCTGGAGACCTGAAGCAAACTGGATAGTGCAGGGGTCTATTGTGGGACCTGCCCTCTTTAAGACCTTTATTGATGACATGGAACTGGTGGTGCAGCTCACTCTTGCCTATTCCAAGTTTGCAGATGACACCAAGTTGGGGAACTGGTTGATAACATGCAAGGTCAGCATTACCATCCCAGAGAGACTGGGACAAGAGGAGAAAGGGTCCAACAGGGACTGCATACAACCTGTGCCGGAATGATAGACAGCCCTGGTGGTGATGCCAGCTGAGGATCAGAGAAGACCCCTCTGTTCAGCTTCCATCAGCTCTCATCCAGGCAATGAGTCCTGGTTATGCCCCTGGATAGGAGAGATGTTGACCAACTGAGGGAGGCCAGGGGAGGCCACTGGGTTTGTAGGGCTGGAGCACTCACCCTAGGAGAAGAAGCTGTGGAGCTGGGGCTGGTCCAGCCTGGAGCAGAGATGGTTTTGTGAAACCTAACAGCATGCCTGAAACTATGGGGAACAGATTGAGTGGCCCTGGTCAGGCTGTCTGGCGGGAGGCTGAAAGACAGTTGCATCAGCCAAAACTGGAAAGGCTCAGGCTGCAGATCAGATCCTACTTTTCCCCCATGAGGACAGTCTGAAAGTGGAGCAGTTACTCAGAGAGGTTGTTACGTCTCCATCCTTAGATGGACAAACCCTGCACATCCTGGTTAAACAACATGGTTGACCCTGCAGGATACTGGACCAGAGACCTCCCTTGGTCTCTTCCAGGCTGACATATTCTGTGGTCCTATGGGATGGATGTCACTTTTGTTATCTTGCCAGTATATGTTTATAGTTTACTGGATGAATGTGTGACGAAGAAAACAGAACTGAAGTGATACACTGAACACCAGATAAACCACAGTCGTTCAAAGAGGACCTGTGGGTAACATTGTAGTTTTATGGCAGGGGAGTTTCGTCACAGTTCTTGACTCTTGTGTTCAAAGTCAAATACATCCTACTACTGCAAATAAACACTGCTCCAGTGCAGGAGTAGTTTCTCCAATTAACTTGTGTGCTTAGGAAAGTGTTTGTCCTGTGTTTGTAGTTTCATACTTTTAATCCACATCAAAAGGCAGCATTTGCAAGGATGTCCTCTCATTCTCTTTGAAATCCACTTACACTTGCATTGGCAGTTAAGTTTGACACTTTTTGGTAGCAAGGCATATAACAATTTCTAGAATGTTTTACAACTGAGCATATGTGTCTGTGCATGGTCATGTCTACGCTTGGACAGGAGGAAAGACAGAGGGCACCAACTTGCTTTGAAGTAGGGAATACAATAGTGCACTTCACCAAAGAGACCTTAAAGTAGAACATGAATTACAACACTGTTTTCATACAAAAGGCAGCAACTACCAAAGCTTCCCAGAGGAACGTGTATAAATAAACAAAGTCAACATACATTGATATTTATAGTGGTATACTCCTTCAGGTCTGTAGTGCTTTATGATTCAAAGGTTTCCTGAGCAAAAGATACTTCTCTGTGTTGTATAAACTTTGTCCAAATATTCTTTAACATAATTCTTATACCATGTATCCATGTGTGTTTGTAGTTTAAGGATCAGTACACTGGATGAGGGCTAGGAGTCCTATTGCTCATGTGGCTGTTTCTGCTTTTCTGAAATTCGTTTCATTTTTCCATGCCTTAGACTCATCACTTTCCAAGTGGATGTTGGATGTAAATACAGTTGCCTTCATAATGGAGATTCATGTATGAAAGGTGATGCACAAAAGCTGTAAGTTCTTCTTATTACAAGGGGATGACTTTATAAAGTCTAATTTTAGCTGAATAGGATCAAGGTGATGAATTTGAAAGTAAGCAGAAACAGGAGTAATCTGAACTGCAAAGCTGTGAAAGCACCTAACAGGTGAGGTTGTTCTTCAGCCACAGTTTTGAATTCTAGGCTGCTAAAAGCTGACATCGAATCACAGAATCATAGAATATCCTGAGTTGGAAGAGACCCACAAGGATCGAGTCCAACTCTTGGGTCCCCAAAGGACCACCCAAAAAATCAGACTATACCTCTGACAGAGCTGTCCAAACACTTCTTAAGCTCCAGCAGGCTCAGTGCCATGACCACTGCCCTAGGGAGCCTGTCCCAGTGCTCAACGACCCTCTGGGTGCAGAACCTTTTTCTAACACCCAGCCTGACCCTCCCCTCTCCCAGCTCCATGCCGTTCCCTCGGGTCCTGTTGCTGTCCCCAGAGAGCAGAGCTCAGCGCCTGCCCCTCCGCTCCCCTCGTGAGGTAGCTGCAGGCCGCCATGAGGCCTCCCCTCAGCCTGCTCTGCTTGGGGCTGAACAATCCAAGGGACCTCAGCCGCTCCTCATAAATCTTCTCCTCCAGACCCTTCAACATCTTTGTAGCCCTCCTTTGGAATCTCTCCAACAGTTTTATATCTTTCTTACACTGCGGCACACAAAACTGCACACAGTCCTCAAGGTGAGGCTGCACCAGTGCAGAGCAGAGTGGGACAGCCACTTCCCTCGCCCTGCTGACGGTGCTGTGCTTTATGCTCCCCAGGGTATGGTTGACCCTCCTGGCTGCCAAGGCATGCTGCTGGCTCATGTCCAGCTTGTTGTTGACCATACCTCCCAGATCCCTTTCTGTGGGGCTGCTCTCCAGCCTCTTGTCCCCCAGTCTGTACGTGTAGCCAGGTTTGACCCTTCCCAGATTCTGAATCCAGCACTTGCTCTTGTTAAACTTCATATTGTTGGTGATTGCCCAGCCCTATAATTTGTCCAAATCTCCCTACAAGGGCACCCCACCCTTGACGGAGTTCACAGCTCTACACAGTTTGGTTTCATTTGGTATCCATTCCAGGATAGATGTAGCTCTGGGCAGCCTGCTCTACTGATTGGCAACCCGGCCCAGAGCAGGGGGGTTGAAACTAGATGATCTTTAAGATCCTTTTAAAACCCAGGCCATTCTATGATTCTATGATTCTATCTGTGAACTTGCTCAATAAACCTTCAAGTCCTATATCCTACGTGACAGACTCTGCTAAGTGCTACAGGAAAAGAGTCAAAGTGGGGCAGAAAATGGGAGCTTATATCATTGGATAATGGATATTTAGTGAATCACTGTAATCAGAACTTAACTTTTGGAAAGAAATATATACTGCATTGAATTTTGGGGGGTTGGGGATTTTTAGAATCTTCTCTTTCTGCCCCAAGAGAAACATACAGCAGAAACAGTGCTGAGGGGTCCCTTTGGTACACTTAGTTTTATGTAAGGGAAGAAAGACTGCCTATGCAGTGCTATTTTAAATACCTGTGGAACTACCAATAGAAATGCTTAATAACTCTTTGCCTTGTTAACAGAACTCTGTTTCTGAACATGATTACACAGGCATCAGTAAAACTAAGCCTGTGAAATGCTTTGAAATAGCCCTTTGCTTTAAATTAGTGAATATCTATGTTCTGTCACTGAATGCAGGGAACCAGGAGGATTAATATGGACTCCTTCCAAAACCGTGTGTCTGGTTCTTACATTTTTTTATCACATAGCACACACTTTTCATTCAAGCTGTGCAGATAAATAAGTTGGGGTATTTCTTGTACAAGGTTTGCTGTTCAACATAGGTCTAGTTCTGAGGTTTGCTGTTAAACAAATGTTAAATTTTTCTGTGTCTCAGGCTGAAATATAAATTTTACTATAGGGAAAGAAACTCTTCTAGAAATTGACTTGGGGTGGAAGGCCATGCATCTTGCTGAAAAGCATTGCAGTTTCACACTAACACCTGAAGAATACATTGCATGTTAAATATCCTGAGTACATTTGTCAGAAATGCTTTCTTGGATTGTTTACCTTCAAACTCATCTTGGTCTCAGTCAGATCTTCATATTATTGACAAAGCTACATTACTTTTGTAACAATATCCATCATTGAAGGATACGTCACCAGAACAAGAGAGGTTTCTCCTTTTCATATGCAGGTGTGCTGTGTATTTTCAGGACATTTGTTGTCAGTAGAATCTCTCTGGCAGAATTGTTTATTGAGTCCCAAGGAAGCAAAAGATGGAATAGAACCAAGTGTCTGTCTTTCTGTTGTTGCTAAAGAAAAGACATATATAAATTTGAGAAGGGTACAGAGAAAGTAGATCTGAATAAAGCACTTATCTTTTTTTTTTTTTTTTTTCCCCTTTGATTCACATCATATTAACAAGACAACAGTACATCTGAGTGTTTGCCAACAAGAATACCTATAACGGATTAGTGGGTTTCATTCAGAGAAGTAATAGTTTGGAAACCTTGGATTACACCTTCATCATCATTTTGCTTTATTCAGTCGCTACTGTTACTTTATTTTCTGAAAGTCAAACAAATAGTAACTGTCAGCTAATTGGCCCTAAAATTGATTGAGGTCATAGAGGCTAGCATCTAAATCTACCATGAACCCAAACTGAGCTGCAAACTGCAAAGTCCTTCTGCTGATAATTATATTTGTTGACACTAGCTTAAAAATCCAGACAATCAGTATAAAAGCAATTTCATCAGGAAAAGTCTCTCACTGTGCTCAGATAGGGGGGAGGGCAGTTCAGTGGCATATACAATGGTCCGGACCCCTGCTGGAGCAGACTTTCAACCATCCTCTGCATGTATGTTTGTTACCAGCTTGAAGGGAGCAACGGGAAAAGGGAAATGCAAATAACGTATAACCTGCATTAACCAGGGATGCAGGCAATATGTCCACCTTTACCCATGTCTGGGCTTGAAACTTAGCAGCTATGTCTTCTGGGTAAGATCAAGCCAAAAAGCATCATCTTTGGAGATCATTCTGAGAATGAGAATAAAGTGTTCCTTACCTATTCCTGGCTGTGCAGCAAAGCCACAATGAGGAAGCTGACTCTCCTGGATGTCTGCTGCGAAAACTACAGAGCAGGCTGTAAGCAATCCAGGAGATACCTAGAGTATGTTGAGGATAACTTCCTGGTCCAGGTATTAGACAAACCAACCAGAGGAGAAGTGTTACTGGACCTGGTGCTCAGCAACACAGAAGAGCTCATTAGGGAGGTCAAGACTGGAGACAGTCTGGGCTGCAGTGACCATGCCCTGGTTGAGTTTGTGATCTTGAGGAATATGGTCCTGGCAAAGAGCAAAATCAGGACCCTGAACTGGTAACGACAGACATTGAAAAGGCTAAGGTACTCAACAACTTATTTGCCTCAGTCTTCACTGCAAGTCAGGCTTACCATTTCCCTGAACCTGCAGATGGAGGCTGGGGGAGCAAAGTCCCACCCACTGTAAGTGAAGAGCATCTTCAAGACCACCTGATGAAGCTAAACAAGTACAAGTCTATGGGGCATGATGACGTACATCCCAGGGTCCTGACGGAACTGGCTGATGGAGTTGCCAAGCCTCTCTCCATCATATTTGAAAAGTCCTGGCAGTCAGATTAAGTCCCTGGTGACTGGAAAAAGTGAAACATCACTCCTATTTTTCAAAAAGATAGACTACAAAAGGAGGACTCAGGGAACTACAGAGCGGTGAGTGGTGAGCCACTGTGCCTGGCAAAATCATGGAAAAGATCCTCCTGGAAGCAATGTCAAGGCACATGCAAGACAAAGAGATGATCTGAGACAGCCAGCATGACTTCACCAAGGGTAAATCGCGTCTAGTCTGGTGATCTTCTACAATGGAGTGACTGCATCAGTTGACAAGGGAAGGCCGACCAATGTCATCTACCTGGACTTCTGTAAGGCCTTTAACACGGTCCCACATGAAATCCTGATCTCCAAACCGGGGAGAGAGAGACCATTCAGTGGGTAAGGAGTTGGCTTGAAGGTCACACCCAGAGAGTGGTGGTCTATGGCTCTATGTCAAGATGGAGGCTGGTGACGAGCAGTGTACCTCATGGGTCTCTCCTGGGACTGGAACTATTTAATATCTTTATCAGTGACACAGACAGTGGGATTGGGTGCACCATCAGCAAGTTTGCAGACAACACCAAGACTCAGACTGCTGAGTGGTGCAGTCACACAACAGAAGAAAGGGATGCCATCCAAAGGGACCTGGAAAGGTTTGAGAAGTGAGCCCACATGAACCTAATGAGGTTCAACAAGTCCAAGTGCAAGGTGCTGTACCTGGGCCAGGGCAATCTCAGCCATGCGTACACTCTGGGAGAAGAACTCCTTGAGAGCAGCCCTGCAGAGAAGGACTTGGGGGATCTGGTGGATGAAAAGCTCGACCTGATCCAGCCGTACACGCTTGCAGCCCAGAAGGCCAACTGCATCCTGGGCTGCATCAGCAGAGGAGTGGCCAGCAGGGCAAGGGAGGTGATTGTGCCCCTCTGCTCTGCCCTTGTGAGGACCCACTTGGAGTGCTGCATCCAGCTTTGGGGCCTCCAGCACAAGAAAGATGTTGATATTTTAGAACGGGTCCAGAAGAAGGCCATGAAGATGATCAGAGGGATGGAGCACTTCTTCCACAAAGATAGTCTGAGAGAGCTGTGGATGTTCAGCCTGGCAAAGAGAAAGCTGCAGGGTGACCTTATTTCAGCCTTTCAGTACTTGAAGGGGGCTTATAGAAAAGATGGAGAGTGACTCTTTGCTCAATCAGATAATGACAGGACAAGGGGGAATGGTTTTAAACTAAAAGGGGAGAGATTTAGATTAGAGGTTAGGAGGGTGAGAGTGACACAGGATGCCCAGAGGGGTTGTGGATGCCCCATCTCTAGAAGTGCTCAAGGCCAGGCTGGATGGGACCTTGGCCAACCTGATCTAGTGGGTGCCATCCCTGCCTGTGGCAGGGGGGTTAGAGTTAGATGATCTTTAAGGTCCCTTCCAACTCGAGCCATTCTACAATTCTATGATTCTTTGACTTGAAAAATCTAAGGGCCCGACACAGAAGGTGATTGCCTCACACCCTTTTCTTGGTTCTTTGTCTAGAAAGTCTGAAATGCTTGATGAGTACAGGGAGTTTAAGTGTGGAAGAACTTTTCCTTGCATGGGGTAAGGTGCTTTGAGTTGGGTGGCCAAATATGAGAAAATTCTTAGATGCTTAGCTGAAAATTTTGGTCTTTGTGTCTTAGTTCCTTCTGCTCCTTTAGGAGTATGTGGGAAGGGTCAGCTTAGCACACTTAGCACACTTTAGAGATGCTAAACTTAGTCAGCTTATGATTTCAAATGAAGGTGCCTGGTAAGGACAGAAACCCAGACCTTTCAAGGGGAAAACTGTGATGAGTTAGGGGTCTAGAAAATTAACTTATTTAAGACAGTGGTATCTTTGTTAAAGACTCACAGTGTAATGATGTTCATAGAAATTGAATAATTTTGCCAATTATTTGGGAAGATGTGATGAGAACACATCTGTATGGCTCTGACTTCGTTTCTGTTTATTGTTTCCTCATCACATCCCATTTGATTTCCTGTTTTATTGACTCTACTTCCTGCTTGTTGCAATGATAGCACATTCTTTACCTAAAATGATTCATATATATATCTATATCCCTGCAGAAAATGTTATAAGGAAAGTCACTGGAACTGATTTTACCTCTTTGCCTACTTGCCTTTTGTGTCAAGTGGTAAGTTTTACTAACTCCTGCTATGATTCTCTCTCTCAGGATCCCAGAGCCATTCACTCTTTTATTCAAGTTTTCTCCACGTAGGAAATCATTGAAGATAAAACGAGTTAAAAAATATGCACTTTATCCTCAGCCTATTTGTAGGGGTTACCAAAATATAAACACAAGTCAGAGGAAGGGAAAGTCAGTTGACCTAGAGCCTAGTCCTAAATGTATATGGTATATTCCTTTTGGAGAAGGCAGTGAGATAGAAGTGCACAGAAAATCTCCCATGTGTTACAGTTCAGAGCATCAGCCATGGTGTGTACTTCTGTGTGTTAGCATGTATGCATTTCTTAGCAAGCTTCACACTTCTCAGAGAGGACTTTTCTGCACTTATTAATCTTGAAAAATTCTCTTAGGAACCAAATCCTTTGCCTGCTCTTCTTCACCAAGATCAGCAGAACTCTAAAGCAACCAAGGAAAGCAGCAATAGTCACAAAAAACAAGCTCTCCAAGGGTATCCCAGGGTGTGATGTTTTTTTAACTGTTGTTACCAAAATTCTCATCTCAAACCATCCATGGTAAGATTTCTGCAGTGCTCAATACACAGCTCTTTCAGATGTTGACAGTAGTCAAAGTCCCCCACAATGCAGGTATTTGGGTGCCTACACAGAAAATTTATAGAAGCTTTTTGATTATTTGGGCTAAGGCTGTCACAGAAAAAGGGCTATATATTTGAGAAAGAAGTACATGCATATCCTTCCTCATTAGTGACCTTGAAAATAAACTTGTAACTGATGAGCTCTAGCTGTATCAGTAATGTCATGTCAACCCAAGGAATTCAAACGCAGGTTGTATTAAATCTCTAGCTGAAAAAATTGCACTTTGTTGTTTAGGACTGAGTTTATTTGCAAATTCTGAGAGGAATTCGTGCTACGACATGGAGGAAGATGTATACCTTGTCTTTCTCACCTCACTTTCCTGAGATGCAAAATGTTTATTATTATTATTATTATTGTTTTGTTTGTTTGTTTTTCATATTTGCTTACATGCCTATTTGAGAAAGAATCTAGGAATATTTTCAGTAACAGTTTTTTGAGTCACTCCTGTTGGTGACTGCACACTGAGAAGTGAATACTTACATACCTTTATATTATAAAGCAAAGAACGAATACTGAATTTCCAAGGCATTCAGGAGACATGTAAAAGCCTTTTATTAATACATGCAAGTGCTTGAAATTGCACCCATTTTAATATTAGATCATTCATAATACCTCACCTCTCTTCTCAGTATTTATGATTGATATTTCAATATTAAGCTCTTTCAGGAGCAAGCTTTCCAGTTTTCTCCTAGTTCATTTCCTTTTATTGGAGACAGGAGACAAAATCCACCAGCTCAAATGGAAAACCAGCAGCTGTCAGATGTTCTGCATCCTCCTTGAATTATGACAATACTGAGGCAGCAACTGACAAATCCCTTGACATACAAGGTCTAGTGATTTCCATCAAGGAGAGGTAGCACTGAGACTTAGATCCAGTCAGTTCATTCTTGGATGACTGATTTTCATCCGTTTCCAAAGGGTCCTTTTGATTTTTAGGGTTTTATTTATTTATCTATTTATTTTAAAGTAAATTTATGCATTTGGGACATATCTAATTGATAAGAAAGAATTTGCTGGGTTACCAGGATGTATCCATCTGCAAGCAAAAAGTCAGTGTTTCAGTGAAATTGTTTTGTTGTGATGGTTTGTGCTGTTCCTCTTATTTATAGGTGGGAAAAAATTACCCTGAGAGATTCAGAAAAAGCTGAAGGTGAGTGAAAAATGGCACCATAACAACATTCAGGAGTCTTCTTTAGCACAGTCTGCCCTGCTTGGGCTTCTGAGCAACTGTTGCATAGAAGGGGAGGACAGGCTGCATAGAACATTGCTGTGGTATCAGCCAAACCACTGCAATAATCTAAAAAGATCCAAGGATGCAATGTACACTGAGGAACCTATGTCCCTGGGTCTCTGGTGAACACAAGCAGTTACAGTTTGTTTTTTGTTGCTTCAGATGACTCTTGTTCTTGAAGAAATTTCTCCTAATTTCCAACCTAAACCTCCCCTGTTGCAACTTGAGGCCATTCCCTCTAGTCCTATCATTAGTTATCTGTGGGAAGAGGCCGGCCCCAGCTCCCCACTGCTTCCTTTCAGGTAGCTGTAGAGAACAATAAGAGAGAGAGCAGTAAGATCTCTCCTGAGCCTCCTCTTCTTTCTATTGCAGAAAGTTGATCAGATACACACCTGCAGGAAGGTTGGTTATCAAGACAATAAGTTCCCAAACCAAACTTGGCTTGTCTGGTGTGAATGGAAGCCAAAGTCAATCAGACAGCAATGCAATTCTTGCAACATGTCCTCACTGATTTTCACATCAAGACTGTTCACAGAGGTTTCTTTGCACCATCAGATAGTTGGAGAGTTTGTTACTTTTCTAAGTTTCATAAACAATTGTAGCACTTAGAGAAAAGGACTGTGGAGGCTGCAGAGCTGCACAGGGCCAGCGTCACACCAAGGCCTCGGTGTGCCATTTCTATGAGGCGAACATACATTAGGAAACCCTGGCCACATCCGCGACAAGCATTGCTTTTGCCCTAAGCATCTCCCAGGGTGTCCATGCCAGGGCTCAGCACAGTTCACAATCCCCCACAGAATGCTTCTAACACACCTCGATCACACCAGGAGGTGGTTTCCAGTGCTCACCACCTTGACTAAACACAGAGCCCCCCAAGGAAGAGTTTGGTGGAACATTTCCAGCTTGTGCTGGGGGAAATGAAGCCCAGGGGCTTGTGCCTCTGCTCCTCCCAGGAGCTGAGCCCCACCTGGCCCATGTCCCCAGCTGACCTCCTGTTCCCATACAACCTGCTGTCCCCACCCTTGTGGGGCTCCTGCACCCCTACCCTGGAGCCCCATGGCATGAACCACTCCCTGCTGCTGGTAGCACCCACAGGCTCTACCCTGAGCTCTGTTTTGAAGAAGAAGACACTGCCTGTGGAATCCTCATGGATTTTGTTTGCTTTAATGAAAGGCAAGTGTAGCCCTGCTAGTGGCGTCATCAAGGCGGCCTCTTGAAGGGCTTGGGAGGGTCCGGGCTGCTGCTGGCTTTCCTCTTCAGGGGGCGCCGAGGCCCCCCAAGCGATCCTTGCCCCATCCAGGAGCAGAGGCCCAGTGGCTGCAGCCCTGGCCAGCATCATCTTCTGCTGCCTGCTCAAGCTCCGCATGGGGCTCCTCCTGCTTGCTGGAGACACATGTGGTGGTGGGGTGGCCGGGACCCCATGAAGGGCAGCACTGGATGTGCTGGGGAGCTCCTCATCATCGCTATCTGCAGGGCTGCTGGCGGGTCCAGGGCTGGAGGTGGGAATTCCTCCCCGAGGGGTAGCTGGATGTGGGGTGGATGCAGGGCTGTCTTCCTGTTCCCTGTTGATGTGGGGCTCCTGGAGGCCCAGCAGAACTCCAGGCCTCTTCGCTGCACAGGTGCACGATAGTGCCGGTCAGTCCATCCACAAATATTTCTGTCCTGTCCCCCAGGCATCTCAGCAGCTGCTGGATTAAGACATTCCTGTCTGGCCCAGCATGGCACAGGGTCTGCAGGATCGTGCTCTCCATCACCATCGCTGGCCGCCAGTGCACCTCGTAGATGATGGACAGCTCCCAATGCAGCCAGGGCAGCACAGGGTCAAGGGTGCTGCAGTGCTGCCTGGAAAGTGCTGCCCAGATCTCAGGCAGCAGAAAGGGCAGTGTGGCCTGTCTCGTCCCCCACAGCCATCACTTGGTGACGCTGCAGCTCCTGTGTGGGGCTGAACAGGCCCTGTGTCCCCTGCCCGCTGTCTGCAGGGTGCTGGGGTGGCCCGGCCCTGCTCAGCCCCAGGCTTTGTGCCCGCCGGCCTTTGGGCAGAGGGCGCAGCCCATGCGGTGCCCTCCGAAATGGCCTTCTGGGCTGGGAGCTGCTAGACAGCCGCTCTTGGCAGGGCCCTCCAGGGACAGGAGCAAAGACGGGCTCCACTGCCAAATTCCACAGTTAAGCTAAAACTAAGCCTTAACAGTCCTCATTAGAACTACCTGTTAATTTTCTGCAGTTACTAAGCTGTTCTCTATGCATTTACAGCTGATGAGTACTAGTTCTCCTTGTCATTAATAGTAGAGCCATGCTCCTTGAAGTGATTGAAGTTTCCCCATTTCACCTGATTTCTGATTGTTAAAAAAAATATTAAATTATATGCCTACTTCACTCAGTGGAAAGGTGAAATTAAGGCCAGGTTTTGCATGAGCTCTAAATGAGATATATGGAAAATCTGTCTTGCATACCTCACACTGACCTCCACAGGTATGAAATCAATTATCAGAAAAGCAAAATTATGATGTGTGAATCTTATTTATGTTACGGATCTGAACCAAGGAAATATTATGACACTTGAGGGGAGGAGCTGAATAATCTCAGTTGCTTAAGAAATACTTCAGTTATCATATAGCAGATGCTCTAAAGATTTTTATTATTTGTATAAAAAAGTCCATGTTACATAACTCTGTGCAAGACTATATAGAAGCATATACTGATTTTACTTTCCAATGCTTTTAGTAGGCACTGAGACTCTGGATTTGTTTGTGTCCCAGGCTTCATATGTGGGATTGTCAGTGTTTCAAGCAGTGATAGATCTTTGTCTTTAGCCAACAGCCTAACAGCCAAAATTTAGCATCTTATATTTACCTGCGTTACTGGTATGAAGATGAACCCAAACAATAAGTTCTCACCCTATAGCCTCAAATCTAGATGTTAGACAATGCCTGCTGCCTTTGTGCCAGAAAGAAAGTTGCTATATAATTTCACAAACCCATTTACCCTGGTCTAATAATAGAATCTCCTGCCAGCACCAGCTGTTTTTCTCATTCCCTGCTGCCTCCAAGGTACACTTTGTAGGATGGGTCTCTTGTGTGGGAAACTCAGGCAGTCCAAGGAGGGCATAATTTGCAGAGGAGTGCCCTACAACTCTGATGGAGGTATCTCTATTCCTCTCCATTGCTGTCATTTGTAGAACTGTCCAGCTGAAAGACGTCCTCAGATCCTTGTGCCATAGTCACTGATAGGAAATTTGACACTAATAAGCCAATCACACACTTTGCATCCTGCATAATTTATGCGATGTCTAGCTTTGGGGGGGATTTCTACCTCCTCAGAGTCTTTACAGTGCTGTTCTGGCTATTCCGAATTGACTGTATCTGGGGAGATTCGGTTTCCATAGTTCTGTTAATACAAAGCTGTGCCTTCCCCAGTGCAAACTGCCACAGTAGTTTCTCTGTTGCCTATTCCCCATTACGCAGTGACTGCCTTTTACTTTTGCCTGGGCATGGGAAAGGTTTGCCCCTATAAGCCATATGCTGCCTCTTCTTACTTGCACTCTTCTTCCTCCCAGACACCTTAAACAAAACTGTCATGCAGACTGTCCTATTCACTGTCGCCTGATGTTGATCTCTATTTCACAGAATGACACTGGTGTAATGGCCTTAGGCTAGCCACATGGAAACACACCCTCTTCAGTCTGTGTTTCGACAAACATCAGTAAAAGGATAGGAGGAAGTTAATCACAAATATCTGTGTATGACAACAGATTTAAAAAAATTCTTGGTGCTTTTTTGCTTGCATTCAGGTGTGTCAGAGATGACTTTGTTTGTTTGCCTAATTTTTTTTTTTTTTTTTTTAAAAGGACATCTGTTACAGATATCTGACCTTTACATGTTGACCTCATACTATTCCATGACAATGGTCTGATGTGACTATATGCAAAATGACATGTAAGAAGAGATAGAATAAAGAGAAAATAACCTCTGTAGAAGTCAGGCCTTTTCTCTTTTACTGATTTTCTCATCACCTACAGGCTCTTTTGTAAAAGGGGAAATAGGACCTGCTTAACTTTTCTCTCTTTCACAGCTGAGTCTAAGATATATTGAATGAAAAGGATTTGCTCCACTGAGCTGAACAGAACTCAACATCTGGATCCTGGTGCTTTTCAAGGTTTCTCATATCTTCCTGTTGGCTTCAGGTTCCAGCTATCCTAACGCTTGCTGCATTATTAGAGTCTTTTCTCCACCCCTTGCAAATGATTTTGTCCTGCAGGAGAACAAGGTGACATGTAAGGGAGTATAATTAACAAGGCCCAGAAAAGTTTCAACTGTTACACAATTCCTTCTGCTGTTTCTGTATGCTGTTCATTCTTGCTAGACTTGACTGACATCCATATCTAATACCCAGAATACCCAGTCGATCAGACACTTCTGAGACTGTTTGTCATGTCTGTTAAAAGATCCATTACTTTCTAATTCAAGAGAAAGACATATCACTTCCAGGGTGCCAAAGGATTTGGCTCTCCTTTTTAATTCCTTGCTGTGTGTAGTTTGTAGAAAGGCTCAGATAAAAAAAAAAAAAAAAAAAAAAAAAACTCTTTTCCTGAGAATCACAGAATCACAGAATTGTAGGTGTTGGAAGGGACCTCAGGAGATCATCAGGTTGCCAAAGCAGGTTCCCTAGAGCAGATTGCCCAGGTAGGCATCCAGACAGGCCTTGCATATCTCCAGAGAAGGAGACTCTACAGCCTCCCTGGGCAGCCTGTTCCAGTGCTCTGTCTCCCTCAGAATGAAGAAGTTCTTTCGCATGTTGGTGCGGAACTTCCTGTGATCCATTTTGTGGCCATTGCCAATTTTCCTGTCCACACAAACCACTGAAAAGAGGTTGGCCAAGTCCCACTGCCTCCCACACTTAAGGTATATGTGAACATTAATAAGATCCCCTCTCAGTCTTCTTTTCTCAAGGTTGAACTGGCCCAGGTCTCTAAAGCCTTTCCTAATAGGGAAGATGCTTCAGGCCCTGTATCATCTTTGTGACCCTCCGCTGGACTCTTTCCAGGAAAATGAGGTGAGCTGGTGGTATGCTACAAGATTTTGGACTTGTAAAAAGAAACACTCAAGAGCACTACAGTGAAGCTGTCTGGCAAGCACAGGCTGTATCAAGTTGAGCAAGAAAAGAAAAGGATGTCTGTAATTAAGCCAAACATTCACCCCACCTAACATGCATCCTGAAAAAGCAGATGCTGTTGTTCAAGACAGTTGAGGGGAAGGCAGTCTAGGTTCAGTCTCTGTTCAACCAGTTTCCCTCCGTGCACTTGACCTTATGATAACCACAAGATTTCAAAGAAAGATAATGCTAACTTTCATTAATGAAAATGAAGTTCCTGAATAGTTGTGTGGATTCACTTCTTAAATGCTCCATTTTTCTTCCTGACTTCACAGTGGATATGTGTGCCTGTCGTGGTTTAACCCAGCCAGCAGCTAAGCACCACACAGCCATTCACTCACCCTCTCCTCTCCCTCCCTGGGATGGGGGAGAGAAAAGAGAAAACGAAGCCTGTGGGTTGAGATAGAGACAGTTTATTAAGACAGAAAAGAAAATATGTTAAGGGAAATTCTGATAGCCTTTTAGCAGTCAAATCAGAAAATACAAAACTTGCTGAAAATAAACCTTCCAATTCAATTTCTGAACATGTTTCCCCTTCCCCTGCTCCCTATGATTTTGAAGAGCTGGAATTAATCAGTGGCCACCCACTTCATTCTAGAGTGTGTGCACCCCTGGAGTAGTGCAATACTCTCAAATAGGTTTTTGACTGCCATCTGCTGTCCTTTAGAGGGTGTTTTAACTTCTATGATGGTGGCAAGGCTTGCACTAGATTGTGAAACAACTTCAAACAAGTAACAGTCACCACCCATCCCTGAACTGCCTGATTCTTCACATCCCACATACACACAGGGTGAAGCTTTGAGAAAGTAACCCTTTCAAATCAAACCCTTCTCCTCGTCTCTTTCTCCCCTGGTCTGTTTGAGTCTCCTTTCACACAAATGAATATGTAAGATGTTTCCAGCTGCATCAACCCTCTGGTGAGCTGGTCTTGATGAAGGTAAAGCAGCAAACATGAAACAAGGGTTTAAATGCTAAATAGGCTTAATATCAAAATCAGCAGAAGGCCAACGTAATGTACAGTGAAGGTAGAAAATGAGTAGATCACTTCAGAAACAGTACCTATGTTTGCATTGCATCTAAACATATATTCTGTTATACAACCTGTGGTTACAGGCTAAATGGAAGATAGAGGTGTAGAAGCACAATTCAGACTGAAATACATGATTTAATCTGTGATCCCAGCCATGAAGACCTGTGTGGACTGAAAGCATAAACAAGAAAAAAATTAATGGTTATTGGGTTTCACAAATGGGGTAGGCGGATTGCAATGCTGTCCTGGAGTCTGGACGTTAAGATGGAATTGAGACAGTTTTGCTCCATAGCCTGAGTCAGATATTGTCTTGGAGTCACCTCCACAAGCTCACTAACGGACTTGAAACAAAAGTATTTCATAAAATCACAGAATGGCTTGTGTTGGAAGGGACCTTAAAGATCATCTGCTTCCAAACCCCCTGCCATAGGCAGGGATGCCACCCACTCAATCAGGTTGGCCATGGCCTCATCCAACTGGATCCTGAACACCTCCAGGGATGGGGCATCCACAGCTTCTCTGGGCAACCTGTTCCAGTGCCTCACCACCCTCTGAGTGAAGAAATTCCTCCTAACCTCTAATCTAAATCTCCCACCTTTTAGTTTATAACCATTGCTCCTTGTCCTATCATTATATGCCCAAGCAAAGAGTTGCTCTCCATCTCTTTTATAAGCCCCTTTTAAGTACTGAAAGGCTTCAATGAGGTCACTCCAGAGTCTTCTCTTCTCCAGGCTGAACAGCCCCAGCTCTCTTAGCCTTGTTTCATAGGAGAGCCGCTCCAGCCCTCTGATCATACTCGTGGCACTGCTCCTGTGGACCTTCTCTAACAGATCCACATCTTTCTTGTGCTGGAGGCACCAGACCTAAATGATGTACTCCTCTAAAATGGGGAAAATATCTTTCTTTCTTCAAAAATATGTAAAAGTATCTGTTGTTTGCATTCTGATATTTAAATACCAATGTAAATGCACCTGCTTCCTTGTCACATCTGATGCCACCACCTGGATATCCAGCTTTGGGTGTTTAATATCGTTACATCAACCTGCATACTTGCTACATCATATGGAAACGACCCTTCTTGTTGTAACATGTCTGTAAGACCCTGTAGGTGCATCCTTGATATCCAGGGCTTTTCTCTGCATGGGCCCTGCTTTTTGGGGACATTAAGACAAGGAACAGCACTTGCTACAGATTTTGCTTTGTTTCACGACAAAATGATGGAGAAATCATGCTCTATGGAAGAACAAAGGAGCAAATCCACATGCAAAGCTGTGTATGGTCTCATATTACAGTGTAGTTTCAAACAGTTACTCAAGTACAGGAATTTGGAAGAATGGTGGCTCTGAGTCATAATTGATTTTTTTCCACTGTATGTTCTATCACTAACCTTTGTCTCAGGTCTGCTAATTTTTTTTCTTGTTGGCCTCTTCCTGGGGGATGTTAACTGAGGCTTGGGAGCTTGTATTTTTACTACAGGTATTTACTATTGAGTGCCAAGAGCACACAGTGTAGTGGCCAGATGATGTTCTTTGGTCCCTTCTGAAGTAAATACTTATTTCATGGTTGGTGCATTTGCAGGAGATGAGATATGGTGATCCAGGTAATCCCTGTTTTGTGTTGCCCTGTTCCTAGGAGTTCAATGGAAAAGGATGTCCCTGTGTGTTATGGATCCCCTTAAAAATCAGGGCCTGAAGAGGACGCACATCCAGATGGTCAAATCACCAGGTTAGTTCCCATCTCCTGGGGTTTCTTTTATGACTTCAGAACTACTTCTAGCCTGAGCTTGTTTGGAATTTTGGATATGAACCATAGGTATCACAAAGATGGAGGCTTTCATCATTATCAGTATTTTAATATGGCAAAGGCATTTCTGATCTTTCTGTACATGAACAACTCGAGTCAGTGAGAGTGTCAAGTGGTGGGTTTTATTCACTGAGCAAGAATCTCCTTACCACAATTCAATGTTTAATTTTTTCTGAAAATGTAAGTTAGAAAAAATGTAAGGAAGAAATAATGTAGCTCCTGCTGTGATTTTAAACGGTTGAAATTCTCACACTATACAGAGATATCACAATTTCAGCATATCTGAATGCCTTCTGATGCAGAATCTGTCTCTTGTCACCCACGGGCATTAGTTTTCATTATGCATTAGCAGACAAGATGCGTTAGCAATGCATTTATTCACACTTACTACTCTGAATCAGTCATCCTCACCTATAGGAAACTTTGCCTCAATGCCTTCCATCACTTACTCACATTTTTTAAATTGATTTGATTTTTATATCAAGCACTAATGTTAGGATTTACAGCAGCAAAGTTTAATGCTATAGACATGAACTGAAGGTAGGAGGCAGTGTCTCTGTCTTGGCATTCATGAACCTGCATTGATTTACACTTGCAGATATGTACCATTGATCCTATTTCTTTACGCATTCAGTATATTTCTTCCTTTACTTTCTTGTCTAAGCAAGTGCATCAGTAAAATCAATGCTTACAGTCAAGTGCTCAGAAGCAATCCCATTTTATAGCAGTTATGTATGCTCACAAAGTCACAAGAAGATGTTATGGAAAGAAAGTTGATATCCCAGGTCAAGCCCTACAAAATCACTGAAGAATTCCAGGAAACTGACAAGTGTTTTTCTCTTCTGTTGACTGCCATGGTGGTGGGACTCTTGGCTTCTTGCAAACTCAACATTCAAATACTGGAGTTTTACAGTATAACTTATAAGAGGTTTCTTTTTTTGAATATTCTTGCATGAAAGCATACTATTCTGTAGGAATGTGTTTTCAAAAAGAAATCTCTGACAAGATAAAACTTCATTTCAATGTATTACTTTAGATGTGTTGTCATGTATTGTGCTACAGGGTATTATAAGTCATAATTGTTTATTACAGAAAGTAAATTGTAATATTTTGACTGACATATACATAATTTACTAGAAATGTTATTTTCCAGTGTTTTTCAAATAACATTTTTGTATTTGGAAATGGAAACAGATTTTAATCTTGAGGCAGATTTTTCAAGAGGATGGAAGTTTCTCTTGCTGCACCACTCCACTTAATGAGGTATAACTCAGGACGTGGCCCGGAGATTTGTAGGAATGATGAGATATACCCTTATTTTCTTCCATCTGAATCTTAAGATTTGTAGGGAACTTGTTTTAAGTGAAAAGCGGGAATGGTATGGTACTAAGTGAAGGTTTTAATGTCTTACTCACCTTTGATTCTAACTGAAAAGCATGTGCAGAATGGGCAGGCAGCTGACCATTTCACGTCAGTAGAAGACAAGCATTGACAGTGAGAGCAGCGGAGTCATTCTGGGATTATATCGCTATGATTAAAGGTCATTTTTATTTAAGACACAGTATTTTAAAGGTCACAGCACCTCCTGGTAGTTACTGTACTCTACTTTTCACATTCCCTTTCCTTAAGAGCCCACTGTTCTTCCAGCCTCCATCTACCATTTGAAAACTGCTTCTTCTGATTTCCCCTGGGGCAATTTTCATTGAATTCCTAATTATAGATGTGCCAATGTACGCTAAAGAGAGTGGATCCTGGTTTGAATTACAGCTGCTATTTGCAGATTGAGCTGCCTGTGCTGGAGGCAGCGCTCCCTGCTCCAGGACAAGGGCAGCAGCCTCTGGTGGCCACCCTGCACCCCACCCATAGGGGCAAGCTGGGCACCCCACTGCCTGCTCGCCAAGCCACCCAGACAGGCTCCTCTTCCCACTCACTCTGTCACCTCTGATTTTTCTTTCCTTCTTTTTCACCTTCCCTCCAGCCCTCACTCCCACCCTCCCTTACTTCACTGTCTTTCTTCCTCCTTTGCCTTCCCTCTTTCTCTTCCCCTCTTTTCTTCCTCTTCCTGTCCCTAATGAGGTATTTCTTTGGTGTCCTCTGAACACCACAGCAAAAGGGATTCCCTTACCAGAAAAGTTATAGTCTCATAACAGTATGTTAACATGTGCAAAGTTGTCCTGGTTTCAGTTAGGACAGAGTTAATTTTCCTCCTAGTAGCTGGCAGCGTGCTATGTTTTGGATTAGAATGAGAAGAGCGCTGATAACATGCTGATGTTTTAATTGTTGTAGAGCAGTGCTTATACCAAGCCAAGGACTTTTCAGCCTCTCTCTGTCCTGCTAGCGAGCAGGCTAGGGATGCAGCAGGAGCTGGGAGGGGACAGACCCAGGACAGCTGACCCAAACTGGCCAAAGGGGTATTCCATACCATCTGACGTCATGCTGAACAATATATAGGGGTGGCTAGCTGGGGTGGAGGGGGGGGCTGGCTGCTCAGGGATAGGCTGGGCATCGGTCAATGGGTGGTGAGCAATTGCATTGTGCATCACTTATTTCGTACACATTATTACTATTAATACTATTATTATTATTATTGTTGTTATTCTTTTCCCTGTCTTAATAAACTGTCTTTATCTCAACTCACAGACTTCACTTTCCCGTTTCTCTCCCCCATCCCGGAGAGGGAGGGGGGAGGGTGAGCGAACGGCTGTGTGGTGTTTGACTGCCAGCCGGGCTAAACCACAACAAAAGTCTTTCCCTGTATATATGGTTCCTTCAGGAAAGAGTCTGTTTCGCAGTTCATAATATTCTGTGTGATATTTAAAGTGTCCACATACTATTTTCTCAGTAATTTATGAAGAGATTTTATTCATTAAGAATGGGTTTTAAAAGAAAGGTAAGAAATGAAGAAACCTGCTGTCCTTTCTGTGTTTTGGAGAAACACAAATACATAAATTTTGTAGAGATTACCCAAGACACAGAGAGAAATTGACCACGTAACTACCAGGCAGGTTCATACTTAAATGCAGAAATCCAAACAGCATGGCCATGATGGCCCTGGTGTTACGCATTTGATAGGAAACACTCCCCTCCTGCTCCTTCTCTGCAGGACCTCAGGTCAATGAGCCTAACACGACAAGCAAAAAAATCATAGCCAGGATGAACAAGAGCTGTGTACCTAGAAAGGAAAATAACTGACAATGATGACGCAACGTTACATCAAAACATGCCAGGATGTTGCTCTGAAGCACACATTTAAAGAACGCACTGCATTAAAATAAATTCTAAAGTAGTATAAAATGTTCTTACACTTGCAGATAACCCAGAGTCACCTCTCTCTCTCTCTCTCTCTCTCTCTCTCTCTCTCTCTCTCTCTCTCTCTCTCTCTCTCTCTCTTTCTCTCTCTCTCTTTCCTTGCTTTGTGACATGAGCAGCCTTGAGCAAGATTTGTGAAGTTGGTGCAGTTCCTTGAAGAGCAGTGGTGAGAGGGAATGAAAAGATTCCTGGTGTTTTTTTGTAGAGAAGGTGTGAGTGTCCTTCACTAATGTATCATGTCTATGGAGTTTCTCCCCATAATCATGATTAATCATGGCACCCTGAGCACTGCCTGGCCTCACAGAGCATCCTCGATGCCCTGCATCCTGCTGTGGACATCAGCAGGATGTCACCACGGAGGGGTCCCCCCACCCCAGGTGTGCCTGTGAAGACCAGCAGGGCTTCCTCTCTGAGGTGGGGAAATTAATCTCCATGACAGCAAATTCATCAAACCTTTCACAGCTGCTTCACCTGAGAGACAAAAGATTTGCCTTGTAATTCATTGCTGCAGTCCATTCCTTAGAAAGTCATTTATGGTTCATACCCTACCCACCTTGCTTTCAGAAAATCATAGCTGAAAGACATAACAGCTTCACTGGAGCTTTGCCAGCTATGAATTTGGCCTGAAAACAAGGCAGTTAGGGGAAAAACAATGAGAATTATTATTGTGTTGGCAGATTTGGTGTCCGGTGGGGGGGAAAAAAAAAATATCTGAAAATAGCTCAGCTGACGACCAGAGAGGGGAAGGTATAGAAAAAAAGGATAAGAATGAAACATCAAAGGGTGGAAAGGAGTCTGAAAAGAGGTTGAAAGTAGCATAAGGAAGAGTAAATGGATAAAATCATGAAAAAAAAAATGTAGGTTGATATATGAGAAAAATCTCCTGAGCTTCGGTTCTGTTACTGTCAATAAAAACATTTAGGATGAGAAATAATCCTGCAGTTTCCAGCACTTGCCTCTGCATACCACAGAGTGTGACAAAGGATGAAACTCTCTGAGATTAGATAGATAGATAGATAGATAGATAGATGTTTATCTTTCTGCAGGTGTCTGTGTGCCTGTGTGGGTGGGCGTATATGTGTGTGTGTAAAGCTCTGTTTCAGCCACATACTGAAGCACTGATGAAGCCAGTTGTGGAAAGGAGTGCCAAGGAAAGGATCGAGCAATTCATTCAGTTCCCCCATTTCTAATCCTTCTCATGTTCCACAGCTGCTGACGGCACCAGTTCTTCAGCATTTTTGTCTGGTGTGTTTATATATCAGAGGAGCAAATATCACGGCTATTTTCCCTACTGCAGATGTCCTGTGGATTTGTGACGGTGTAATTCTGGAGAACTTTCATGAGAGGGTGCAGAGAGCTAATGTTTCTGCTGATAGTTTCAACAGCTGGCGTGATATACTGCAACAGGAATCATGGCAGAGTGCTTTTTTTTTTTTTTCTTTTTGTATCTATCTGATTATTTCTCTCCCAGAAAACAGCATTTTGAACATAGCATCATGAAAAAGATTCCTTTATCATTTGGCTGTGGCCCTGGTTATCTCTGGGGGGAATTTAAAGGATCCCAGATATTTTCATGGGAGGTGTAAAAATAAACACAGACTAATATACAGAATATGCCTGTTAATAGAAATCATCCCCATACAGTGCAAAGAAGCAGTTCCCTTAGTGAACCAGAATTAAGCACAGGTGAAATGATTTGCCAGTTTTCTGGCAGTGTTTCTCAGCTGCTTTGGTTTAGGAGAGGGGTCTTTGGTGGCCTGGAAGTAAATGCAAGGGATTGCTTTTTACATAGGTAGGGTTTTCTAAACGTTGTTCTCTATTTATAAATGAATCTATCCTCACGCCACATTGATGCTCTGATTTGCATGGGAAACTTCTTTCTGCTTTTTCTGGGGAATACAGAAATTATTTGTTTCAGCACAAGCAAACCTGAAGGTCAGAGCTTCTTCCACTGGACTTTTTATTCATCTTTGCCAGCTAACAAACTGTTGGATGCTCTGGCTTCAACACCTTTGTCCCAGTGAATGGTTCAAGCATCATCAATAATGTGCACAAGTGCTGTGGTCTTTCCAGCTGTGAGCCTGCAGGATGCTGTGGGATGCTGACAAAAAGTGTTGGACAAGGAAACACTTACGTGAAATTAAAGCCAACTCTGCCACTCCAGACATGCTTCCAGGTGCCATCCCAAGTGCAGGTCAGGATTTTGGGAAGTATCTGAATCTGAATTTCCATGATTGCCCTCCAGTGTCCTTTATGCTGGGAAGGGCTTTTGCTAAATCTGAGTGAGGAAGACCTATGTCCATAGCAGAGAGTGAAGAGGTGATCATTAGATTACTGTCTGGCTCCCCAAAGCATGATTTAGGGAGATACATTTCCACAATGACCCCCAGCCCTTTCCCCACCACATGCAACACTCAGCAGTCACTCACAACACCACCCCCATGAGAACTGGGTAGCACAACCTCCTGACCCTATTACTTGTCTATATGCTCTCTGTGAATCTCAGTGAACTGTGCACATGCTTTTGGAAATTAATTGGGTAGCGGCTGATTTCACGGAAAGGGCTTTGGTCTGGCTGAACTGAGTGAGAATAACAGCAGTCAGCTTTGGTGTTGAGTACTATTTGTCTTCACATTCAGTTCTGGCTGAGCAAGCGGAGTCCTTTCCTGCAGGCTGGGACAGACAAGTATGCACATTTTGCTCGGATACACTGAGGAATGTCATGCATGGAGACAAGACACCTGCCCCTCTCCAGAGGCATGGGGCAGTGGGGAGAGCTGGCAAGAGGCTGCGCTGAGAAGCAGTGGTAGTAAATGTAGTAGTAAACAGCTGTTTGGTAGACAACAGTAAGTCTGTGAAGCTAAGGGAGTCACAAAAAATAAATAAATAAAATAAAATAAAAATCCACAGACTGAACTGTGAATCTTGAAACGCCCTGCTTCTCAGGACATTTCTTCAGTTTCTTCTATTTTGGCCAACACCAAAGTCTCCTCTCTAGAGCAGCAGTCATAACACGGTCATAAACTCAGAAAACATTGGCATAACAGCACGTCAGCATAAATCAAATCCCATTTCCAGGCTATGAAGTGTCACTGTTTCCATACTCTTGTTCCTTCCAAAGATATTTCCAGCCTATGGTGGGGGCCTTTGCCAAAACATCACTGCCTAAGTCGCCGTCAGCTGCACAATGGAAAAAAACAAGAACTGGAGCCACTATATGCCATCCTACAATTCTGACTTCCCAGATAAACCTCAAAGCTGTCTGAAAAAAAAAAAAGCTGTGACTGAGGAGTTTTTGGTGAGAAAAGCAAAATTCTTAATGTCATAAACATTGTATTTTGAGTAAAAAGGGAGTGGGAGAAACAGAAAAGTTCTGGCAATAGCAAAATATTAAAACAAACAAACCAGAACCCACGTGAATATTATATAATTGTAAAAAGTCAAAATTATAATAAAAAATCAATACTAAATGTCTAATCCACCCCAAAATTTTATCTTTTTATAGGATTTGTCTGATAAATAATGTTGACACTAGTGAGTTACACTCAAGATAGGCCCATAATATTATCCAGATCTGAGGAACAGTTTCTGTACACACATGCTTTTCTCTTAGTTGTACAGTAGAGGGAAGCACAAGGCCCATTAACAGATGAACATGCCCTTCCCTGGTCCTTGAGAAACTACTGTGAAAACAGAAAAAATATCAATTTATTAAGGACAAAACATCCTTCCACCGTACCAGGTAGAACCTGTGAAACTGGGTGGCAAAATGAAATATTTTAGATGGAATACATGTGTCATAAATGCATGACAGGTTTGAATCACTGGCAATTAGTAAGTGTTGTTGTTGCTGTTTTTATGTTTTTGCCTGTTTGTTTGTTTGATTTTCCCCTTTAGCACTGTGTCTTAGATGATAATTTAATTACAAATAGCATGGCTGATCTGATGCTGACAGAAAATACCTGGTAAAGGAATTCAGCAATGATTTCTTACTTTACTCCAATGTTGTTAAGATTTCCTTGTGCTTCAATGCTGAAGAAACTTGTAATTACAGGTTGATCTGAATTCTTCTGTACAAAGCTACTGAATGCAGTCTGTAAAGAGGAACCTAGTAAATAAACTTAGCTATCTGCAGATATCACCAACATGACAGCTGCATAATCACTGGACAGTTTTCTACTATATTAGAATAAAAGTTCCTGTTTACCATGTTCTCAAAGATTATATACATTTTTGTGAAAAATAAATTTTTATATGAAGTGGAAGCTGCATCTTCTGAGTATGGAATATTAGCTGTGATGTAAGTTGAGGCCTTATTTCATACACTTAGTTTGAAGCTAGTATCAACAGTCCAGATAAATAGAAGTAATATTATGAC
Organism: Cygnus olor; assembly: GCF_009769625.2. Lineage (NCBI taxonomy): Eukaryota > Metazoa > Chordata > Aves > Anseriformes > Anatidae > Cygnus > Cygnus olor. Next base: position 71,568,635 of record NC_049198.1, on the reverse strand, counting down.
AAAAGGCCAAAAATGAGATTTTATGGTCTAGAACAATTTTTTCATGTCCAAAGATATTCCCATTCAAAATCACCATAAGATGTTAAAATATGTGGAAATATCTGTGAGCTGAAAATATTATCAAATAGACATAAACCAGTGGAAACGATGAAACTAATTCTGAATATTTCACTGTAATGCTAGCCTTTATATACTTCTGTATAGATCCACTTCACTTTTTCTATGACAAAATATCTAAGACAAAAAGTTTTCCATTCAGAAATATCTGTGCAACATACTTCAACAATCTTAAATTCTGATTAATATTTTTAAATAGAAAGTACATTAAAACTGACTCTTTTTGTTGAAAATGTTTAGTTTCAATGAGTCAAGAATGACTATTGAATGAGCAAAATCAATGATCAAAATCAGTCTCTGAATTCCTGATTTTTTACTTGAAATTATCCCTTATTAATCTGCATTATGGCCAATGATAATATTGTATGAGAATTAGCCTCATACAATGATTATGCTTAAGTGATTCCAATTAAGATATTTTATTAAGGTGATATCTACTTTGGGGTGATGACTTGGTTCTTATGTTGTACAGCATTTAGGTTTTTCTGCAAATATAAAAAAGAAAAAAAAAAGAAAAGTAGATATGACATTCTGAAAAAAAAACAGAGACAGGAAAAACAACAGGGAAAGCAACATTACTTCCATATTTCCAGCCATTTTAGCAGTGCCAAACTAAAATTATGAAATAAGCAGGGTGCTGAAGCATGGTGCCCTCATTACAGCTTGTGCAGGTAGCAGCACTGAGGAGGGCACACTGGGCTCTCCCAACCCTATATAACAGGTACTTATTAACGGTCTGTGCAGAGAAAACACTGAGGGGTCCCAGGGCTGTACCAACACTAATGTGCTGTGTGCCGTATCAGCATCTTAAAGTATTATTTTCCTTTTTTATGAATTTGTCAAGTTCCCCATCGTTCGGCTGGGCAGAATCCCTCCACAGACATGAGACCCCTCTCTTTGTTCCCGTGTCTCTCCTGCTGCACCCCCAGGGTCTTCAGCCTGTGTGAGCACACCACAGAAATTGTGACGGGACCCTCTCTGTGGTACATGTGGTGGTCGGTGAGGATAATTTTCCTCCACACACACACACTCTATGTGAAATTCCCTGAACAGTAATCTCAGGTTCTGGTGATCTCATCCAAATACAGTATTTACTGCAAATGGAAAATAAAGGGATGAGGTAGAATCAAAACAGTTTGCATTTTTTTGTCTATTCCTGCATCTGGTCGGAGTTAAGCTAGCAAGGTATGCTGGGTTTAGTTACAGTCTATAAAAATATCTTGCATTTTAATATATTTTCCTTTGGAATCTCTTTGGTCTTTTTCCAACCCTGCAAAGTGTGGCCTAAGCCAGACAACATGTCACAGAAAATATAAAGAAATGCTTGTGTTTTTTATTTTCTTCTTACATTTTGTCATTTTTATACCTGGACACTGATAAACAGGCATATTCACAAGTGGGCACACTCTTTTGTTCTTAAGGAGACATATGCTTCTGCAGAATCTTTTCTATCTTTTTCTTCCCTTTACTTCTCAGAAAAAGAATTAGAAAATCCAGATCTCAGGTTAGAAGTTAAAATAAGACAGATGTGTTTTTCACTTGTACATTTTCCCAGCTTACTCCTTGAGGATTTTTTGTTCTAATGTAACTACCAACATTGACTTGAAGAGTTGTTAATTGCTTTGAATGAACCATGTAATGGGAAACATTTAACATGCAGAAGTATTTGTAAAACTTTATTTTTAACTGGAATACATCCCAAGGTTACTTTCACTTACTCAAGGAAATGCTACAGACTATGTCACTACAAGCGCTCAACAGAGAATTAACTTGTATTTAATATTTGCAGTATGGCTGGTTATGCATGCTCTTGTACCTCTAGCTTAATGTGTTGAAATTTTTAGGCGAGATTCTGCTCTAATGTTTTTCTGAGTGGTATCCATATAAAACAGCATCTTTCAAATAACAGATAATCTTCCTGAGTGAATTCATGTTTGCCATTGATGACGTAAAAACAACATCTCTTTTTAGCACTGCAGAGCCATTACAGTTTTGGCAGGCTGCACAGGAGATATCTCCTTCTCCTGCATCCTCCAGAAAGTGTCTGACTATATCCAGTGCCGGGACCACAGCTGGTCCTGCTTGTAGGAGGATGGTGGGACAAGGCAGTGGAAAAAAACAGCTTGCCCTTGAGATGCTAGGATTTAGCTTGCATTTGTTAAGAAGAAAACAAATACTTGCAAACTCAAAGTAGATGGAGGGAAAGCTGTGAGACCCTGAGCTATTCCACAGTATTACTTGGGGTGTGATACTCAGCCAAGGAGAGGTTGTGCAGGGGCCTTATAAGTAAAACAGAAAAGGCTTTTTTCATTTTCTTAGTTACCCTCTTATGATGGTGCTGAAAAGGGTAGGTGAAGGGTAGCCTGCACTTCCCTCATGGACAATATGATTGACTTATTTTTAAAAGAGGATGCATCCCTTCAGCCCTCCACTAAATGAATGTTGATCATATCTCTTGTTATATTGGATTACCTCCTTCTTTTCCATCACAGCAAACTTCTCTAAGTGGTCTTTGTGAAGCTCCTTTACTTTGTATTGCCTTTCTTCTGACATTCTATTCCAAAACATTCCTATCCCTGCAATAATAATAATAATAATAATAATAATAATAATAATAATAAAGACTAGATGACATGAAAAAACAGTAAAGCTATTCTTTTATCATTGTTTTTGTTTCAGTAGAAGAGTTGTTCTATACAGTGTTCAACAACATACCTGTGAAAATCTCAGCTTAAAGAGTGTGATTCTGTTACAAATACAGGTTCTCTGCAAATAAGAAAATGAAAAAAATGAAACACATGGAAATACATGAAGGAAGGATTTAGGTCTCTATTTAGCTGCTGTCTGAATCTTGGCAGAAGAGCTGGAAAGGCCCACTGTATTTTCTGGAATGTGTCACAGATGAAATGATGTATTTAACCACACATGTGAAGAGGAGGATAAAAGAAAGAAGGATGTTAATACATACCAGGGGCAAAATACAGAGGAAATGCTCTCTATTAGGGCAGTTCTCATAGATTTGATGTATGATTTATCTGGTTTAGCAAATTCAGAAAAGCATCATGGATCAAAGACTTCAGTCACATTTTCTTAAGAAAAACTGCCAAAATGTCATGCAGCACTGAAACATCATTTCTAAAGCAAGTAGATAAATATTTTAATTCTGTTTTTGCATTGTTCTGAGCTGATATGTGCAGTTAGGTGTCTCCTTCAGCGTCTGCCAGTGGTTCTGCTCCCATGGCATGTGTGCGCTTGCAGAGAAAGTTGTTCCAAACTTGCAGCACCGACATCAATAGCTGTCTGCCTATTAGTATGGACAGCAGCAAGGTCAGAGCCAACCTCATGCTTACTGCTTGCCTTGCCTGAGCAGCTGTCAATACACCCTGTGTGATCAGAAATGCCCACTGATCTGTACCCATACGAAATCCCTTTTGGCAGCTCATCGATTTTGCAGAAGGTTTCCCAGAGGTCCCATTAAATCCACCAAGTAAAGGTTCTGTGAAAATGTGAAACCTGGGGAAAGTTGTGCTAAGCACAGAGGGACACCCAGAATCCAGGAAAAAACTACCAAATCTGAAGTCAATATCTCTTGAGTGACATCCCTGTCATTTACTGCTGTGATCTGAATCGGGACCAAAGATCCTGTAACCACTGAGCCAAGAAAAGAGATCTCTATTTTACCAAAGTTGTCTTTAGTAGGCTTTAGCTACAAGGTTTCTATATGCCATTTACATTGCTGACATTTTTGCAATGTATGTGCTGCCTTGATCACCTCCAGCATCTCTTAATACAGTTTCATCAGACATTCATGCTTTAGGACCTTGATTTAATATATTTATAGGCTGCAGTTTTGTAGAAACACCTTTTGAAGAAATATTTAAATGCTAGTGGGAAACCCATGGGAAACTACAGATAAAAAATGATGGCTCCAAAATCTCTACAGCTGCAATGACAAATGATAGTTATACTCCATAATTCATTTTCCACTTCTGTCCTTCATTTCTCCTATAATGAGCCTTCTACATTCTTTCAATTAATAGGGAGAAAATAACTTTCTCTACGGATTAAATATTTTGTAAGTGACTTCAGAATCCTCTCCAAATTTGACATCTATATTTCCTTGGCAATTTACTTTATTAGAGTAAAATTTCACCATTTTCTTCCAAAATAGATTATTTTTAATCCTGGTCAGTTCTCTTCTCTGTATAGTCAATACCTCAAGTAATTGCAAGGCAGAACAGATGACCTAGAAAAACATGAGACAGGGTCAAGAAAAGGAGGTAGGGAAGAATTTCTTCAGATGCGCTTCAAGGCTGAAACCAGCATCCTTTGATATTGCTGTAGGAAAACACATAGGAATTGTCAACCCCAAGTGTACACATTCTTGAAAAGAAACCCAAGGTTTGTTATACACAAAGTCTGTTTCTGACATGAAGGTCCTGAGCCTAAAATTGGCCTTAGTGGTCTGGGACGGTTTTTGAGAAAGCAATGTAACATTCTTGCATTACTCTTCTACTCTTCCTCAGGTGTATGCTGTTAAAGAGAGGATACCATCATTAGGTCATAACCTAACGACAAAACTTTTTGCATTCATAATAATTTTATTTTTTTCCCTGCTCAGCTTGAATTGTTTGTGGGCAGGCACAACATCATTGGCAGCTTGCAGTGGGAAGGAGTTAGTGGGTGGTGGGAGTTATTCATTGTGCTCATACAAGACTTGCCAAGGCAGGACAAGTAATGAGAGACACCTGACACTTAAAATGGCCTTGATAAATGGCAAAGAGGATCTTAAAAATAAGGTATAATTTAATACAGAGTAATGCAACATAATGCGCTTAGTAGGAAAGATGAGTTGTACAAATAAAGCACAGGAAATTGGCCAGAGACTTGTTCTGCAGAAAAGAGCAGGGAGTCTGTGGTGGCTGAGAAAAAGGTAGTCATAATATTAACATGAAAAACGCAGCCCAGCCAGGCAGGCTGGTGATCCACCTACCTACGCATAGGTCCAGACAGCTCTTTCTGGTCCCTTCTCCTGTGCAGCAGCCTTCAGCAAAGATAGAGGGAAACATCTTTTCCTAAGGGCTCAAACTACTGCTGCTGAAAGTGCTGATAATACACATAGGAATAGATTACCTCTAAAGGTCAAAGAAGCTTCTCCATTAGTGATTTTTAAGAAGGTGGCAAACATCTCTAGAGAATGGTTTATGCACCACTAATCCTGCCCTTCTGCAAAGCACCATCGCATCCAAACACTGCTCTTTGTTTATCTGGCCATGGTGGTGAAATCTGTTTCTCCATATTTTCAGTCATCAGCTTTTGCAGTATAAATAGCTATTGCATAAAATACATCACCCTATAATTAATCAATAGTTTAATTCATAGATAATTCTTTAGCTTAATGTATACTTCAGTTTTCTTGTTGTTAAGGTTATTCATGCTTACATTTTTGACTCCTTAGTGTAACTTGACTTACACAGTAGCTGTGAAGTTTAAGGTGCATAAAGCTTGATAGCCAATAAATATAGAAGTACAGAAACATTGCAGCACTTACTGTTAGTGAAGTACATAAACTGTTTCCTCTGCATTGAGGAAACACACCAGTGGTCATGATCCAGACAGAAGAATAGAAGGAAGTATGATGGATGCACTGTACATGAAAGGATGACTGAGACACGGGGGCCAGTACTTTATCACCCTTTCTTCAAGCACTTTCATCTTTGACTCCCCTTAGTTAGTGTGTCTTCTTATGGCAGGGAACAAGACCAGGTCTGGTAATGGAAGGCTTCCTCCTAGACTGTAATTTAAGCTGATTTGAGACTACATCCAGAAGCCTTGAAACTTGGGTGCTTCTTGGTCCTTGTTTATATGCAAAAGTCCTGGGATTCAAAACCTTGAGTGCCTGAATGGTGGAAAAAGAAAGAGCTAGGAAAAAGCAGGGAAAATAAAAGAGTAAAAGTCTGCATTTAATAAGCCAGTTCTGCCTCTAGTGGGCTTTGTAGAGGCTCTTGCCTTGTGCTTCCTCATACAGCTGCTGGGGCTTTGTGTTTTTCTTTTAGTCACTGCTGCACTTTGAGCGTGTTTATGCAAGTGTGTATTACATGTGTAAGGGAAATCTACCTCCCCTGTGTCAGGGAACAGCACGTGTGGTCCACAAAGTACTCAGCAAGCCAAAAGAGTTAAATGGTGTGAGTTTTTTTGTCAAAGACCACCAGATCAGTCAGTGCCATGAGGCGGGGAATTCATCTGGAGCAGGTAGCTACAACTGGTCTGTCTCAGTTACAGACAAGCCTCCCCCAAGCCCTCAGAGATGATCAGTGAAACCAGAGATAGTTCCAGTCTGGAGAAAAAAAATGCATCAATACTAAACCTCTAGTTTCACTGTGGCAAACCTGATGTTATATTATCAATTTTTGACTGAAAAAGACTTCACAATGAAATTCCCTTTAGGCACGGGTTTTTCTTTCTGTTTTTGTCCAGAGGGTAACTATGGCAACCCTAGGAAAAACTACCACCATCAACAAAAATAACAGTTTATTATTGCATTTATGCTGGTGTTCATCCCATAAAAATAATAATAATAATAATTTGCTGTTTCTGTTACATCACTTTGCAGCATGCAATTTTTTAAACAGGTCTTTTATACTTACGGTAGGGTTGGCACTGGCTGCCTTTGAGTTCCATTACACGAGCACATGCAGTAGTGCTCCAACACAGCCTGGAATTTTCCTCAAGTGGTGAAACTGGATGACAGGAGAGCAGCCACATGTGGAGAGGTGAGGAGCTCTGTTTTTTGTTTTGTTTTGTTTTGTTTTTCAGTTTTATGAAAACATGAAAATTCAGGACTTCAGAATCTTTTGCTATCTGCCTTCATAAGGTCAAGAGCATGAATTGTGGTTCATACTGCTTGTACACAGACAAAAGATTCGTAACCTTGTACAGGCCTTGTTCAGAAAGAGTCTGAAACCAGAGATCAATTACCTCCTTAGTACAGGCTCTTTGGCTTTAATTTTGCAGTTTGAGCATAAGTTGAAACTTTTTATATTTTTAAAATAGTTGTTGGTTTGGACAGATCCTGTCATGCTGGTCTTCTGAGGAGGAAGACCTCCTGCTTGGCTGTGGAGTTTCCTATGCCTGGCTTGCAGCACAGTGGGAGAAGCTGACGTCTCAGATATACAAGTGCGAAGACAGATTTAAGGAAAAACAGCAGGACAAGAGCAAAACACAGCAAATTATATTTCCTCGGTGGTAGAGGAAAGTGAAAATTTGGGGAGGAGGGAAGGGGGGGTAAGAAAACTGAACTGTTAAGCACAGAGAAAACAAACAGGCCTATGTGCCATACACACTTCTTGGCAGATGAGGCGGGGGCTGCAGTAATGAGTCTTTCTCAGCAAAATGAAGGCTGCTTTTCACTAGGCACGCACTGAGTATTAATACTATGAATTGAGACCGCTGGCGGTTGGGAGTGATGAAACTGGAACCGAGCTTTTCAGCTGAGCGTGAGCTTCTCAAATGACAGCTCCTTCTGCAGAGAGACAATTTAACCAGGCTGCCAATGAGGGGAGGTTTTGTATGAACCTGGGAAACTTATCAGCGTAGCAGTTGTTATTGCTGCAAGGCAAAACTGATTGGGTTTGAAGAAGGAAATGAGAATCTGCAGGTTTTAGGCAACCACTGCAAAGTCAGACTCCCCTTGTCTTTTATCCCAAAGTGAGCAATGTTTACTGCTATTTACTGAGCCAGAAAAAGTGTTGCAGGTACTACAGCTTACTAAAGCTGTGCACAGCCCATACTGCTGAAATGCAGTCAGACTGTTGTTCACTCTAAATATGCGTTGCATGGTTTGCATTTGCAAAGTCGCCTGTGATGTTGTGGCAGTTTAAAATGAGCCCACCAAATTGTGAATTTCCCAAAGCAGCAGAAAAAGCAAATTTTTGAGTCAAGAGATCCCCAAAAACAGGAATAATTTATTGGTGAGTGTGCCTGGCTGTTGATTTTTGAAAACATAGGGTCTTAAGTTTTTCCAGTGGTTTTCACATCAAAACATCCCTGCAATACACCCCTGGAAAAGACAGTTGTGTAATCTCTCACAGGTTAAACAAACCCACCTGCCTTCAAAGAATTTTTGACCTGCAGGCAGCCACCACAGAGAAGAGGAAAACATTCCCATTTATCTTCAGCATCCCGCAGGAGCCTTCCTGCCATTTTCTATGGCAATGTCTGGGGCCTGGACACTCTGCATCTTTCCAGCCGAGTGCTGAAATGAATTACAGTCCTTTCAAATTGTTGCTCAGGTTGTGCCATGCACACAGATTGCATGAATTCCTTGGCTTTCATTTGCATCCTGAGTAATGGTCTGCTCTTGAATGTTGTTAATAAATCAGAGAAGACACTCATTCCACTGAACCTTGCACATAGTGGGACTGCCAGTATGCAGGAGCAAAAATGTCCTATCATGCTCTCCAGAGATCACACGAAATAAAGATGCAGTGGAAGAAATCTAGGACATGGTAGAAAAGTAATACAGATCTTGTCCTGGGAAGAGGAAAATGTACAGCCTGAATCCAGCTTTTTGGTTTATGATGTATCTTGCAATCTCACCCACAGACAGGCCTTGAGCATCCAGCTATGAAGCAGATTGCTGTTATTTTTTAATCTAGTTGTAATTCATTTGGGGGGATTTTAGAAATTGTTTTCTTTTGTGTGCATTATAAAATGGAGTGCATGCCCATTCCAAACTAATGTAATGGTGAGATGTGGGAAACAGAATGTTATACATAGTGATATTTACAAATTTACAGCTGGTTAGGGCTGTCATATTTTACAGTGATACCCAGCAAATCAGGTTAAAGAGAAAATAAATCTTCCTTCCCTTTTCTCTACTTAACTCTTCAGCATCACTCAAGTGAAGAAATATTACTAAAAAAGTTACTAAAACTTTTTTTAGAAAAAAAGTTTTCTTTTTTTTAGAAAAGTTACTAAAGAGCAACTAACTGAAGAGCAACTTACTAAAGAGTAACTCTGAAAGGTTTTTGGATGGTGATATGGTGAAATGCTGCTGGCAGGAGCCTGATCTTCAATTGCCAGAGATTTTTTTCTGCAGGAGCTTCACCTTTCAAGGTAGAAGTCCTTCAGTTTCTCTCTGCAGTCTGTTCCATCTTCTAAATACCTACAGCTGAGCTACTCTTTTCTGCTTTTTGAGTCCCTGGAATTTCAACAGGAATTAATGAGTGAACAGTGCAAAATACAACATCTAAAGAATCTTCAAGGATGTTGCTTTTTTAAGATATGGGAAGAAAAGTGATGCTATAACACTGCCTTGGGTCTGGCCCCAACCCCAAAGAAAACAGGCAAGGAAATTGCACAGGCACCTTGTTTCTCTCTAGTACGCTGAGCAGAAAAATATGTGCTGAGATGGGATGTAGTTAACAAATGCAGGGAAATATAAGTTCCATTGATTTGTGCATCAGGTGTCCAGTTAATATGGTCCCCATGACCAAAAAGAAATAATGGCTTTTAAAACTAACACAATGAATGACAATGTTCACATGTGATTGTCTCATTCTGGAAGCAGTACGGGTGAAACCTGTGCAATAGGGTCCTGATTCCCATCCTCACCTCCACAGAAGTCTGCTTAGCTTTAACCCTAGTATGAAGCAAGCAATAGAGACATCTATGAGCAATTTTCAAACCAATAGCCACATATGAAGAATGACTCTTTTCAAACAACATCTAATAGGAGTAGCAAGGGCAAATATTTCAAGGAATGCTGTTTTTCTTAAATGAAATTAAGAAATAGGTGGCTAGGCTTTTCTTCTTCCTGTCTCTTCTCATTAAGCTAGAGGTTTCTGAGCAGCTATTTAAAATCTTAGTAATGTGTATATTTGAAACACACATGCAAAATTTAAAAACTTATTAAAATGAATACAATATACATGTTCATACAAATGAACATATTTTAAATACTTTTTTTATTTAAGAAGTGGATTATCTTTTTAAGTTTGATTTGAATAAATTTCTTCTCTCTGCATGTAGGTGAGAATTGTAAATCAGAACTCAAGATTTATTGGATTCACACTTTACAAATAAGATGTCATACATTTTTAATTTAAGTGTTAGACAACTGTGGAAAAGTTCCAGTAGATAAAAGAAATATTCTGCTAATCAAAGAAATAATGTTTTTTTATTGCTTATGGAACCAAAATGCTTTTAATTCTTCCTCCTGAGGTGTTACTTCACTGATAAGGTCACTGTCTCTCATCTCTCAATTATACAAAAATTATTTTCCATGATATAACATAAGAACGTTCTGATGTCCACTAGTGATTTAAGTCACTGTGTTTAAATGCAATGCTTTTTAATGGAAGCTTTCATATAACAGGTGCCTTGAAGCCTGCCAGACTCAGTTCTTGTCTGCGAAGGAAAATCTTCCCAAACTGCTTTTCCTCCAATTCTCATTGTACAGCATTAAATGAAAACAGCCTCCTCAGGATCCTGCTTGAGGGAGGCTGCCTCACATCAGAGCACCCTTCATACACCCAGTGTTGGCTGCATGCACAGGACTAGTGGTGTAAGTGGAGTTTGAAATGACGGCTCCATTTCTTCGTAGTTTCCTAGTTCTCAGACATTTTTTCTAAATTTGGTGGGAGGGGATTTTGAAAATTTTCACCAGATAGCCTGATTCAGTAAAAAGATCAGTTTTCATTTAATGTATCCTTAGCTGATGCACTTGCTGAAAAACTTGTTCAAAGTTGGTTAATTTCCATAAAATATTTCTGCTTTGAGAAAAGATGATATACTGATGCATACACATTTCACATTAGCTGCCTCAGAGCCTGCAGCATTTAATTGCAGCAGCTGGAAAGAGCAGTCCCCAGAATTAAGCTGCTCTAAGAGGATGAATAAAGCGAAGAGATTGCTAGGTAATGGAGCTCTTAGCTAAGAGCAGTTAACACCTTGACCTGCCTCCAGAAATGGACAGCAGAGTGAGATATGTGCTATTAAAAGAGTAATCAGAGGAAAGGTTATTCTGGTATTTTCTGCTGCAAAGTGATGTTCAAGAAATCCCCTAGCACAACAAGTCCCAGCAATTCAGGCTGGATGTGACAAGGACAGGGACCACCACGGTGACTCCTCCAAGCCCCAGGCCGGTGGAGGTCAGAAAAGGTGGTGCAGTTAGCAATTAGTGTGGCTCACTGATGCTGCCTGTCTATAAGCAGTTTTCCCATAGAAGGCTCAGCGAGGGCTACACACCCTATTTCTGGATGTTTTACCAGCATTATTTGAAAGGAGCTTGCTTCTGTTTCAGAACCAGGTTTCTCAGGCTGAGGACCTTGCTGGGAAAGGAGTGAGATGCCATCCTTGGGTCAGGGCAGGATGAAATGCGGAGGTGAGCACAGAGAACAGCTAATGGTGAGCACCAGTGACTTGCAGTCTCCCCATTTTGGGTCCCCTTTTCCCAACCTGCTCCACTGAGCAGTTATCAGCATGAAGAGGGCACGTAGATCATGAATCCTTCACACTTTTTTTGCTTTGCCTTATTAGACTCTCCTTGCAGATGTGCCCCATGGTCACTGCTCTCAGAGCATGGTGTGTCTTGTGGCTGTGTGGGAAGCAAAGGGTGTACCTCTGATATGTGTTAGCACACTCTGGAGTGTGTTATCATATGGGCTGCCAGTTGCTCAGGCTTGCCAAATCCAGTAGCCCCACAAGTGTGAGGCTGATGCAATGTCACGACCCAAGGCCCAGACAGTAACAAGGCTGAGCAGTTATTCCTGGTAGCCGCATGCACACACAAGATACAGACATACAGAGCTTCTGCTGGGATATATGAGTCCCCAAGGCCCACCACCCTCAGCCACTTGCTGGCCATGTCCACACCTATGGTCACACCAGCAGCAGACTCTCAGATCCCTGCTTTCTCTCTTACCTTACTCCTCGACTACCCTGTTGAAGTTCCCTAGCAAATTATGCATGCACATGTACACACACACACACCAGCAGTGGAACTCACATATTTGCTCAGGATACACACAGTCTGGTCTCTGCAGCAGCAGTCTCCACAGAAGTGCAGATCCCTATGACTTGTGACTCCTGGAAGTGAGCCCCAAGTCCTGAAACCTTACGCTGGTCTCAGCCAGGTGGTGTGGTGCTGGGTGGTGAAGCTGAAATGGCACATGGCCTAAGCTCTTTGACACACGGTGACTTCTGTCCACACATTAAAATACAGCCTTTGGGAAATTAATACACAGTTTAGTTTTTTCTTCTCTAATTTTTCCCCAATTGGTTTCATTACAGAAGAGAAAGTGCATATGTCCTGATGAGTTTCAGAGTAAAGCATGTTTTTAGGAAAATTGGGAACACAAGGCCTGTTTTGCTTAAAATATGGTTCTATATCCTAAACACCCATGAATGGAAATAATTTTGCCAGTCCTGTTTCATAGTTCTTAAATCCCTTGAAGTCAACGATGTATTTGTAGCTATAAAGTGTGGATTGCTGGCAGTATTAATTAGATTGAAAGGAAGCCCATTTTTCTTCCCTGTAGGAAGGGTGATTTACTGTCCTGGAATACTCAGTGCCTGGCCTGAAACACAGTCAGCCTGGGTGCAACTTTATCCTTCATGTGGATGGGCAGGTTCACTCTCCCAGAGCCTGAGGAGGTGGGAGAGCAGCATGGGGATGCACTTCAGTCATCGCCATGGCACACTTGGAAGAAGCAGAAAGAGGAGCCAACAAGGATTGTAAGTCAGCGGTTCCCATCTCTTCATCTCTTTTTTTTTTTCCACTTAAAGGAAAAACTGAAAGGAAGTATGTAATGCCTAAAAGGACATGTTACACCTGGGAGACTGAAAAAAAAGAATGGCTTTGAGGCTCTTGAAAAGACCCTCCCCCAAATGGCATTGCTTCTGCTTTCTTTACCAGATATATCCTGATTGTCTTGTCCCATGTCACCACTGCTCCTTCCTCTTGTTCAGCCTCTAGAGCCCAGCCTTCATTCATTTCTATGTTAGGGGTGTAGTGCTTATTTATCTGTTTCCATCTTTATGACTTTTGGGAGGTTCAGAAATTGGTTCAAATCAGGAGAGGGGAGAAAAGGCATTTTCTCACTGCCTCAGAACATTCTGAGCTCCAGTTGCAAAGCCTGGGATCATGACTGCGTTATTTGACCTGCACGTGTGTGCTGCATTGGAGCCTGTGCCCTCACCAGCTTTGGTCTCAACACGTATTGAAAAGAACTCTCTAGTACAAGAGATAGGTCTATTTGACCTATGTGACATAATTGTCAAACTCTTCTTTTTACACTAGTATAAATCCCCTAGGGATTCGTAATCATATAATAAAGAGTAGAATTGCATCCCAGTAACTTTACAGTGAGAAGTAATATTTTCCATAGCTTCTATTGAAACTGAGCAGAGTTTCCCTACTGACATCCCACATCTTAAAACTCTTACTGGAATCTGAATGGGATCCAAAGTCTGCCAGCAGGATTCACCCTCCTCAGGACGACAGCAGAGCACAGTTGCTTTGTGTGATGTTCGCTGTAGCACCTTCCACATCGCTGTCAGAAATCAGTGGCGTTAATGTGCCTTACAAATCATGTCATACATATAAAACCTGGCATTGCTATTTTGACCCCTTAAATCTTGGCCTATCTTTTCTACAGATTGTTTTCACAGATCTGGAAAATAAGTATCTTTTTTTTTTTTTGTTTTATTTCCCATCTGGATAGTTATGCATAAAAAGGGAACCAGAGAAAAGATCTGCTGTTTTGAGATGCTTTACTTGAAGCTGTAAAATTCAAACCAAGTTTTTCAGCCACCCACAAGCTTGTGTGAGAAACTACACAATACCAAAACAATTACATCATTGTGGGCTTTTGCCCTGTCCTTAAAAGGTTTCATATAAGTTACAAGTAAAGACAGGAGATTTTTCTCTTACTTCCTAGACTGATTACAGCTGTTTTGAAGTAAACACTAAATGTCTCTGAATTTCCTAGTCCTGCTCCCGTGTTTACTGCTGTTGCTGTTGACCTTCGATACACAGTGATAATGGCAGAAGTCAGAGAGAAGGTTTTCAAGTGCATTCAGTAAAGACCTAGATTTGTGCCTCTGGAAAACACCAGCAAAATGAGGAATTTGCCATTTGCTGTAATGTCATGCTGAGTGCTTCTGAAAATCTCACTTGAAAACCTTCATGTCAAATTCTGCCCTCACTTATCTCCAGTGATTGCACTCAGAGTGAGTGCTGGACACCAGAGCAGGACAAGTGCCTGAAACAAAGTTCCTTGTGTTGCTGTCTTAACCCTTGAGTATCCTACATTTGCATCATCCTATTATAGGACAGCTTCCCAGCCTCATGCAGAACATTTAGTAAGGGAGCAAAAATAGACGTGAACACAAGCCAATGAAAATATAGCAGGCACTACCCGAAGAGCTGCTCTAACTCAGAAAGTGTATGAGACATTAAGCTCTAGATAGTTTGTGCCTGTACTTAAATGGCTCTCATTCCCACATGGAAACTACATGTATATAATTTTAATGCCTCCATCTCACAAACCAAGAAAAACAACGATATATTTATCTGAAATGTTAGGCAATGGCTCTACAGGGTTCAGGTGCAGTGAGATGAAAAATGCAGGCACAAAAGGTAGTTCTCACTGAACCTTAGGTGTACTGAGTTTTGTTATTTACAGTTCCACCTTAATTCTGCAAGGGTGTATTTTGTGTGGCTTTGGGAAAGCTCTCTCTGCAGGGATAACCAAGGAACATTTTGCAGAAGGCTCTTCTGCACAACCACTGCACAACCGCTACAACCACGACTGTGATTCTGGGGTTTTCACTGATATTCTTGGTTATTGGTTTGTAAGGATTTTTGTTTACATTAATGACTCAGAATGTTTTTTTTCTTTTTTACAGACAACTATCTTTATTTGCATGTAAATAAATGTATTCACATACAAACAAGAGTATTCTTCAGCTACTTTTCTGAATTCATTTTTTGAATATTTCAGTGAAAAGAAATAAAGACATCCCCTCATGAAGAGGACAATTACACATCACACATAGCAAACAATGAATGGAAATATCTCATTCATTTCAATGGAAACTGCACTGGGTCAGAATGGTAAAAGGGAGCAAACAAATCAGGGGCTTAAATTGGTTCACAAGCTGCACATGAAGCTGCATTTTATGAATAAATCGACACAACTCAGAGCTGTTCACAAAACAATTCAGAACCAGAAAAAACTTAGATTACTCATATATCATGTTCATAACGGATAACTCAGCTCTCAGACATTACCAAAGTTTTACATGTTCTTCCTATGTTACTTTCTATGCAGGAAGTCTGAAAATTCAGACCATATGTTCAAATGCCATGAGAATACCACAGGGTTACATTATAAATAGATCCAGAAACAGGTACAAAAATGAGATACGTTAGCACAGATTGCTTCTGAATTTAATGCAACTCCATGGGAAAACCAGATCAGCTCTTTTCCCTGGTTGAACTCTTTTTCAGTAAACCTTTAATAATTGTGAATGCACACAGTGCATTGAGTAGCTGCACTAAAATGAACTCTGCAGTTACACTTCATTGCATTTCCCGAGAGCTAAACAGCAGTCCAACTCAAATAATGATTTGCTGTTTTTATCCTACTCAGATCCTAAAGTACTTATGTAAATTCTAATTCCAAGGTGGTGTTGTCTCTCAAAACAATATTTCAGAACACCGCAAAAATTTGCGGTGCTGATCACCAGGTATGTCCCCACTTGCTGTGGCCTGGAATACATTTCCTCTTCCCATCCCTCTCATGACAAAGCAGGGCTAGCTATAAGTTTTCCCCTGGATGAAAGCTGGGGTTCTCATCTGTTCATCTCATCATTACATGAGCTGACTTGAACAAAGCTGAGCTGAAGGCAAGAGCAACAAGACGAAAAACATTAAGGTACTTCATGAGAGAGAACTTTCTCCTCTCTTCCTCTCTCTTCTCAGTCCTCTTTTTCTTCAGAAAAGATATAGGTCGTTTGCCTTGCATCAGCAGTGAGAAACCAGATTCTTGGTAAAGCAATTAGGCAGTGACCAGTAACATTAGAAGCCCCACCAATCTGCGTCCTCTTGACAAAAAAAGAAATTGCCCGAAATTAGTAGAAATGTTCATACACATAGTAAAGAACTGAACACCTGTACTAGTTCTTAACTGAAACATTAACTTCTTTACAGCATCCTATAGCAGTATGAGTCTGTAAAGCAAGCTTTTCAAACTTTCACACTAGTGTAGGCAGGTGAGAACATGTGCTACATTAACAAAAGTGACTATGACATAGATGACGGGCTGACTATCACACTGCTGTCATGCTCTCTCCTCCTGCAGAAAAGCTAGCAGGTATACTGTAACTTGGTCTCACAGATACTCAAGGAGTCTTATTTGTAATCTGCATTCCCTTAGTGTCACATCCAGAAAATTTTCCTCTTTTTCCCCTATAAAACTTTACAAGGAACCTTTTTATGTTCTTTCTCATAAAAGCTACAAGCAGTGGTCCTTTTTTTATTTTTTCCTTTTTTTTTTTTTTTAAAGTTTTAATGGTCAGTGCAGCAAGCACTGGAGGGATGACTGATAGCTTTTTCACACAGTGCTAAAACCACTTCTAGTCTCCCTGTGCTTAATGTCTTGTTTATATGAGGGAAGAGTCTCCAATGACACTTCTGAATACGCATATTTAATTCAGTGTATGGATTTTCTTATGCATTAGCTAATAAACCTGAAATACAAAAAAGACAGCCCTAGATGGTAAAAGAAGAGCCTGTCATGAAATAAGCATACAATAATCTGCTGAAAGTTCTTTACCCACATGCATAGACCACAGAAGTTTCCCCACAGAAACAAGATGAAAAACATGTCCCAGAAACAAGACCTCAGGAAGAAGCAAGGAAACACTTGTATTTAGCTGCCTCACATAGACATCTAAGATGCATCAGTGATACTTGTAAAACAAAGGAAAACAAAGGAAAACAAAGGAAAGAAATTCATGATCCTGGAGAGGCAAGCATATTTATCACCTATGCAGTCAGTCTTAAAATAAATCAGAACGTAGAAAGAGGATCTTGTTATCCCAAGAGGTGTGAGCTAAATTTAGTACTGTTATGGATTTCTTATGTGGCTTGGGATAAGTTACTGTGCCTCATTGCCCCATGACCATGAAACAGGTGCCATAACCATTCCCTAGCCTACCAGATAATTATGAGATGCATACACTGAAGATGTGAGGTACCTAGATAACCACGTAGTGTTTTACAAATTTTTAGCTGTAGATCGCATACTATGTTTGAAGGAACTACTATAATGAAGCCATAACAATATAAATACTACTTTTAACCAACACCTTATCTACAGGAATAGGGTATATGTTTTTTACTGGTTAACTTTGTGAACTTATTGAGACTGCACCAGTGGTAAAACTCTCACTTGGTCTAGAACAAGACATGATGTACTTTGAATGTTGAAGGAAAAAGATGTTTTGTCATTCTCAGTGTAGAATAATGTTGTTCTGCCACAAAACGACTTAGGCAATCTAATGGAATTCTTCTTGAAATGTACAAACTTAAAAATCTGCTCCATTGTTACAAGGTATTCACTCGAATACTATTTTAGGGAATAACACTGTGTTAGTGAAGCATACAAAACTGTACTACTTAACAGGTCAACCAATAAACAAAACTAATTTGAGGTCATCCTATAAGCACTATTGTACATCACTAAGTAAGATTTTTTTCTCTCATTCTGCTACTTTTTTCTGCAGATCATTTAAGGATTCTTTTCTATAGGGCATATCTGACAGCAGTTTCTCAGTTCTCTCTTCCTGGTGTATCCATCTCTGCCCGAATAGACAGCAATGTTTTTACCTTTGTGATTCAAAGTCCCGTTTGGTCTGCTCCTCTGCCAAAACTATCCACTTTCAATGTCATTGTCAACTTCAGATATGTGCTTCTTCAACAGTAATTACTTAAGATTCCTTACTCATACTCCAGGAGTGTGTCTCCTTGGGTACAGCCATGGCTCAAACTGTGTGCAGGGGTAGTAGACTGGTGAACACACTCAGGTAGTTTTAGTACATGGCAAATACATATAAATCACCATGCTGAAGAAGTTGGAGAGTACAGAAAGACTTGGACTACTCCAAAAAGAATTGGTCCAACCACTTTTCCTATGGGAGAAAACAAAATATGGAGATGGAGGAGTCACAGAAGCATTTAGATCTTCATTTCTCCCAGTCTCCAGAAAATGACTTCAGGCAAAGCACATTTATTTATGCTCTGCGGCAAAAGGAAAATTCAGCTCTTTTGAGGCAGACATGGTTGAAGAAATTAAGTAGCGTTTGGCTTGGGAGAACAGTCTTGATGATTGTAAAATTCATTTCTGGCCTTGAAATCAATGGAATTGCCCTAGTAGCAGTACTTTGCAGAAGCTTGCTACATGCCAAATAGCTGTGCCTGCCTTTTCTTGGGAAAATAGGTATTCTTGGGAATTAACCTGAAAAGCTTCAGCTGGTGGCTGCAATCTGTTATAGTTACTGATGAGCAGTGAAAGACCAGACTGTGTGCATCGGATCAGTGTATGTCCACAGTTACTGCAGCACTGTGAGGAAACAAAATAATGAAAGCACAGCAACACCTACCAACTAGAAGATAGAAATACATGAGTTTGCAAATCAAGTGTCAGAATTAAATAGGGACCATAACTAATTGTTGAAAGCAAAGGTTAGCTAGAGATTTTATTAGCAGCATAATGTAACTTAAGGTGTAGTCAGGAAGGAGAAGCACCTAAAAGTGGATAATATTGTAGTCACAGAGGCCACCTCGTCTTCATAGCGTTTGGCCATAGGCAGTTGGATGGGAGAGGAAATATCATATTTCCTCTGTTGACATACTAGCCTTTCTGTGTTGCAATGTTGTGTCCAGTTCTTACAGCCACAGTTCAAGTGGGATATCCCAAAATGGGCTACTGGCCAGAATATAGCTGCAGGAACAGAGATTTGGAAGACATGTCAGTGAAAGTCATGGGGAAGTTAATCTACTTGATGCAGAAGAGACGTCTACATCAACATGTGTACATCCCTGCACAGGGAAGAGAAGTTTCTGTCACCTAAAAGAATGATCCAAGAGCTAGGAAAATAACATTAGCTTGTCCAAAGTAGAAATAAAGCATGAATTTTTAAGTGATGTTAATTAGTAGCTGATAAATTACAGAAGCTATAAAAGAGAAAACAAAATAAGGGATAT
Source organism: Cygnus olor (assembly GCF_009769625.2). Taxonomy (NCBI): domain Eukaryota; kingdom Metazoa; phylum Chordata; class Aves; order Anseriformes; family Anatidae; genus Cygnus; species Cygnus olor. The sequence goes on along the minus strand of NC_049198.1, from coordinate 71,549,242 downwards.
TTCATACAGATTCAGGGATAAATACTATATGGAATTGGCCTGACAAAGAAATACAATTGCAAGATTACTAGAAGAGTTAAGACACTAATACAGAAAAATCTAACCATCTAACCTAGAAGAAAAACCATTATATTTTTGCTGTATATGAATATTCTTCTCAGAAACCAATACTAGAAATGAAAGAGGAAACAAATTCAGCTGCAATTTAAGAGTCTTCCTAGAGCACAGAGGAGTGGGGTGTTGCAAGGCAAAACATTGGTAGGAGACATTTAGATTTAATTAGCAGCAGAGGCAGTGGCATTCCAAATACAAGGCTGCACCCAAACAGTGGCTGACCTATGCCTACGTTTAAATGTTAATGGCCAGACGCTCCATAGCATAGCTTGCAGAAAAAACACTGAAAGAGAATTGTTTTGTTATTTTCTCCAGCTTTTTATTAGTTTGGTGGATGGATACAAGCAAATTAATAGTCTTGGCATTTGTCTTTGCCTAGATTGTATCTTAATTGCTGGCCTTAGCAAAACTTGATCTCATTCAAATTTTATTTTGGTTTAGTTGAGTTTAGTTGATTTTTTTCTGTGGGACTCAAGAAACAACATCAGAATGAGAATTTACTCTTGTGTGTCATTCAGGATGGGCTTGTGAGGCAGCTATGATTCAACATCCACCAAAATCAATAATAGAATCATAGAATCATTAAGGTTGGAGAAGACCTCCAAGATCATCTGGTCCAACCATCCCCCTACCACCAATGTCACCCACTAAACCATGTCCCTAAGCACCACGTCCAACATTTCATTAAACACGCCCAGGAACGGTGACTCCACCACTTCCCTGGGCAACCCATTCCAATGTCTGACTGCTCTTTCTGAGAAGAAATTTCTCCTTATTTCCAACCTGAACCTCCCCTGGTGCAACTTGAGGCCATTCCCTCTAGCCCTATCACTAGTTATCTGTGAGAAGAGGCTGACCCCCAGCTGCCCACACCTTCCTTTCAGGTAGTTGCAGAGAATAAGATCTCCCCTGAGCCTCCTCCAGACTAAATAAATCCAGTGCCCTCAGCCACTCCTCATAGGACTTGTGCTCCAGGCCCTTCACCAGCTTTGTAGCCCTCCTCTGGACATGCTCCAGGCCCTTGATGTCCTTCTTGTAGTGAGGGGCCCAAAGCTGAACACAGTACTCAAGGTGTGGCCTCACCAGAGCAGAGTACAGGGGGACAATCACCTCCCTGATCCTGCTGTCTACACTGTTCCTGATACAAGCCAGGATGCCATTGGCCTTCTTGGCCTCCTGGATGCACTCCTGGCTGGTGTGCCAAGCTTCAGCAAAGCACCAACCAACACCCCCACAGCTTTTTTATTTCTCCACATAGCTTTCGAGACCCTCTGCCCCAAACCTCTAACGCTTGATGGAGTTGTTGTGGCCAAAGTGCAGGACCCAGCACTTAGCCATGTCGAACCTCATCCCATTGGCCTCTGCCCACCAATCCAACCTGTCCAGGTCCCTCTGCAGGGCCTTCCTACCCTCCAGCCCATCAACACTTCCCCCCAACTTTGTGTCATCTGCATAATTACTGAGAGTGCACTCAATTCCCTCATCCAAGTCATCAGTAAAGATATTAAAGAGGATGGGCCCCAACACTGACCCCTGGGGAACACCACTTGTGACCGGTCAGCAGCTGGACTTCACTCCATTCACCACCACTCTCTGGGCCCAGCCACCCAGCCAGTTTTTAACCCAGCAAAGACTGTACCTGTGCAAGCCATGGGCTGCCAGCTTCTCCAGGAGAATACCATGGGAGATCATGTCAAAGGCCTTGCTGAAGTCTAGGTAGACTACAGCAATAGCCCTTCCCTCATCCACCAGGCGGGTCACCCGGTCACAGAAGGAGATGAGGTTGGTCAGGCAGGACTTGCCTTTCATGAACCCATGCTGGCTGGGCCTGATCCCCTGGTTGTCCCACACATGCTGTGTGATTTCACTCAAGATGACCTGTTCCATAACCTTTCCTGGCTCCGGGGTCAGGCTGGCAGGTCTGTAGTTCCACAGGTCCTCCTTACAACGTTTCTTATAGATGGGTGTCACAGTAGCAAGTCTCCAGTCATCTAGGACCTCTCCAGTTGACTATGACCACTGATAGATGATGGAAAGCAGCTTGGCAATCACATCCACTAGTTCCCTCAACACTCTCAGGGGGATTCCATCATGGACTTGTGACAGTCCAGGTGGAATAGCAGGTCACTAAACATTTCCACCTGAATCATGGGGTATTTATCCTACTCCCTGTCCCCCAATTCTAGTGAGGCACCTCCTCTAGTAGGCTCTCTTACCAGCTGCGTCAGGAAGTTTTCTCCCACACACTCCAGGAACCTCCTAGTCTGCTTCCTTTGGGCTGTATTGTATTTCCAGCATATATCAGGGAAGTTGAAATGCCCCTTGAGAACAAGTACCAGCGATTGTGTGACTTTTGCCAGCTGTTTCTAGAATGCTTCTTCCAACTCTTCATCATGGTTTGGCTGTCTGTAACAGGCCCTCACCAGGATGTCCACCTTGTTGGCTTTCCCCCTGATCCTTAGCCACAGGGACTCTACTTTCTCATTCCCAGCCCTAAGCAATAAAACATCAAAACACTGTCATACAGAAAGCCACACCACCGCTCCTCCTTCGTTGCCTGCCCTTTCTGAAGAGCTTCTAGCCATCCATTGCAGCACTCCAGTCATGAGAAGGGTCCCACCATATTTCAGTGATGGCAACTAGATCACAGTTTGCCTGCTACACAATCCCTTCCAGCTCCTCCTGTACGTTGCCCATACTGCATACACTTCATTTGAGCTATTGCCTTCACCCCCAACCCTGGCATTGCTCCCCCAGGCTCATCTTTATCAAGTCTCATTTCATCTCTGTCCCCCTTCGTACCTAGTTTAAAGCCCTCTGAAAAAATCCTGTCAGCTCCTGGGCTAGGATCCACTTCCCCTTCTGAAACAGGTGGGACCCATCTGCAGCCCTCAGGCCAGGTGCTGAATAAACCACCCCTGGTCGAAAAAAATAATAATCTTGTGATGGCAGCGGCCTCTCAGCCATGTGTTTATCAGCTGGGTTTTCCTGGTCCTCTCAGTATCCCTCCCTGCCACTGAAGAAATAGAGTAAAACACCACGTGTACTCCTACTCCATTTACTAACCACCCCAACCCCCTGAAGTCCTTTTTGATGGCCCTCAGGCTTCTCTCAGTGACTTAATCACTGCCAGCCTGAACTATCAGTAGAGGATCCTGATCAGAGGGGTGAACGAGACCAGGAAGTTTTCTGGTTAAGTTAAATATAAAGCTCAGCTTTCTTGACATATCCATTCTGGTGCCTGATAACCAGTGTGGCACAGAAGAGCTCAGTGAAAGGTGAAATTAAAGGTATGTTTCTGAATGAGCTAACAAACTAGTGCAAAAGCTTGATGGCCCAGGTTATTGGAGAAGCAGTTCATTTGGGTAAGGCAAGGAAATCTAAATATGAAAGCCTACCATTTGATTATCTTTATAAATGCTGTGGTGACTCAGAAGAAGCTGTATTTAGCTAGACTGTGCAGCATGTAAAAAGAGGGCATTACTAAACCATTACCAAGGCACTGTACTTGTTACCTCATCTCTTCTTTTTGAAAAATGACTACAGAAATGGCCACTCATTCTAATGTCAGCACGGATTTCTGCATCACATACATTTGCCCTGTAGATGCAACTTTATTTTGTTTCTAGGTCTTTTGGTAGGACAGGTCTGGTGCTTTCATTTTGGCAGACTAAAAGTCAAAACTATTTTTCAAGAAAATATGTTGAGACAAAAGTCTCCTTTGGAGATTGTATTAAATTTTTATACCAGATATTCTAAACAAAAAGATCTACATAATTTTAATTAGCTTTAAATATATTTTGCTTCCATTTTAGCTTTGGGAAAATACAGATTTTTTTTTTTTGATTTTTCAAAACTACAGCCCATTTCTACTTCAAAAAAACAAAAGAAGAGAACAGAAGAGCATTACGTTCCTCCTGAAGTCTCTTATTTTTCTAGTCTCTCTCTCTCTTTCTCTCTTTTTTTTTGTTTTTTTTTTGTTTGTTTGTTTGTTTCACTAGAGGAAAAACAAAATAGTGGCAAGAAATTGGAAGTATAAAAAAGCAAAAAGTTTTGTGGTTTTTTTTCAGATACATAACAAAATTTATGTCATTCATTTTGAAACACAAAAAGATATTTGAAGCACAAAAAGATATTTATTTCTTTTTAATTCGAAATACAAAAAAGAACAAAACAAGATGTTTTTCTGCCTTACCCAGATTTCTGCAAACCTGCTATCTCCAAATCTTGCCATATTGACATATATATGACCCCTGTATTTTCAGCCACTTTTCACAGATGTCATTAACAGTCATTTACTTTTCTTACTGGGGACCACAGCTCTTTTTCTCTTTTTTTTTTTTTTTTGTTGTTGTTGCCCTGTTGGTTCTTGGTTCTGCTGGGTCAACAGTGCTGGGTTTTGAGGAGTGTGCAGGAAAACACTACCATACTCACTGACAGATATGCTGAGTAAGAGCTATATTTGGACATTTTACTGACAGCAAGATATGTGATGTGTGCACTTTTCTCTTAACCTTCCCTTGTTCTTTCTACCTCTGCCTCCTCTGGCCCACCCGTTGGAGCGGAGAACTTGTCATGACTGCCTATAAGACACAGAAATCTCCATTTAGTCTTCTGTGCTGAAGTGAGTACAATGGGAATTGCTCTAATTTGTCTCTCTATAGCTGCCTGAGCTCATTCAAATGGTATGGTCTGGTTTTGATAAAAATCACAGTTTAAAAACATTTGTTAATATTCTTGGTAAAATGTTCAAAGAGACATAATTTATATGAAAAAATAATTCTCTTTTCCTGTGTCAGCTGTTCCAGTGAAAATAAATCCCTCTGTTAAAAAGCCATTTTGGTGAAAACCTTTATTCTCCTGAAAGTGTTTCATCAGCACTCAGCACTTTTCCATGCTTTCAGAAATCTAGCTAGAAGGATGCTTTGGTTTTCTCCTCCTGACAGTGCAGTCAAAGATACCTGTCCCATGCCTGCCTTCCATCAGCATGTCAGTACCCCTGGAAGCAAAACCCCTGTGGTCAGTAGTGGACTTTGGGCACTACCAGCCCCAGGGGAGGACAATTCCTGGTGATGCATGCCATTCTCAGCAGCTCCTGACCCAGACATAGTTCAGCTCCTCCAAACAAAGACCCTACCTCTGCAGTGGTCTTGACAGAAACAATATTGGAAGGGCCAAATGTTATGTGGTAGCTTGAAACCTCACTCCTGAGTAACAGGGAAATGGCTTTGGCTGATAACCAGAGCCATGTTTCTCAGCAGCTCCCAATGCTTGCTACATATGTCAATATTTCTCCTTGGGTCACAGTTCTGTCCCACACAGTGGAAAATGCAGTGTTAAGGTAGGACCTCACCTTCAGTGAAGAGTGGAGCAAGGAGCTGTGGGGACTCAATAGGTGGCAAAAAGTCCTCTCCTTCCACTGCAGCCAGCCCACCTGAAGGGCATCAAATTGGTCCACAGCCTTGCACAACATTGGCCTCTTGTGATAGCCCAGATATTCAGGACACATCCATGCTGATGAGGTGGGGTTTGCTTTCTCATTGCAACCTCTCTGTACAAAGCCAGGTGCCATGAAAAATGCAAATAGCTAGAGAAGAATTTCCACATAATTGAAACTGAAATATTCACCCCCGCATACCAGTCTGCTGCTTAAGGGCTCCTCAAAGCTCCAGCTTTGGGAGCAGGGGCACAGGGCAGCCACAAAAGAAAAGAGCTTTAAGTTAGTGCAGCTATGCTTATGTTTCATTTTTAACCTTGTTTCCTTAACCAGAGGTATGTTTGTCTTATATGTGTATTTTGAGCTAGGACAGTTTACTTTAATTCATAGGCTTATCGGAAAGCATATTGATTTTTAGTACATTTTTATAAAAATTCCTCAGAAATTTGAATCTTTTCCCAGTCTTTTCCTTACTGAAATTTGTTTTCATTATTTATCATATCCTACTTTGAAGGAAAGAATTTCTAAGTGAGTAAATAAACAATATTGATGATACATTTCAAAAAAAAATCATATTGTGATATTCACCAGAACATTCTCCTTTACAAAATGGCAATTGTCTGACATTTATTTTTGTTCTCACTATGCAGTGTGTTGCCTGGGGCCTTGCTTACTACACGGCGTCCACATAATTACAGAACAGTGAACAAATGATTCCCACTTTGGTAGGAGGAGATGGGATTTTTTTTTTCTAAAGCAAGTCCAATTCTGATGTCTCTTCCTCCCTTTTCCTTCCAGAAATACACAAGTGAATACATAAATATGTCAAACAATAAGCAGTCTGCATGGGTGCAGAGCCGAAGGACAGAACCCATGCCTCCCACACCTTCCCCATCACACAGCAGATAAAAACAACCTCATGGCTCAGTCACTGGTACCAAGCTACCCTATTAATCCCTCATTCAAGATAAAACTGACATAGAACAAAACTGCCTTGCTTCTGCTCCAGCAGGATGGCACAGATGCATTCAGATTACTGTTGAAGGCCAAAGAGACATCCTCCCCATCACTTGAATACATGACATCTCTCTCTATTCTTCAGAGCTAGACACAGTTAATTGCACAGATTAGGCTTTCCCAGATTGCTTTGCTACAGACGGTGCTTTCTCACCAGAAATAAGATCTGTATTTAGATCTTATGAAGCTTCAGAATGAGATATAAAATCATTGCTGGAGGTAAAGAGTTTAGCACATTTTTACTGTAATGTTCTAAGATGTTACAATACTGAGGACCTTGTGATAGCCCTGACTGATGGATGTTTTTTGTCTAAATTTAGGCATAAACCCACACATGATGCCCACTGCCATGTTTTTGGTTTGTTTATGGTCTACCTTCCATCTACTGTGATATTTCCACAAATAACTTTAATGAAGTACTGACATATCAAGTATTTTTCTTCAGTAAGATGCACGCGGGGTGAATAAAACCCAATGTCATTGTTGATTACACATTCACAGAATGCATCAGCAGGAAAATTTTCTCCAGTTTACTTTAGGATTTGTCCCTTGAAGACTACTTCAAAAAGAACACCAGCAGTTGACTAATCTTACAGTCTTTTAGGCATCTCTTTTCCCTCTTGGTGTTATTCAATTGACTTCAAAGAGTCTGCTCACAGGACAATGTACATGCTTCAGTAGTGCCCCAAACTTGTATCTGAAGATAGAGTCTGGTGTAAAATACGTTGCCTTACTGGGAGATATTTTTTGTAGATTTTGGATTTAACCTTTTTTTTTTTTTTTTTAATTTATTTATGAAACTTTTGCATTATAGCTTTAATTAAAAACTAAAAAAGAGGCAGGCAAAATAAAGCCTGTATTGTTTGTAAGAGGAACCAGAAAATTTGTTTCTTAATGTGAAATGCTTCTTAAAACTTGTCCATGCTGTTTTCTGTGTCAGAAATTCATTTCAGAAACTTAGCAAATTGCACAGGTGAAGTCCATCCTTACTCAACAGAACTCTTAAGCACATGTGTAGTTTTAAAGTCAAGGCTATGCATGCATACTTTGCTGATCACAGTGTGCGATGCTGAATTTAATTTATTTTTTTGAGAGCAGATTTTATATTCTGTTATCATGCAGAGGGAGGACACTAGCAGAGCAGGAGCGATGGCAGCTGGAAAAGCTGATATGCATTTTAATGCAGGAATACACACAAAATACATATTGCATGTCGTAAACAACTAACATGCTTTAATAGATGTGTTGTTGAGAAAGATCTTCAGTTGATGGTCACTCTGGATGCAAACATACTGCAGATAGAAAGGGATAAGGAGGCACTATGTATTTATTACACTTGTACCATGGTACAGGACACAGACTTTGGCTCCCAATAGCAATACCAATGACAAGGGTAAAGAAATGTCAGGCAAAATTACACCTGGGAGGTTTAGTCTGAGCACACTGCAGGATTTCACCAGTGGCAACATATTTCACTGGCAAATCACAAACACAACTTTCTTTGTATCACTGAAGTTACCAGCACTGTCAGAGTTCTTTGTTCAATATTCAGAACAAAGCTGAGGTATATTTTAGTGTATTTCTGCCCAGCACAAGGCAAAATGGTCAGTTCTGGTGATCTTTAGAAAAGCTCAACCTAAATGACAGTTTTCTTGAACTGCTGAAGCTGCAACAGAGCCAGAAGTGTTTGAGAAGTCCTGTGGAACAGGGCTTGGGACCAGCTTTTACAATGCTGAACCAGTTACAGGCAGAGTGTTTCACCAAATTGCATTAATGTCTGATGGCAGTGTTGTATTCAGCACTGTGAAAATGAATTTCAGTCTAAAATGTTTTGGTTCTATGGTAACTGCTAGAAACTGTTATGAATATAGCTACTCACAGGTCTGGTAATGTCAGTGGAAAGACTCACAATGACTTTAGTTAGCCTATAAATCTTTCTCTCCATCTTAGAATACCGCTTCCTAAAATGGATGCAAAAGGCCATATTTTCACTCCAAGTTTTTGCCCTTACCATTTTCCCCTGTCCCTCTGACTGTGACATTTTCTGTTATGAGGTGGTTCAAGCACAAATCATAAGGACACCCCCATGCTGGAAGCTTTTAAGAAGGGCTTAAACATAGTGCACTCGAGTCGGGAATGCGTTCAGTTCTTTCAGCCAGATCTGCCTTGGAACACGAGACCAGAGCTGCTAAGACACGAGGTCCTCACATGAGCCCCCCAAAGAAGAAACTCTGTGCTTCTGTGTTGCACCTCTCCCTCTAAATTTGCATTTATTTCTCCTGAGCACAGCAGTGTGTGCAATCGGCCACGGTCTTCCTTCATGACAGGCTGCACATTTCGTCTCTAGACCATCAACAAAAATAACATCATTAAGCAAAGTAAGCGTTTGACACTTTCTTCTGTCATGCAGAGAGGAAATCATTCCCTTGGCCTCACCAGAGCTGCTGGTCTTTGGTCCCTGCTGTCATCCACTGCACGCAGACTCATGTCTGCTGATAGGTGACTGCAGACTCGGGGGAGTTTAAAGTTCCAGGTCCACAGGAAATGAGGTGGGAAGAGGTGCGTGATTGTGCCTCACAGCCCTCCTCAGATGTTAAAACAGAGGCTTGTTCTCCCAGCCCCTGCCACACCTGGAAATATGCACTTGCTCTTTATTCTCCTGCAGCTGGATAAGGACTCCAAGTGCATCAATCCAGCGGTGCAAAGCGGCATCAGTGTCACACTGCAAAGGAAGGAAGACGCTGTGACAACCATAATTGTCCACATGGCCAAGGATCTGCAGTGTCTGGTCTGGGACATCTAATTCATTTCATATCAAGGGAAACTGAGGCATGGAGAGGTGAAGTGTCTCATGGAAGGACACCAAGCAGACGACCAACAGAGCATCTCAGAAATCATGGAGTTCTGTGCCTGCGGGGCCCTGCCATGAAAATGGGCTTTCTTCTGATCTCTGCTAACAGCAACAGGGATTGTCACTTCCAGCCCCATGGCTTCCAAATTACAGCCAAATTACAAATTCCCCAAATTAAAAAGGTCCTTTCTGTCCCAAATGGAGTCCACTGAAGCTCTGCCTCTCAACCTGAATAAGGGACAGTGTCAGTGTGTAGAGGTATGGGATCAGCTTCCAGGCCACTGCTCGTGGAGTGATGCTCCAGCCTTTGCTCCCTATTTCCGTGCAGAGCAGAGCTACAATGTGCCTTCCCTCTGTCCCATACCCAGAAAAAAACTCTCCTATATGACTGATCTTGAGTCTGCTTCTTCAGAGAGGGTAGCTGCACAAGTGATCTAGTCAGGGACAGGTAGGGAAGCTGGACATCCAGCTCTCCGAAGGAAACTCCAGTGAGTTTGCTCTTTTTTGCTTTTCCTTATGCTGTGTTTTGTGGTCTGCCATCCCCTTCATGCCTGCGAATGAGAGACAGCTCTGTCTGGACCACTGACTCCTGCAGAGCTCACCTGCTTGACCACTCTGGGGGCTGGCTTCATAGACACCTGCTTGTCCCCCTCCCCTTACACAGCTGCATGACCCTGCACTCAGGCTACAATGCAACGTCTCCCCTACTCTTCAGTGGGAAAATAATCCATTCAGGCCCTCAAAAGCAAATTGATTGTATTCAGAAATGGCATAAGGTCTGTCCTTGCTTCTAAGCATCTGTATGTACAGCGAACAATCTTGATTAATGGTATGATTGCTGGACTATATGGCATTCATACCATATAGTCATTAAATACTTGGCCAGCCACCCATCCCATGCCGTCAACATTTCCAAGGACTCATCCAGCACTTTCATTTGGCACAAAACAAGCAGGAGACATGTCATGCATTCAGGTCAGCTCTAAAATGTATGTGAAACAATGGAAGATTTCTTGATATGCAGGTGGAACAAATCACTGCCAAAACAAACAAGTAGAGCTAAGATGGGAAATACCTGTAAGTGAGAGACAGATTATAACATATCATTGTTATTTAAATAAACAGAAATGAACAAGTATATATGCCTGCATTTGTGTAAACAATACGTATAAACACGCATATGTATAAATATATTCCTATATCACAGCTTTCATTTATGTGCTTTTTGGCTGTCAACTGTTTAAGCTGTATTTGAAACAGAAAAAGAAAACAGTGGGAGTGTGTGGATGTTGTGTGTAATACAGTATTTCAAAAACCATTTTTCAAAGTAGTTTGAAAAAGGTGAAGAAGGGTAAAACAAGAAGAGAGTTCATCATGATTCAGCAAAAGGAGGCCTGAATGCCTGAGACGTTGATGGAGCACACTTGTGCCCTGCTCTGTTTCCCTCCCATGAGCTCCAGGAAGCTGCCAGGAGGTCAAGGTCTGAATGCCTTTGCAAAGCTCTTCTTATTTTGTCTCTCCTGCAGTTGCTCATGTTTAAAATCTCTAGCCTCTCCATCTTGCCAGTGTGTCAGTAGACTTTCTGAAATGGCAGTAAATAAATAAATAAATTGCTGTAAAAATGCAGTTATTCAGAGGTAGGGTCTGGTTAACTACATTTGAGTCCAAGTTAATCCTAATGGAGCACTTCTGGTCAGCATTCCTGACCGAAAGAAATCTGCACTCCCTTTGCATTCCACACTCCCCACATAGTCAGGACAAGCTAAGAGAGTGGACTTTCCGGAGTATCTTGCAAGAGATGACATGGGCAGACATCTGAAAGTGTCTGTTCATGCCTTCTGAAGACAGCAAAGTATCACTGTCAGAGGAACTGAGACTTAGTCCACCACAGCTACCTCTGCTAGTCTAGGAAGACTATTTGTCTGGAATTACTCAGCCTCTCTGAGTATCTGGGCATAAGCTATCCGTCTCAAGTGTTTTGGCTGAGAAAGGCGATTTTACGCTTTAATCAAATGGAGAAACACCCTTGCTGTTTTTCCCTCTAGGGACTTAAGACACAAAGAATGCTAAATATGTGAAGTGTAACAAAGTAATGTTAATCACTTACCTAATGACTGTTATTATGGGGATTAAATAATCATTTTCTGTGGATTGGATATAGATACTAATTATTATTAATCAGCATCATTCTTAGTACTGTAGTTGATTGTGAAAGCTCTGTCAGGTTTGTACTTTAGAACGGCGTTTTCAGTACTATATTGAGAAGTAATATGGCTCCACCTAAGAATATTTTAGTTAAGCTTAATTTTCGTTTATGGACATGAATAAACATATGAATGCTTGAAATACCATATATATCCTCATTAATAGTAGGCATCATTAGTAGCAGACCTAATTTCTCTTCATATTTTATTCAAATTTTATTTTTCAGTTCTTTTTGAGAAAAGTGTCATAGATTGTGTTTTTCTCCAGGGTAATGCCAGAAGCTGCACTAGTAAAACAGCTGTGCTTCAGTGACAATCTACAAGTGAAAATCAAAAGTTAGACCTGGACAAACACTACAGGACCTAGAGGAAATCATTACAGTCCATTTGATGAAGTTTTCTATGGTAATGACATGCCAGCATCCAGCAAAATGGGAGGGATACAACTTTCCTCTCCTCCTCATAAGCTATGCCACTTTTCCCATTGTAGTAGTGGGCAGGAAAGCTCTGGCCTTTTCTCTTTCTTTGTTGGCTGATGGGAGGAAGCATCTAACATGCAGACTTCTTAGAGCACTTATTGGATTTTGCCCTTAATTTGGGGAATTTGGATATCCTCATCTCTCACAGCTCCTCCGCCTTGACACTGTACAGGCAGGTGATAGCCAGAAGGCACACCCAGACCCCGCGAGCTAGCACCATGGGGTTAACCACAGGCAGGAACCACGTCCTTGAGAAAAATGAAAGCTTATATATCAGATGTTTTAGGGATAATATACTGAACAAATGCCTGTGATGTAGCATTTAAAAGCCTGTTCCTGAGAAAACAGCACCTGTGATTTTTTTTCTGCATACAGCTCTGTACACATGGTGCATGCACAGTGCAATATCCTGCTTTTTGCTACTTCTTCTTTGTTCCTACTTTGCAGTTCTGCAGCATTTGTGCCTAACAACTTGATGCAGGCCCCCGAGCAGAACCCAAAGCCAGGGGTGGTGTTGCAGTTTCCAAGAAAGCGCATTGCCCAGGTGCCTCCTTCTCTGCCTGTAAGCAGCATTGAAGTGTCCTTCTAGTGCACCCCAGCAGTCTCCAGAGAGAAAACTTGAATCAGGAGAGAGGAACAAATAAATAAAACAGTGAGGGCTGGGAGGTTCAAAGCACTGTGAGCACAGCCTGAGTGTCCTATGCTTGGAGGAACGGGGAGGGGGAGATCCCCACCTGTTGAGTAGCGATGCTCTGTTCACGGGGCTGCATCCATCCATCCCTTTCCTCCAGCGTGTTTCCATGGTGACCAGCACAGGATGCTTCATCTGGCGGTGCCAGACCTACCTGGGGTGCCATGGGCTTAGCCTCGAGCTGCCTGGGGGCTGTCAGCCCCACAGACAGCCATTCCCACACTGCTGCCATGGGAACCCCCAGCATGGGGCTGGGATGGGATGGGCACACAGCTGGGTGTCACCGCACACAGGTGGCTTTGCTCTGGTATTGAGGGGACAGGAGTGAGGGAACGAGATTGAGGGGAGGAAGGCAAGGGGACCGAAATGGTTAAGCCATCAAGCTGTCCATAGGTGCAGTAGAGACCTTAGCCTAGCACCTGGGAGAAGGGAGGAGCTGCTCGGTGCAGAAGCAGTGCCCAAAGCCGAGCCAGTGTTTTCCGAGCATTCCTGCGTGGCGCGGAGGAGACAGGCAGGTACGTGAGCAGAAGAGGAGTGAGGGGTGAGCAGGGGTGAAGCATGCCTTTCCCAAGCAGGCAGGCAGGCAGCCAGCTGTCCCAACACCGCCCTGCCAATGCAGGTAAGGCAGAGTTGCACTGCCCTGGGTCTCACAGCAGGTTAGCATGCATCCAGCACAAACCTGGCCCAGCAGCACACCCTTCAATCAGTGTGGAAGCCAGGGAGGAAGCACAGCTTAAAGCAGAAAGCAGTAGACGGCTGCCTCAACTCTCTGCTCTGCTGCTGGTAAGCCAGATGCACATGCTGCCTGTGATTCAGTTTCCATTTCCAGAGGAGGAATGGTAGCACACTCTTATTTCCCAGGAATACCGTGAGAAGAAAACACATAATGTAATCTGGAAGGCTCATCACCCTGTGGTAACGACGCTTGTTAATACACAGAACTTCTCACACAGAGCCTCAGTCCAGACAAGAAATCTCTTGCCTCCTTAACACTTGCAGCTTGTGGGCATAGAGGGAAGAAGTTATTTTGGGAGCTGAGGGGCCTCCTACTGCTGGCAGCGGTGATGGTCTCTGGAAATGTAGTGAGGCAGAGCAGCACATGGAGGGAAAGGCAAGACGTCCACAGCACAGCACATACAACCAGGTTATGGAAGTCACTGCCACTGGGCGTCACTGTGCCCATGAATTTAGTGAAATTGAAGAAGTAAACATTTTCTTGCATGCACAGCTGAAATATCCAGGTTTGTGGAGAACCATGGTCTTGTTAGCTTCCGTTCTGGAAGTCAGGTAAAGCCCTGAGGGCCCTTATAGCTGAGAGGTCACAGACAGGGGACAAATTTTCCCATACCTTCCTTCTTATATCTCCCCTTCATGTCTGGTGGGCTGTGGTCAGAGGCAGGACCATGGAGCAATACTCTTGACTCTGATCTGCTCTGACAGTTTCAGGTGTCTCTCTACTGTTGTGCAGTCTTTTTTTTTTGTTTGTTTGTTTTTCTTTTTTCTTTTTAATGTTGTCAAGATCAAGGAAATCTAAGAGACCTCTTCCACCTGCCCTGTCTTCTTCCTAGTCCCAGGAAGAGGGACAGGACCAAAGTCAAGGTTATTGCCATTGCAGTCAGGGGAAAGTTCTTTTCAATTTGCCTGCTTGTTTGTTTGAAGGGAAGACTTCTGCAAGATGCCAGAATCTTGAAAATTGTTAGAGTATTGTCTGATATGGATTAAACCTGCATAATTCCATGCAAAAGAAAAACGATGAAACCATGATCCAAAGTGAGGAAGTAAGTGGGGCAAACATATTGAATTAACAGCAGTGTCATGGCAAGACAGCTTTCTTTTAGTACTGGAATTAATTGTACAGCCAGGCTGTCATACTTGTGAAAAATGTTGCCCTTGCAAGCACTGCTCTTGCCTTTCTTTCCTCTCCTGGATCCATCTGTGTCTCCTGCATTGCTCTGTACCAGCAGAAACCATCCATGTACAGCATAACCCACACATAAACCCACACATGAACCACTCATTTTACCTACACAAGCTCCTACCATGAGGGTCCTGATTTTGGATCTCCTCAGCTACAACCAGCCACCCACCTTTCTACGCATGGCTTATCCCCCTTCCTCCTGTCCCCTCTCTTCACCATTAAATCTGCTCGACCTGTGCCAGCACTATTATGCTGTACCAAGGGCCAGCCCCACACCTCATCAGGGGTCAACTTTGCCTGCAAGTTACCTGATTCCCACCTGATTCCACAAGCATGGCATTCTCTGTTACCATTGCTCATCCAATAACAGTATTTTTTGTATGCTAATTTAGGAATTTCTCTTCCACAAACAATAAAGACAGTGTCAAAGCCCCACATGTCACACGGACTACTGCAGCTTTTAAGAGACGAAGCTTGGTCTGAGCACTCAGCTGAGGCAGCAGTCAATGCACTGGGAGAGGGAGAACAGAAACATGATTCTCAGTTCATTGTCCCAGCTAAACTGTGTTTCTTTCTTGGCCCTGAGTGCCACCACCAGACATCATCCCAGAGTAGGACCGCAGCCCACCAGCATCGCTACCGGGGATGTGCGGGCTACAGCAGCTGGAGGTGTGGTGGACGTCTGGGGAGAAATGCAGCAGCTTGAGGGTGGCTGGGGAAGAAGATAAAAAGAAAAACAAAAGGCAGCAGTCATTTCAGAGAAATTATGTTTCTTGTTTTCAGGGTCAGTACTTAAGCAATGTTAAGACTGCACACAAAGCTGTAAATCTCTCCTTGAGCATAAGCATATGGAAAGTATTGTGGGACAAATTAACTTCATAAATTATGGTTCCTCTGTTTTCTCTCAGCCATCCCTTCACTTGTTGATTAATACTTCACTTCTACCTTGTTTCATGTGCTTTATGTTTTTGCCATACTGGAGACACGACAGGAATGAATCCCAGAGGATGTAAATTCCTCTGCTAAAGGACTTTGGGGCTTCCCAGGTATCATCAGGAACAGACAGAAAACAAACAGCTGTGCTCAGACAGAAACAGATGACCATGCTGTAAAAGCAAGAGCACGTGCTAGCTCCTTTTCAGACCTGGGAGCAGGTCTGCTGCTTTCTCTTGGGCCAGGGGGGTGAGGCACGGAGACACCATTTGTGTCCTCAGACCCCAGTGATGAATCCAGCAGTGGGTGGGAAAACATTAGCAACCACATTTTTTTTTTCATTCGAGACAAGGTGCAGCTATGGAGTGCATTGCCTGAAGGCTGCCTTCAAGGTTTCCAGCTCCCATTTTTTGCTGCAGTGTCCACGCATTTTACTCCTCAATCTTCCCGTCCCCATTGTCAAGGTTTTTGTCATGCCTGTGGCTACAGCAACTTAGATTCCTTCTGATGGGCACTTTCCTTACCTGCTTTGACAAGGAGTATTTATTCTGATTTGTGCCATGTTGGTGCTTAGATCTGCTCAAGATCTCTCTAGAGCAGGTCAGAAAGCAGATATCTTGTCCCAAGGGAAAATGTCAAGAAATAATTTCAGCTTTGAATACAGCAGGTAAAGAGATGTATTTGATATCCTTTTAATGGTAAAATATATGTAGGTGTTGAAGAAAATATTCAACTGTGTTGATGAGGCAATATCCTCCTACCAAAAAAAAAAAAAAAAAAAAAAAAAGAGAGAAAAAAAGGTGTTTTCAGGCATCTGTGCTGTCACCCCTTCTGGGATACACCTTGGCAATCAAGGTGATCCCCAGTTTGTGTAGGAGCAATCCTATTTTTGAGCTGGGGTGGGACATGAGGGGAATGTTGACTCTCCCTTGGTTTAATGAAATCATTTTATCTTCCTGACCAAGATGAAAGTTCAACCCTTTTCCCATCAGAGACAGGAGACAGAAATGGATGGGAAGGGAGAAGGGAAGCGGCATGTGGGATTTTCCCACTGCAGTCCCAGGAGGTGCATATTTCTGTAGCCATGTTAAGTTACAGACAGAATCTGTCTGAAGACGGGAATAAATTTTTGAGGTTTCTCCCCTTAAGAGATTCATATTTTCCATGCAGAGAGATGGGGTTGGAATATTTCCTTTTGGAGGTCTGTGGGTCTTTGAAGTGGCTTCTTAATTTTAAAATGCATATAAGACAGAGTGAAAAAGAGGCAACTTACATTGTTTTATTTAATATGACAAATAGTGCAGATTCCTCTTAATAACTTATTGCCCCATCGTTGCAATTCTTGACCAGTTGGGCCACGTAAGAGTTTCTGTGTTGGCTTCAATGACATGTTGTTTTGCACTCTTTTATATATTTCTGACTTTTTTGTGGCCTTTTAAATGTGCCTTTTGCTTGGCATATGGATAATAGTAGCAGGCAGAGAGTCTGCTTGAAGAACATGGCTTTTGTTGAATGTTATATATGATTTAGCAGAACTATACCTTACTCACCTATTGCTCCCATCGGGTGGCATTATTTTCATAGCAGTCACTGAATTATCCATAGTAGCAGAAATGAGGGTCAGGTATTTTTCTTTTTCTTACCCCTGAATTTCATTTAATTCATTGATCAGCCACCGGAGCCTCAAACAGCTGCCCTGCAAGTTAAAAATGTGTGAGTTAAATTATTATTTTTGTACTCAGATTTTAAACACCCAAGATCTAAAAAACATTATTTTTTTTAGGCCAAATGCAGTTTTCTTTTTCCTCTTTTCATCTGACAGACCTAAACCTCCTATTTAAAACAAATAAAACATTGCTACTTCATATAAAAGGCTTTGTCCCTGACACTGCCATGGACACATTTAGCTTTTCACCAAAAACCTTGATAACATAAAAGTTTTCTCTGATAACTCTAGATGCTCAGTTCTAGCATCTTTCTCCCATTGCATTAAGCTTTAGATATGTCCTATATGCAGAGTCTGTACTTCTCTTGCAACAGGTCTCTTGCAGTTTCTTCTGCACAGGATGCCTGGTATTGGAATTGGCCTGTTAATCTAGATGGCAAACTTTGAAAGCAGCATTTATTTTATACACCGTTTTTAACTGCCAGACTTCCTTTCTTCTCCTTGGTAAGCACAGTAAACCTCTGGGTTTTCTTTTTATATCTGAAAGGAGTATGTTGCAGAGGAAGCAAAGATTAGTAAATATTGCTGGATTTTAATGAAGAGGTAAATGATTTATATCACTGATGGTGAAGTTTTAGAGATAGTAATAATAATAAATCAAAATGCTTCATTTTCTGTAAAGCTTACCAATGCAGAACCTTTAAAAATATATTTGTGAGAAAGGTCTGAGGAAGGCACTGGGGTTTGTGCCCTTCACTTAAGTGGTGTACTGCTGGAAATATAAAAGCAAAAGCTAAGCAACACAGAAGAAAGATTTTTAATCATATTTTTAACAGTTTATTTTGTATCTGCTGGTGCTGATCTCTATTTACTTCCAGTGTACAAAGAACCTTTGGGTGAAAGGAAGTCTTTGTTGAATATTTAAACTGCCACTTTCTTCAAATAAGCTGTAAAATCTCATAACAAACATGTCTGAGATTTCTAGGAATCTTCCAGCAAAACCTTAAATAATTCCTGCTTCACAGGGTTTGAGAAAGAGTAAAAATAAGTGCAAATTTTTAAAAAACAATAAAAATATTTTCTTATGCTTATGGAAGGGAGAATGGACTAATCTTTAAAAAAATGAAAAGAAAAAATATGTTACAAAGTTTTGGCACTTTCAGTTGACATAAGGGCCTTCAATCTGTTGAAATGAGAATTGTTCTGAGTTGTTTAATATAGACAACAAGCTTTTTTTTTTTTTTTTTCCCTCTTATGTTGCATGCACATTCATGTTGGCACTGGAATAGTTTCTTTTCTCCTTTAAGAGGGAAAAAAAAGCAGTACAAATTCATTGTTATGTCACTTTCTACTGATGAAAAATGGACTTTTACATGTATGACAGTCACGAGAATTTGGCATACTTTTTGAAGACGAAAGGAGGAGGAGGTCAGGGTTAATTTAAACACAGAATTTTAGCTTCTAAGCACAGTTGATCTTATCTTGAGAGAAATTATTTAATGCATTGTTTCATGGAAATGGAAAGAGCTGGAAAAACCTTTAAAGTCATCTGACACAGAATTGAATTACCAGCATATTTTTGAGTGTCTGTCTTGCAATAGAATGAAGCAGCAACAGTTCCAGTCCCTGAACCTCAGGGAAGAGAAATATTTGTACAGAGCTTTGCTGCTGATTAATGGGAATTACCTCAGAAATATGTTTAGTGTGTGCAAACCCCTTGCACTAAGTGCAGTGAGAAGGATATTTTTTAGTAATACAGGAAACAAGCACTGAATTTGCAGTACGACATCAATGGGAAGGTCAGGGTTTTTTTTGTTGCACACTTTTACTCCGTACAGTTTTTAGTATCTTCCAATCTTCTGCTTAAAACTATATGCCTGCCACATGTCAAAGCATACCTGATGGCTTCCTAAACAAACAGGTTCTTTAGTATTTTTTCCTGTCTGCATAGTTGCTTATTGCTAGATCTGTGAACTTCTCTGCAGCTTAGCCCCACAGATCTGCCAGGTTTAAGCACGACAGCAAAATGGCAAACTCCGGGTATCAGTACGGGCGTTTTAGTAAGTTCTGTCAGCTTTGGATGTGCCTTGCATCACCAAAATCCTTTCTTATTCTTATACGTGTTTTGCTATGCAGATTACATGCTGACACAAAATTACAGTCTTTACCACTCACCGTACTCATAAAATGTTTTTGTGTGTGTGTGTTGATTTGGCCAGTGGATTGTAGAACTTTAGACAATCTTTAGGGGTAGTTTCTGCTGAATTGTGAGCAGGAAAAATACTGCTAAACATTTTTAAGCAGTACAAAGTAAAGGAAGTTTAGAAAATTTCTAAAGAAAAATTAAAAGAAGATTAGATTTTAGATTAAATTTTAGATTAAAATCTAAAGAAAAATTAAAGAAAATTTTTAAAGAAAATTTAGAAAATGCAAGCGAGAAAGAGGTTTTTAGTTGAACTGTTTAATTGTTTTATTTAAGTTTGTTCTCTATTCGCTGAGTCTTCAACAACAAAAATAACATTTATTTTTGCACCTTTATACCTTTTCTGATTCAAATGTGATTGCTCAAAATAAATAATATAACTTTTCATCAGCCTTCCAGTAAAACAAGACCAGAATCATGCCTACTGATATTTTCAAAGTAGCAAATAGGAGAAAAAGTCAAAGCAAAATTCCAAGATCTTTTTTAGCATTATAAATAAGGGGGAAATGTCCTTTAAGACTTTCTTACATATATATCATTAGCAATACAAATTGCATGAGATAACAAAAGTCAAGAAGCCTCTCTCAGCTTTTACTTGAAATGGAGACTTTTAGAGTTTCCAAATTTTTTCCCAATTGTAATTTGTTGTATTTGCCCCATTTTCTTGAATCTTAGCTCTCACTTTAACAGCCTTTCAACTAGAACCTTGTTTCAAAATTGCTTAGTTTAATCAATATCCAACTCAGTCTTGCTTTTGTTATTAGCTCAGGAAATGTGAGTTTGTCAACTAGGCAAACCATACTCCAAGCACGATTAACAAACATAGTACAGGGCTTTGTTTTATTTTTGTCAGAAAGCATTCAGAACTGTTATCAAATCAAAATGACTCGATTTTTCATCTATTTGATACTGTTATAAATCAGAAGGCATGAGACTGTCATGAGCAGGAGTACATTCACTTTGCATCATTCCAAGCAAGCAGCAGTCCAAGTCAGCAGTCTGCTTTGAGGAATGGAAGCAGTCTTTTTAATACAAAGACATACTTATGAAATCATGATTGTGCAAAGTTTGTCTACACATGTCAGGGTGCACAGAGTGTGTGTCTTTGGCAAATTCACATGTAGAGTAAAAAATGTGGAATTTTTAAAGTATCTATCCGGATGAAGAGAGACGCTCTCTGGTGCAGACTGTGTCTAGTGTGATATAAATATACGGATTTTTGCACTGCATGCTGCTAAGATCCTGATTTTAACCCCTCAGACAAAAACTTCTTACTGAATGTAAGGAGATAAATAAGAAATCTTCAGCAGTTAAATATTTGGTCTAATAAAGTCATTATTAATCAAATACTTTTAATGTTAAATTTTCTAGGATCATATTGCAATTTTTTAGGCTTCTGAAGTTTTTGATTTGGTATTATCACATTTTCTTGAAGAATCATAACTCAGAACAACATCAAGCATTTTTCAATCAAGATGAACGCTTACAGAAAAATGTCATTGTTACTGACATTGTATGTTATAAACTGTAATTATTTTATTTCAGTTGCAAAACCTTTTGGAAAAGTATTAACAATCTTAATTTACTACGAATGCTCTCAAAAACTAGCAAACAAGATTTATTCTTAATAATTTTTAAAACGAGAAATTGGGGGTGAGGGAATTGTTTTAAAATATTCCTGTATAAAATCCTCATTTAAAATTCCTGTATAAAATTGTTTTAAAATATTCCTGCATAAAATTTACATTTTTTTTTCAATTTCCTAGGTTACAATATTGCTATTTTTTATAATAAGAAATACAACTACCTAACAAACAGGAACAGTATTCATTTTGATATTTCTCTTATGAGAACAGAACAAATTAAAAAAAAAAAAAAAAAACAAGCAGCAACCTATAAAGCAAAACCCTTATCCTGTAACGTAGTAATAATAATATAAGATCTGGACTTCAGATAACATACCTCCATTCCATCCCTATCCCACCCCACCCCACCCCTAAATAAAAATAAATAAATAGAATATTAAATCTAGAGGAAAGCTGGTTTCTGTTGGCACGATTTGCAATATCTTCTTTTGTATTTCTTCATGTAAGTCAGGCACCCTGTACTCCTACATGCCCTGTGCAGCCCTTTCATCTGTACAGCTGCTTAATTCCTGTCCCTTATGTTCCAGGACACATTGCTACCTCAGAGGTGTCTGCTAATCACAGCACTTAAGGAGGTGGAGTTGCAGTGCTGAAGAAGGGGTGCATGACTAACTAGGAGGGCAACGCTTGTCTCCCCTGACTTGGGTGCATTAACAGAGGTAGTTTACATGAAATCAGGCTGCACGCACTGGAACCGCTGCATTGCAGGGAGAATCTCTGTGGTCTTCCTAGGAGTAGAGTTCACTCCTGATGGCCAAGCAGTGGGCCATTTCAATAGGCAGTATCTCCGTGGTCCTCAGCTATCAATCAGCAGAGAACAGCAGCCCAGCAGCTTTCCCAGCTGGGCTGCGCTGGGCTGGGCAGGCAGCATCCCACCCTCTTCCAGTTTGTCAAATACACACCACCACGTTTCAGTTTCAATGTTCTAACTAACCTCCATTTCAACCTTGCTAAGTCTTTGGAGTCGTGCAGACGTGGAGAGAGCCAGAATGAACTATTTGTATTACTAACCCACTTCACACTTGTCTGCATAGAGATAAAAAATTCCACAGCTGCAAGGTGCAAACAGAGCGTGGGATGTAAAACAGGCCATTAGGAAATAACCTCGTCAAGGTGAGGTTCCTCCTCTCAGAAGGTGTGATATAAGGCATGTTTCAGTTAAGGAAATCAGACAGAAAACACAGAGCCACCCGGCACGCAAGTTTGTGTGACCCATACCTTTCAGAAAATGTAAGAATGAGCAATGTTTGTGAACCGATATACAGGAAAAGCATTTTAAAAATAACACAATTTAATACATGTAAAAAAGTAGTTTTAAATAAATTTAATTAATGTATTGCTTACTTCATAAGTCATTAAATATCTGTTATGCAATGCATTACTTCTGGTTCAATAAATGTTAGTTAAATAAAAACTTTTAAAATGGTATTATTTGCTTGAGACTGCCCAACTTGGTCTTAACTAGCAACTTTGCAGACTCTAAACTTTAAAGGATTTTAAAATGCACTTGCATCAGGATTCCCCAGCAGCAACCAGTCTGAAGCTGGATTCCACATCTCCTGTGAGTAAGACACAGGTTATGCTGAGCCTCATCTGGCCATCTGTGTTACTGGATGGCACTTCAACTACCGTTTCTCACAGAAGCAAAAATAGAACTGGGGTTCTGCGTAACTGGAGGTAATGTGAGCAGTCCCACTGCCAGTGGTGGGGATAGCTCACAGTGCAGAGTTTGCTGCTTTTCTGTTACTCTGTCATGATCCTTGGTCTCCCCACAGTCAAAAATGAACCTTTCCACCTAACCTGTCTGTATATCACTCCTACCAGGAGTTCTGTGCCTGTCTAATTTAATGATAATAGCCAATGAATCTGACATTTTTTATTGGTAAGAACACTGAGTAAACCTAATACTTTATTTTTTTATTTTTTTCCCCAAAGTAATTTTCCAAAGCTCCTTTATTAAAACAAGGATTAATGATGTTGGGTAATCCAATATTTTTTCTTGTATGCTGTTAATTTCCTTTACCCAGTTATGTCAATTAAATGCAAGCCATTAGTGCAACTGCACAGTTTGTTCTAATGAGGTATGTATTGATTTATAATGAAGACTTTTTTTTCCAAGATTAAATGTAGCTTGGGAAAAATGGTTAGAAAGCTCAACAGAGCACACATTTCTGTTCTGCTTAGGCAACACATTCACTTTTTCCCCTCCATGGCTGCTGCAAATGTCTGCATTGCAGCTTAGAAGTTGAGATGGTAAATTACAGTTGTGATTCAACAGCTGTCTCCACACAGGATCTCTGCTGATATTCTCAAAGGTGAGGCTGAAGAACAGGCCCAAGAGTGCTGCATTTTGAGAACAGCCCAAAGAGAGGGCTGCTCAGAGGTCATTCGCTGTGCACTGGAAATGGTTTGGTAGACAGTACACTCTTGCAAACACAACCTCCAGTCCATGTGCAGAGCAAACCACAACTTTACGATCTGTTACCCTTCCATGTGCACAGATCATGACGCTGCATTACATTAAAAAAAAAAAATCCTAAATATCAGAAAGCAGCTCTCTGCCGGCACACACACTTAGCTCAAAACCTGGGAAAGCAGGGTAGCCCTCTGATCTTGAGGAGTCAGTTCACATACACACTGCCATTCAATCTTGTTTCTAAATTTCCATTTAGCAAGCTACAGTTGCTTTCCAGAGTCATTTTCAGGCCTATATAGCAGGCTGGCAGGTTTTTTTGAGTGTACATGGCACAGGCAGGATGTATTTCAGAAATACTTTCCAACATCCAAAGCCACTAAAAAAGATTTACAACAAACTGTACCAAAATCTGGGTATGTGAATAGGGGGGAGGGAGGTGAGGGGGTTGGGGTTCAAGATAAATTCACATCTCAGTTAACTTAGGTCATAGGCTATATAACTGATTAGGAACAAGGAATGCAGTCTCCTGGAAATTAATAGATATGAAAAATCACAATATTAAAAGAGACTGAATCTAAATCATTGCTGCACCCATGGCATGTCCCGGCCAAGACCCTCTGGTGAGACACCAGCATCCTGCCACAGGATGATGTTTCCCTTCAAATGCTACAGACCTTGGCTTTGTCTAAGACAGCCAGGCTGGACTCATCAGCTGCAATAACCCATCACTACGCGATAGCATGCCATGGAGCAAGCGAGGGGAAGCGTGTTGGGGGCAGTAAGGTTAAGGCATTCCTTTATGCCAGTGGATTTCCATCTCTGTCACAGTTTCTGGACACAAAGCTGCCTTCAGAGAGCTGCCTTCCTTCAGCTAATGAAGGATTTATTTTTCTGGGCTCCATCTTAACCCTCTGAAGTTAAGCTTCAACCTCAGTGTGCTGCCTACTTCAGACTTTGGACCTTTCTAACTCTTTCTCCAGGTGTCCAGGTTTCAGGCATGTTTCAGTCACAGATGTTAAGAGCAGTCAGTGATCACTACACTAAGGCAGGCATTTTAAAGCCAGCACTTCAATCTGGAGGCAGCTCCATGTCAATAGGAAAATCATACAAACCTTTGCATGTGTTGAAATACAAGCTATGGGAGACGCAGGTGACATGACACATACAGAAATCTGGCTTGAAAATAAGAATGTGAAAAAAAAAAAAAGAAAATGTTTTTCATCAACTGCAAAACCATGAAAACCTCTACTTTTTAGAGAAAATTGCCTTTTTTTTTTTTCTTTTTCTTTCAAAATGACCATATTTATTAATATACCTGCAGGGGAAGAAGGTAAAACATTTGCAGTTTTTTCTCATAAAGCTCAGCTTAGCTATTATTTGGCTTTTTGCTCTTACTGAGATAGTGTTTTTTCTCTGATAAAGCATAAATGGAATTAATTTGCAGTCAGTCTAATTTGCATTTGTGCCTGAGCAGAGCTTGACAAATGGCTCTGGAATTTAATGATGGTTGGATTACCTTTGTAGCATTTGAACAAATCATGGCTTGTTTCACGCCCTCCCCGCTGCCAGAAAAAAAAAAGAGAAAGCAAAACAAGCACAGCCACCTAAGGCTTTCTTCCCCTCCACAGCTGTATGTAATCCCATAATACTTGAGACACTGTAACCACAGTAAACTGCTGTTTTTTGAATAGAAGCCTGCTTTAATGTCGTGTATAAAAAAAGCATTGTGTATGTGCTCAAAGGTTTTTAAGTCATGTTTTTCAACTGATAAATGAGGGAGTTTACTATATTATGTGTCACAGTATGAAGGATTTAATGTCTAATATTAAAGACTTATGTAATTGGCATTTGGCTTAAACAAAATCTCAAGTAAACCAGAAGTGTTATTTTAAACTCTGTTCGAGCTTAATAATTGAGCCAACACTCAGTCTGTGCCAGATTTTATATGTGCCTGCCTGAGTAGGCCATCCGCTCTGATGCTGACACACAGGTATCCAACAAGCCAAATTTGTCTCCTAAGAAATCACTAGCAGGCAGCTATTTAAAAATTTTGAATGCCAGAAAAAGCTTTTATGGTCATTTAGTCCAAATTTCTGTGCAGTGTAAGTTGTTGAACATAAGTCATTTCTACATCATGTGTTGATTTGTTTTGACCTAGCTCAAATCCTTTAGAAAGATACCTATTCTTAATGGCTTCACTGAAGAGGAAGGACAACTGAAAAAAAAAAAAAAACAAAAACAAAAACAAAAACAAACAAACAAAAAAAACCACATGGACTTCTTTGCAGGTGTTGATATTATAGCCAGATTCAAGCATTCAAGAGCTGGATTCACAGTAGCAGTTATAACTATTCTTTTCATCTTGTCTATACTGTATGTTCCTGGACAGTATAAAAGCTTTCTATATCTAACTCAGTGGAAAAAAAAGAAATATATATATACATATATATATATATGTTTAGCTCCTTATTTTCCTCTATCAACAAAAAAAAAAAAAGAAAAAGAAAAAAAGAAAGGCATACAACAACCTTTAAAATATAAAGAATGATTTATTTCTGACAGGAACACAGTCTAAAATATGTGATAACATGGAGAATATTTGAAGTCATAAAACAGGCTCAGCTTCATAATCATTCAAATGTAAACATTTTATAGAGCATTATATTCATTATATTTAACATTAAACCTGTTTCAACATATACAGACGTATAAATTGTATCTATCTCAGGAGCATGATATTTTAAAGATCAGTCTGTGCCAGTGAAAGCTATTAAACTGACAGCATTGGAGGCCAGTAGCCTAAATTTACGTGGAGGTCTGCTGTAGCTTGGACAAAGATCATGAGAAGCATGCTGTCAAAGAAATTCTAACCTGAAAAGATCTGGGATATGATGGACTACCACCAGAAACACAAAAGTTAAAACAGTGTCAAGATTAAATAATTGGAGACCTACTTTCCTCTTCCTTCCTGCAGTTTCACCCTCTTCCTTTTCTGGGAGAACCTCACAAATAGCAGCAATTTCTTTAAAGACCATATTAATATCTTTCTCCAGGACTTTTGTGCCTTTGCAGGTAGCAGAGGCTTCTCCAGCATGGACCTAGCCTGCCCCACTTCACCGAAACACTAGTTCAACATGCTGCAGTATATATTTTTCCTTCATACTCCCTTAGCTATGAAAAACAGTAGGCTTAGGTCATAAATCCCTACTCCCTGCATCAGCACGTAATAGCCACAATGACAACCATCCTAACTGGCCAGCCTTGCTTTTTCCTTCCTAAATGTGTTGCTCAGTAGGAGACTATTCCCTGCTACCATTAATTGGCAGAGATTCCAACTTTTTTTCGTCAACACTGATGACTCGAGACCCTCTGAGGAGGAGCCTGTTCATCCACTTGTGTTTGGAAGATAGAGTAGAGGTACCCTCAGTCTCAGTATTATAGCCACTCTTGCACTCCTGTGTTGTGACCTCTCATGGAATTAAGGATCAGACTGAGTA
Organism: Cygnus olor; assembly: GCF_009769625.2. Taxonomy (NCBI): domain Eukaryota; kingdom Metazoa; phylum Chordata; class Aves; order Anseriformes; family Anatidae; genus Cygnus; species Cygnus olor. The sequence goes on along the minus strand of NC_049198.1, from coordinate 71,522,170 downwards.
AGATGAAAGATCAGACTGGGTAAAGACAATTGCAGCAAAGAAGAGAGAACAAATCTAAACCAGAGTGTACTTGAGAAACTGAATAAATGTCCTGTTCACATTTTCTTTGCTTCACTGTTTCATTTTCCAATGTTAATTCTGTCTTCATCACCCATGTGGCTTTTCTTTTGACCAGTAAAGTTAAATAGTTCATCTATATGCAGCTGTCCAGGTACGTATGTATCTGTAAGCATCAAAGTCACTGTCTGGTCCTGCAAAGCACTCCAAGGCCCAGCAGATCAGCAAGTGCAGTGTTCTGCTTTCCATGAAAGTGCAACAAAACTCAAGGTCTTTGCCTATGAGGCATCTTTTGCTTTATGCAGGAAAAAAAATAAGTATTGTGACAATAATAATCAGTTTGGTAGAGCAGGAGAGGAAAAAAAAAAAAAAAGAAAAAAAAAAGAAAAAAAAAAGAAAAAAAAACCTTTAATACAAAAAAATACCCCTGAACTTTAAGCTGGGTAAACATCAGTACCTAGAGAGAAATGATTTCATAGGAGGCCATATCCAATGATGGGTATAGAAATACAGAAATATAGAAAGCATCAGAGGAAAAGATCCATATTTTACCTTTCCTTCCTTTCGAGTTCTCTTGAGTACCTGGCTGATTTCTTTTGTTGCCTTAACAGAAGTGAGCACTGACATCTCTTGGACAGGTTTACCCAAGCAGTCCTATAGTCTCATCCCTCTAACAACCTAGAATCAATCTGCTTAACTTCGTCCAATTCTGTGAGGCTATATTTTAATGAAGAATGGGTGATTTCGTCTTCTGAGGCATGTTCAGTATTTTGCACTTCTGCACACTTGAAAAAAATGGATTCAGAAATAGGAGAACAGAGATAACTAACTCTAATTTGTGAGTGAATTCACCATTGCATAAATGTCTGCAGACATCTGTCTTTGCAATAACACTGTCTTTGCTCTAAAGAGGACAACTTAGAAGTGTCTGACCAGCCAAGTTAATATCTATGGGAGAAGAAGGTTCTTCTGTTTTTACTATGGAAAATATGGATGCTGTCAGAAGATGTGAGCAGGAAAAACTTCTCCAGTTCTCATCTCTTAAGCTGCCTTATAATTCTGCTGTTGTGCTGTGGCAGTCCTCAAAACAAGGCATCCAAACTCAAAAACACTAATCAGCCCCTTATATTGCAGGTTGAAACAAACATCCCAGAAAACTCACACAAGTATTCAGAAGCAACATGGAAAAGCAACTAATATATTTAATGTTTTTGACCCTGACCACAGCATCGTTGCTTCTTTCTGACCACAGCCACGTGCCTAAAGCCAGCCTTCAATGTTTCTGCTCTGACTTGTCACGAGATTTGAAGCTAAAACCTTTCATCTCTCATAGGCATTTATTTAGCCTGCCAGCCACCTTGTTTTATTTTTCCCATTTTTATCATGAGAATACCTTATCCTACCATTTGTTATTCAGGACCAGTGTTGCTGGGACAGCTGACAGCTGGCTGTCTCAAACAGAGGCACTGGGGTGGTTTATTACTGTGGCCATCTAAAGAAGGCTTACAGCTTCTATATGTGCTCTCAGAAGTGAATCAGGACTCCAAAGTGAAGGTCCTTCACTTTCTACTTCACTCTAGAAGAAAAGTAAATACCTGTATACTGAAGGAACCCCCTCTGTACATTACTTAGCAGGAAACATTTCACCATCCTGCCCTGCTTCCTCCCTTTCGCCTGAAGTCAGTCATCTCTTTTTGGAATTATTTCTACCACAACTAATTGGTAAGCTTCAAGGGCAGCATTTTTGTAACTGGACATCAGCCAAAATGGCGAACACATCTAAACCTCTCAACTCTTCACCTATTGCCTATTTTACTGCTGCTTAACCTCAAGGAATTCAGCTCTGCCTTGAAACAGTTCATTGTTTTGAGTCAGGGTTTCTTCTGATGGCCTTTCATCATTTGAGTGAAAGTTTTGCCAACTCCACACTGCTGGTGAAGGGCATAATTGTAACGGATAAGTGTATCTGATTTCCTCACTTACATGTACATTTTCACTCATCGTGTCTCAAGTTTTATGTTCTGCAAAGTCAAGCTTGTCTAAACTTTTGGATTTAACATGCTGTAAGGAATCTTAGCTTAGAATTAAGAACAGTTAAGTGAACAGGAGATCATGAGAGAAAAGCTGAGAAACTGTGACTGGTAAAATCAGTGAGAGTCTTTCTTCTTGACTTTAATGGATGTTAGATCGGGCAATGGGTAGAAGCAAGAAAAACTGCTTGAGAAGCCTGTGTCTGCCATTAGGACAAGTAGTATGAGGTGCACACTCAGACTGACAAGGAAATCATGCTCAGGTCTGCCCATAACCAGCCCAGAGATAGCTTTCATTTTGTGTCAGAGCTTTAAGTCCCACTGCTTTTACTGAAAATGGGCAAAGCAAGACAAGGAAGAGATTAATATCCCCATGAAAACTCATGAATTGTTTATCTAACTCAGAAAGCAAAGCAAACCTCACACACAAATCCTTTCAAGGCTGTTTTACTTCAAGACATGATGTATCGGTGCAATATGAAATTGGAGCAATTTCACTGACCAATGCTGACAATGATCTCTAAATATTTATTGCCAAAAAGAAATGGGAGTTAGTCGGAGCAGAGACTGTCCAGAGCACCACACCATCAAATCAGTTCCTTCTTCTTTATGTACATCCAACTGGAGGAAGAGACCCTTACTTCTTTAAACCCAGTGAAACATTTCCTTGGACAAATTGCCAGCAACATTAATAGGATCAAAGCTTGGGTGGAGCTCCCAGAGGAACAACTCCTCAACAAAAATGCTTTCTGACCCTCAAGGAGAGCATGCCCTCAACAGCAGGAAATTCCTCCACTGTTACAGCAGTCCTGTGTCCTTGCTCCTCTTCAAGGCCTTGGCTTCAATGGAAAATGTCACACTCTGACAGGTGTTTGTGCTTACAGACCCATGTCTGCACACAGAGGGATCTGCCCAAGCATGTCTGCAATTTAATTGCTGTGCTTTCTTGGCATGATGGGAAAGTGATACGTGTCTTTCCTGAGCACTGAAGAGAAACACGTATTCCATCTGACACTTGCTTGATGTTATGGTAACCATCTCCCTAATATCTAAATGGCTTCTAAGATTAAAATCTCCCTTAGTTCAGAGTTCCTGGAACAGCATGTTCTCTTTCCTCGTGCTCCCTCTCTCTGTGTGCTTTACTTCAGGCACTATAGCTAAGTGGACAGGGTCACAAGCAGAGAGAATGCCAAGCACATTTTCTTTTAAACATGGAGGAAATAACTTACGTTTTGACAAGCAAATGAAGAATCTATCCATAAATAATTTTAGACTTCCCCAATCCTTAACCCCCCCCCCCCCTTTTTTTTTTTTTTTCTCCAGAAGTACATTACAACTGTAATCTTTTAGGGACTGCAACTGTAATCTTTTACTGATGTGAAGTAAATAGAAAGAGGTCATTTTAACATTTTAGTAGTGATGCTTCTTAATTCTCAGAATCTAAAGCTGTGTAAGCTGATTATATTTATTGAAATTAATATTAACTACATAAATCTTAAAATCCTTATTCTTGTACCTGTTGCTTCTGTGTAATAAGCACATGCAAATTTGTAATATTATGTAATTTCTTGTATAAAAAAGGTCCCATTCAACATGAGAAGTGTTTAGTATTTCATGGTTATTTTTGAAGCATATAGAAAAGAGATATGGGAAACAGCATTTTTCTTATACCTGTCTTGAACAATTTTAGAAAAGTGCTTGTTACCACTGCCTTGATTCAAATATGAGAAATTTGATAGGGAGGAAATATGAATTAACCATAATAATTTACTGGCAGAACCAGAATGGGAGCACACGATGCATGACGTGCCCATGAGATTCCTGGAAAGCTGCTCCTATGAGGACAATGATGCAAGAACATACACAAAGCCAATAAACAGTTCAGAGAAAAAAATCCTGCGCATATTGTCTGGACCTTCAGAAGAAAGTCTCAGTCCCAGATAATGCTACAAAGCTCACCAATACAATGAGGTTTGCTCCGGGCTGGAAATATCCACAACCATTGGTTAATGCTGCTGTTCCAATTCACAATAACACTAACAACAAAAAAATAAATAAATTTATCTATGCCAACAGAAGGCAATTCTTGTCAGTTTGTCTGAAATCTGTGCCCTGTCAACAGAAAAATCTTCTGATGACATGCCCTGTATTCCTAGCAGGGGGCTGATAGTACAGCTAAGCAGGTTAATCACAGGAGAACGACCCTACAGCACGGTCAAAGCTTGTAAATGGCTTGTACAGAAAGGGCACCATGGAGGGTGATGATTAGTGATAGACTTGAGGGAAGGGAGAGAAGGGGAAGCAGGGAGAGATTGGGGGGAGGGGGGAGGGAAGCTTTATGTGTTTTGGTAGTGGTGGTGGTCGTTTGTTTGTTTTTTTTTGAGTAAACTGATTGTTGTTCTAATTTAATTAGCTGATACTGGGGTTAATTCAAGTCTTAATTAGCAAAACATTCTTACTAATTATAGTTCACATTATCAGGGAAGGGTGTTAAATGGTGTTATTTACAGTGTTATTAATGTCCACGACTACTACAGAAAATGTTCTCCATGGCTAATGGGTGTATCCTTTATATATTAAACTGACAATCCACTCTTCTTCCTACTACCTTGGCAGCATCATCCAAGTTTGCCTGTCTGCTGCATATCTGCAGGCTGGGTTGCAGAAGCTTCAGTGGCGGGGGAAGCAAGATGCGGTGCAAACTACTCCGCCTAGCAGAAGCCAGACAAAGCAGGGGCATAGAGAGATGATTAGCAAGCAGTAACTTTGCTAAAGCAGTTGAAAGGCAGGACAAGTCCGTTTCTCACCACAAAGCAAAACAACATTATGTTTTTCCTTCTGATAAGACTCAATCAACTTGCAAACTCCTGGAGATTTTTGTGCAGTGGTAGTTGATTGTTGACCCACAAGCTGCTTTCACAATCATCTGGGTAATGCTATCTTTAACTCAACCAGTGCAATATTTCCAAGAGTTTCCAATAGACTGGACACTTAAAATCTGATAAGACCTGTAATTCCTGCAACATGTTTCCCCCCTGCCTTGTTTAGTTGATTTTTTTCATAAAGAATGCAGAAAACATTATCCACCTAGGGAATACTTTTACATATAAAACGTACTCTTCAAATGAAACATTTGATGATCTCTGATCCACATAGAAATTAACTAAACTATTCCAAAACTGTACTTGTATTCACAGAATACAAAATTATTCAAACAGTTTACTTACATTTACAGAATACAAAATACAAATATACAGAATGATTATTTTCTGAGCACAAGTTTCAAATTTTAATAGAATTACAGCCATGGATCCCAACATCTTTCTAAGAGTTATTTCTAGAGGAGAGAACTAATGTATCCACAAATCTTTACATTTTTTTTTCTCCTTTTTAACATGGTTCTGATGACTGGGAACAGAAGAAGAAAGCAGACTTTTAAACCTTTTTCCTGTTTAATGCTGGATTGTGAGTGCTCCTTTTCAGTTCTTGTTACTAAAAAATGTTTACATGCTTAATTCTTTGTAAATTTTGTATTTAAAAATCTAAATAAAGTTTTAAATGTTGACTGCTGCAGTTCTTTATTCCTTTACCAGGCTAGGGAGCACCTTTGGGCAAAAGAAAAAATAAGGGAAAGGTAGACAGAAAGCATTTCAGTCTTGACTTTATGTTTATTTCAGTCTTGATTGGTAGTGTAAGTTCTCATCCAGTAATCTTGAAAGTTGAACCGGGCTTCATCTTGACTGTACATATTAAAAAAGAAAGAGGAATCAAATGCCATGCATACTGGTTGTAGAAAACAAACCTTCAGATGGCCTTTCTGCTAGAGAGTATCTGTGGAAAAGCAAACAAACAAACAAACAAAAACCTAGGGGTTGTAGTTAGTTTTAATGCAGTAAGGTATTAACGGGCAATGCCTGAGGAAAAAGAATAAACTAATTGGCTGTCTTTTGGGAAAACCCTTTATTAACTGGAAGTGCAGTTTATTATGGAGTTTCCTGTAAGAACTGGAGTTTCCTTCCAACCTGGAGTTTTCTTCCAACTTGTTCTTTGCATGTTTTCCCTTTTCACTACTCTAATGCATTTACTGTGATTAGTTTGGAGTATGTCATCCTTTCCATTGTAAAAGGCTTCTTCTCCAAAATACATTTCCAGTGCCTACATGTGTGCTTCAGCCCAAAACTTGGCCAGCAGATTGTGGGGATTTGTATGGAGAGCGAATTTTAAAATTATACTTGTGACTGCTTTATCTATTTAGTAAAAATAACTGAGAAATTTACAGAACAGATTTTCTGCTAGTGTAAATCAACACAACTCTTCCAAAAATAATCAGGAGTACCTCTGATCTTGCATGTTTTAAATTTATTGACTTATGTATAGAGACTTTTCAAAAATTCTGTTTTGCAGGTAGCTTACTAGAGCTTCTACAGCTAACCAGGATTGTTGAGAAGAATGAAAGACTTGGGTAGATTAAAATTCCAAACAAGCTGTATTTTCAGGAGGAAAAAAAATAGTCTTCTGACTTCATAAAAAGAATTAAATCTTTTTTTAATTAGAACATCTCTGTTTTCTATGGAAACTTAGATAAAAGACTATTTTCATTGAAAACTGAACTCACATCAAAGTGCCCATTTCAAATTAAGAATTAAAGCATAGATGTAGTGCAGCTCTGAAATATTAACTTAGATTCCTTCTTAGGGTGTTTTCATACCATTCCTGTAATGGGATGCTACAGCATAGTTAGAAAGACTGACAGAGTGTGAAAAGAAAAAAAAAAAAGAAAAAAGTAAATAAAATAAATAAAGGCCGTTTTCAACATGATCAGGTTTAAACTCAAAGAGTTTTCTATATATTTCCTATTAAAATTCCCATTTGTCAGTCAAGACACCTTCTAGACTCCTAAGATATTTTTTTTCTCTTGATAAATAGCTTGAAAGCAAGTTTCATCATTTTATATTGGACATACCGCTGAGATAACCATGCAGTGACAATAAACACAGTCCTCTTTGTGCATACTCCAGCAAGCATCTGGGATTCATCTGGAATCTGTAGTTTGCATCAGGAGGTAACTGTGGTCCCTCCACATGACTCTAGTTTGGTCAGCATTTTGTTCTCATTTAAGTTGTACGTGTCAACATCTGTCATTTCTTTAATCACCAGAAAAAGAATTCAATTACTATTTCATAAACGAACATTGACAAATAATTTTCTCTTGAGCAAGAGAGGGGGGGAAGCAAAGGCTGATGTGTCTCCTTGCCTGCAGAACAATGCAGCGCAGCCTTGTAGGGGTTTGTGTAAACCATGTGGAAGGAGTTTATGAACTGTGCTTCAGAGTCAGGGATGGTAACAGCCTCACCACATGGCAGTGGTGGCTAACAGGAGAGATTAGAGCCTTAGGGTTGAAAAGCTTTCCACATATGCTTTGCAACTGTCCCAGGTTGCAGTCATTACTCTCTGCTTCTGGGTGAGTGGATGGGCTATAAACAAAACAGAAGGCCCATTAAATCATCATACGTGTGTGATGCAGAATAGACCACGGAGCTCAAAAGCCTCAATATTGACTCAGTGGGAATCCACCCACCTTGTGTCAGTGGACAAAATCAAGAACATACGTAAATGCAGTAGGTGATTCTCCAGGAGAATAACTCCATTCTTCAGCATCTGCATGTTACTGCATATGTGAAGCTATCTAAACTACCATGAGTACTTTTTATTGCTTTTATTAATATTTCTGTTTTCCAAAGAGGAACAAAACCTCAAAAAAACCTTATTTCTGACCTAATGCCTGAAACCACAGAATTTTGAATGGCTCAAAACCAGGTAGCTGGAAGCTTGTAGAGGTATTGTGGAAGTAAAAATGACACCAGGGAGCCTCGCACAAAATGCAACCCTCATTCACTCTCTCCGTGTGGTTGGTGCTCTTTGTAGACGTGTGCACTACCTGGTGGAGTCAGGTAAGTCATTGGGATCGTGCTCCAAAGAGGTCGGTGTCAAAGTGATATTGTGCTCCTTGCATTCAGCATGGAAACCCCAAAACTCAGAGCAATTCCTGTCCGTAAAACATGAAGGACAGCAAAGCCCTGTTCTTGAAATGCCACATGGCACTGTTTGTTTTTAAAGAAGGTCCATTATGTAGTCCGTCTTCAGGGGTTTTACGTGATTGTTATCATAAGTTATTCAGACTAACATTGTTTAAAGAAAAGAAAGTAAATTGCTAATTCTTTCATTTTCCCTTTTTCTATGAAAGTTCAGAATTCAGCAGAGTGATTTCTGAGGTGTTATTACTAACATTCAGAAAACTCTAAGCTGATAAGATGCTTTATGTTGAAACAACATCAAGATTGCTGCTTGCCTTAATTGTCATTGAAAAGAAATAGGAGTTATTCCTTGGACCTCGCACGCAACATCATACATTTTAAGGCAGTGGAAAGATGCAACTGTATGACAAACTATGCACATTCTATCTGTGTATGAGCAGGAACACAGAACACTCTGTACCAATAATTCAGAAATTATGTCAAAAGAAAATGCCCAAATTTGTGATGAGGCAATCAAGACAAAGACAACTGTCATTAATCACTGTGGTTCAAGGTTGTTCAGATGAATCAGTGAAGTACCTTTCCGGCACAGCTATACAGATATTCTAAACCATTTTACTGGGATTTACACAACTGCTCTGCCAATCCAATGGCAGGAAGTAAGTAGACATTTAAGTGGTTCTCAGGCCAGACACAGAATACAACTGGGCAGATAACTTTAGCTGAGAAAGGATATGCATGTTCGAAAAGAGCTAAGAAAATGAGGCTGCTGCAGCATAAGTGGCATAGATTTTGATGAGCTTTCTCTTGAATTTCTCAGTTCCTTTTTATTTATTTCACTTGCTTTCTGAAGGATCAAAAAGTAAGGAATGCAAAAAGTGAGGCTGCAGCTGAAGCTGGAATTGACTTCTATTTCTGCTTCAGGTGTCACTGTCCATAGCAGAGGTTGCAGGTATCTGATATAGCTAGGAAATCCTTGTCATGAATTTCCTCCTGTCCTCTGCTGTGCGATACTGGGACATGAGACAGGATTACACATATGAGTGATGATCCTACAAGGCAGGAAAGATCCAGGCCCACAATGGAAATAAGCTGAGTTGTCCCATTTTGGCTCCAGAAGTGCCCAGGATGATGGAGCCTTTGAGAAACATGACCTTAGTTCCTCTTCTCTTAGGGCTCTTAGGAGTCTATGCTGAAAAAGCAGAGTCACTGTGGCCATTCTGCAGTGATAACACACCTTACTTTTGAGTGGTGCTGTAAAATGATACAGTTTCCCATGCTTTTCACAGCACTTCTTTAATTCAGTTGTCATTTCAGTGACTTTGTTGTATTTCTGTTATTTCTGAAGTATAAATTAATACTTTGTGAAGCTGCAGTTATATCTGCAATTCTTTCTGATGATTCAGAAGCTTTGGGGGTAACTTAAATGCCTGTACTTCTGCTATGAATCCACTGCATGTTCAACCGTTGGCATACTACATAGCAGTATAACAAAAGATTTTATCCTGATCAATATCAGATGTTTACTCTGCTAAAACAATTTTAAATGAGAAACTATGTTACTGTGTGGTTCCTTAGTATTTTGGCGTTTTCACCTACTTCAAAAAAACACACAATGCACCCACCAGCCTCAGGATTAATTGCAAAGAAAATTTCAAATGTCCACCAAAACCCCATTTGTTTTAAAATATTCCTTCTGAATTATTGTTTCTGTTCTTGGGCAAATATTAGAGTATCTTTCTTAGGCTGAGTTCTCCCCAAGTCAGTGAAAGGAGTGTGTTTTAATAATACTGTGTGAAAATCAAGAGCTTAGCCTGGCTTTATTTATGTCTTTTCTGCAGCTAAAACCAACTGACTGCATGTGGACTGCCTGTGTAAAGTGGTGAAGGGGAGGCAGAACTTTGGCTAACAAGATTGATTTAAGCAAATTTTGTCACAGGTTTTCTGTTCAAGAGACATGGGTTTGTAAGCCTGAAGAGCTAACTTCCTTAGTATTCACAATCTGAATTGTACAGGAATGTAAAGTACTTTTGTTGCAAGTAGTCAAAATTTCCAGAATTTAAAATTGTATGTTTTATTTTTGATGAAAAGTTCAAATTTTGTAATAGAAAAAAAAAATCTTCCAGCTATTTCTGGGAAAGAATTGCAAAAAGAAAAATCATAAAACCATCAAAATGTTGTTATTTAAAAAAAAAAAAAAAATAGATTTTCAAAAGCATGCATTCAAAAGGAAAGCTTTAGAAAGAACATTTTTTTCCCCAAGTTTGATTGGCTCTCAGAGGAAATTACAGGAAAATTAATCTTGCCAGGATTAGGATCAAGGCCTCCTTTGACCCTTTTGCCTCCAGTCAGGAGCAGTATGTTTTATTGTGGGATCCTGTTGGTGTTTAGTGTTATTAGCCTTGAGAAGCATTGCTCATGTCTGCTCTGCAGACTGCCTGGTTTAAAGGAGGTTGACGCAATGCGGCGCGGGAGCGACCAGATACTTTCCTTGCAGTAATCCTATCCCTCCTTGCAAGAGGGCCACTTTCTAAGAGATAATCTCTCCTCTTCACCACCAACACCAGCTTTGCACCTTTTTTTTTATTTGCCTTAATATTCCACCAGAAAGGTTGATTCGATGGCTGCGTTTAAGGATTGGGACCAGCGTGGTCTTTTCCAAAGCGACTTCTCAGCTAATCAGGAAATGGAGCTGGCTCAACATCTGGCTTCTATTTGCGTGTAGCTTTGCATTTGTATGGTGAGCTCAGGGAGTGGAGACAGCAGCAGGACTTTGATCTGCCACCACCTCGGTTTGCTTGGATTATTGAGGCCGCCATTAATGTCAAGGGGGATCCAAGAGCAGCCTTGTGCTAAGGGCGTCCTGTTTAAAATTCCTCTGTCTCTGATGGACTTGCTGGTCACCAAACCATGGTAATGATGTATTTCTGTGTCTAGCATAAAGGCATCTGAGGTAGTCTCCTGTAGAGCTGGAGGCATGGTTAAGTGACTAAAATCAGGAGTGAGAGATCCACCACCTCCTTCCAAAAGCCTTCTGTACACACATGTGTGGAGGATGCTGGAGCACTTGTCAGTGGTTGTGAATTCGTGTAAACAATGCAACGCTTGTGCAGGTAAAGATATCAGGCAGCATTTGCTTTGTTTCACCTCATGTTAACTGGTTGCAGTGATAATAAAACAACACTGCTTGCACTTCACACTAAAATGTCATGTCCTGCGCAATGAGTAACAAAGCACTTGCAGAACTGTGGACTGTTTTGGTGGCTGGCAACAGACCCATTTATTGGTCATCTTCCCTCTGTAGCAATCTCTATCAACACCATCATAAAGGAAACCTCAGTCTGTCCAGAGAGCAAATGTTCCTAAACCTTCCCTTGTCTTCCCAACAGGGAAGCTGGCTTGACACCGACAGATTCAGCTTCTTTCTCACCTTGGTCCAGGTCTTCTTCCACCTAATGGATATCAGTGAACCCTCTTAAAATGGAGTGAATGAATGGTGCTTTGAGGCCAATCTTTTAGCTGGAATAAATGGGCTGCTTTCAGCATTACCAAGCAATAATGTCTATGGTTAATATCTGTTGATGCTGAATCTGGACAGCAAGAATTGCTTTGCCTTAAATACTTTAAACATCTGTTGATATACATATATATATTTTTAGTATGTATTTAACTACCTTTGAATCACATCTAGAGTCCTTTTTCTTGTCTTAGAAAATTTAACTCTGGAGGAACTTCCTCCTTTGCTCAATGGAGAGCAAGCTGATAACCAGAGCTTCCTCATTATAATAATGATTTAGCTATTTTTATTTGCTTAAATTGCTCTTAAACAGACATATGTAGAATATCTGAAAGTAATCTACTAGTCACAAATGTTTGGTTGAAATGCAGACATTCATATAATATTTTTCTTTAATCTTTGACCTGCATGCTTCTGATTTAGAAATGGGTGGGAAAAGTGTATTTAAAGAGCTATGTAACATGTGAGATCCACTGAGAACATTGGCAGTGCTTCTGGGAAACAGCCCAGACCTCTCACTGTCACAGCAGAGCCCCCAGCCACAAACCTTAGCCAAACTTTGAAGAGGAGGAATCAAGATAGAGGCCCTTGGAAGAGTTTTCATTGGTTGGTTGATCCACTGATCTTTGGACTACAGCAGGCCTTAGTCTGAAAGTGTCCTGGCTTCTGGTAGCCAAGCAGGCCTCACTGTCTTCTACTGGGGGACAGCATGGGGGCAGGTCAGTGAGTAGGTAACTGTGAGGGTCACCATCACCTCATGCAGTGTCTAGCAGTAGTTCTGGTGTCAAAACTTTCCACAGTCGAGTGAAGGAGAATGGGTCCTGGCATCTCTGGGGCAGGCGTTGAGACGTACCGAGGGCTCAGCACAGCCGAGTTGGAAGGGACCTCTGGAGGACCTCCCGTCCAACCTCCTGCTCAAGCAGGGACACCCAGAGCAGGATGCCCTGCACTGTTACAGCAGGTGCCATGAAAAGTGGTCTGGAGAGCAATGGGCTTGGAGAGAGCCCATCATACAGAAAGCATCCTGGTTCAGGGCTCTGGCTTGCTGCCTGCTTTCGTAATGTCTAACATGGATGTAAGTTAGAGTTGGTACAGCTACTACAAAAACCCTCCAAATCAAAAAATAATCTCTACAGAAACCACTTTCATATCACTGTGCAGAGCCAACTTTCATCAAAGCCAGGTATTGAAAACACAGGAGATGAATAGTTAAGCACGTTATAAATCTTAAAGGAGACTTCATGATAAATACAGACATTTTACTTTTACTGAGCGGCAAGAAGTATAAGTTTCATTGCAGTACACATTGGGCAATGGACAGGAAGAAAGAATGGCACATCAGGTTATTAAATTAAAGAAGCGAAGGATTTTTGCCAAAATAATTTATTTTATTTATTATTTAGATTTATATAGGAATTTAACAAAGACATCTAATCTGGTGCTTCAGGCATTTTTTGCTCCATATTAAAAGAAAAAGAAAAAAGAAAAAAGAAAAGACAAAAGAAATAAACACAGCTGTCCTCCCTGAAACTGAAAGAAAACTGTTGTCAGTGCCCTAGTTCAGCAGCACCTTAAACACCAAAACAAGTGCCTTGCTGGGTCCGAGACAGAACCAGAGTGCTGATTTTCAAACTTTTGTAAAGTTCATCTGTCCTCAAAGTATTCTCTGAAAAGAATTTCCTTGTGTTCACAGCCTTTAAGCACTTAAGAAAAATAAAAAATGAGTAGCTGTCCATCACTATATCAAGCCTTAGAGAAGTATTTCATTATATTTATCACCTTTGGAGTTTTTACCTCATTTCATTGCCTTTTTTTTTTGTTTTAAATTCCTTTCCACTGAGGGGATGATAAGCATCCAGTAGCCTGTCTTAGCTTGCAACAAGCACATGCTAGTGAATGCACAGTGTCCAGGAAAAGCTTATTCAGTCACTTGCACCTAATCAAGAAAGAGAGCTAAATTTAACAAAGCGAATATGGAATGGAGGGCAAAGACAGGCTGGGACTTTATCTGGCAGGGAAACCAATGAGGTCCTTGGAATGGTTTCAAAAGTTTTCCATTAGCAGAGAATAGCAAGTATGAGTATAAAAACTGTTCATCAACAATACTTTTAAAAGCATAATCGTAAAATGGATGTCTATGATAAATAACTGGGGAGAAATTCTGCAAGAGGAGGTATGAGCAGAAGTCTTACACCAAGTGCTGCCATGTTGGTAACAGAGGCAAAATGTTCAAGAATATCTCACTGTTCCAAACTCCCAGCTAACGTGATTTAGTGGCAGGGGAACTGTCTCACAGTGGCTGGGAGCTGCCGCCAGACATTCAGTACTGTATATTTTTCTTCATGTTATTGAGAGTGAAAGGTTAGACAGAGACAGGGTTTATAAAAAGCAGACTTTACTCCAAATATTTTGTTTAACCTTCATAAAATATCCCCAGCTTCAGCACAAAGTTCCAAGACCAGAGGAAGGAGAGAATATGAGGGATATTTGCCTTTCAGTTAGTACATTTATTTTGCCTTAATTAGAATTTCTGTTTTGCCAAATGACAAAAAGTGTTTTAATTTGGATGTAGCAACATAGCTATAATCCTTGGCTTATCAAGGCAGGCAATCAATGTGGTAGAACAGCATATTCCAGGCTCTTCAGTGCTGAGGCAATGTTGTTATATGTGGCAGCTCTGCAGCCTGACATACTCAGAAAAAAATATTTGACTGTTTTATTACCTCACAGTCAGTGGAATTTGGCCACAGCGAGGTGCTGTTGCCAGCTTTTACACCTACTCAGGCAAAAAAAAAATCACCACCAGTGGCTGTCAAAAACTGGGGGAAAATGGTGAAGTTATTTTCACTCTACAGCTTTCCAAAAGGAGCTTTTGAGTTGCTTACCCCCCCACCTCAAAAAAAAAAAAAAAATGTGGAAGGGGCCTTTTCTGTTGTTGTTGGAGGTGTTTCTGGTGCTTTGATATACAGAAAAGTGAGATGAAAGGCACTAGGTGTTGTCTTCCATTTTCTGCCAACACATGGAAATTTGGAGGAAAACAAATCAAATTTAGAAAATGTGTTTGTGTCTGGGTATGAGGTTTGCATTCTTGATCAACTGGAAAAAATGCCAGGGGCATTGCTGTTCAACAGAAAGAAGAAGTGTCACCAGATTCCTTCCTTGCACTGGTTTGGGAGCCGTTTCATCTCCCACTCTCACTCTACATGCACTCCCACCCACTGCGTTGCTCCTCAAGGCTGTTGCACTCCTCCACACATGCAAAACCAAGAGGTCCAGCTCCTCCTTCATGCTGCCATGTGGATGTTCTCTCACCAGCATTCCTCATCCTTCAGGGTTCCCTGATCACCCACTGAGGAGGAGCATGGGGATGCAGAGATGCTCATGATAATGGGACTCATGTCCCAGGCAGACTGTGTGAATATAGAAGTCACCAGACTTCAGCAAACAGAGATACCTGTTCATGTCAAACACTGTTGGCCACGCCATGCAAATTTCCTAATGTTTAGCAGCAGGAGCCGCCACTGTGGTGGTGTAAAACAGAAAGCAAGGCTCACAGAGAGATCAGTCTGTTCCCAATTATCTGGTGGCATATTTCCTCTGAATGATGTCCCACATCTTATGAATTCATTGGCTACTAAATGCAGCTTTAAATTTATCCAAGATTCTTATAGTCCCCTGGATAGAGATGGAGATATTTTTTTTCTTTCCTTTTGGGATGGATATTTCCAACTTGACACTCAAAATTCCTTCTAAAAAGAAATAATAAAATCACAGCACTGCTGATATTTGTTTCTTGAGATTCTTGTCTACACAGAAATAGCTAATTTACAGTGCACAGTGAAAGAAATATTGCTGTTGTATTATTTATTCATGAAAATAGTGATATGATAATATCCAGAGAATGAAGCAAATATTAAGTGCCTGAATTTTCCCTCTGCCATTAAATGCACAGTTAGTGAGGATGTACAAAGACTGCACAACAGATGAAGGGTGCAAAGGAGAAAGGAGAAGCAAAGCAGAGATTGCAAGGCAAAAATTATTTCTCCATCCCTGAAATCTGGCATATACGAGACCAGGTAGGTCATCAGAAGGTTTAGGTTCAGACTGTTCTGCTGTGTTCCTGCTGTTTAAGAGTAGACACCTCACAGTTGTGTTGGTCACTTCAGTTGCTGTCCTTAGTGAAAGACTTACACAACTTGAACCTGTGTGAGCTTTGAGGTAGGCAAGGGGCCAACCTCAAAGCTGGGGAGAATACGGAGTCCTCCTTCAGAGGACCAGCAGCTGCTGTCCAACAATCCATCTATGTGCACTGCAAGGGACTAGATGTAGCGAGACTTGAAAATGGGATAGAAAACATTCCTTCCTTTACAAACCACTTTCTGTTTATAGATGGAAGTGTAAAAAGCAAAGTGACACCTGAGAATCTCCACCTTCTGCAGCTCACAAGACTATCCATCGTGTAACAGGAGCATACTAGGGATGGTGGGGCTTGCTGGAATAACCTCGGTGTTCAAACCCTACCTGCAGCCCCAGGCAGCCAGGTTCTGATGCGTTTGGTCTCAGTTTGCTGTGCTCTCTTGTACAAACTCACTGGGAGCAGACACACAGGGAGAAGAAGACCCTCTATGGATAAGCAAGGGCATTGAGAAGAACCCATTGTTACTCCACAGGTCACCAGCTTGTCAGGGAAGAAATGGTCTACCAGTGATGGGAAGAACAAGAAGTATAAATCATGTTAACTCTGTCCTCTGCAACTGAAAAAAAATTAATAATAATAATTTTCCCTGTTGAAAAAGTTAGTCTTTGTAGTTCTTTTTCTACTAGAACTTGGTTTTTCTGGTTTTTTTTGTTTTGTTTTTCATGCTTATGAAAGGGCCTTGTGATCTTTGGGGAGGGTGCTGGTAGAGAAGACATGGGCAGAGCAGCTACAAAAGCCTTTCAGACTTGGAGACTCTTTTACAGAGCACATGCCTCAAAGCATTTCCAGAAGCTCTGCACAACACGGAGTCCATGGAAAATGACTAGAAAGCACAACTGCAGCCTGCTGCAGGCAAATAGGAGGAGTTCGTTGCCAAAGTACCTGCAACAGCAGATGTTTTCTGAGTATATATGTTGTATCCTGTGCCTCAGAAGAGGACAGAAAAACAACAACAACAGACAGTCCTGGCTGAAATGAAGGAAGAGGTGGATGTTTCTTACTCTCAAAGCAGTCTGTGAGCTTAATTCTGAATGCAGGAGAAAGATGTGCCGGGAAGCTACCTGAAAAATCTTTGTATCCATAAGCATACATTGGGATCTCATTCTACTCCTCTCTCTATGCTGCTGCAGAGGAAAGAGAAAAACTTCTTATCCAGGGAGTAGGATCTGGGAGGAAGGAGTGGCTTCAGAAGGAAGGAGGGAGAAGGGAAAAAGCTTTCTTGGCACTCAGTAGCAGAAAGCAGAAGTTGTGCATTTTCTTGCAAATCTTCACCATTTGCTCTTTCTTTTTCATGCTCTTCTCTACAGCAATGGAAGCTGTGTCCTTTTTTTTTTTTTTTTCCTTTTTTTTCTGATTTAAAAGGAATGGAGATCTTTTTGTTCAAGACAGAGTGAAGGCTTTTGAGGGTTTAGACACCCTCAAAAATCCATGTATGGTAAAGGGTGACAGGTTTTCAAGACATCTTGAATACCTTGTTCATTCTCATTATTGTATCAGACTGCTGTTTATTATCAGTGAGGTATTTGGAGCGATGAGATGTGTGGGCTGTGAGGTGTTATCAGTGACATGATCCCCTCCAGGTCAGGTGAAGGCAGAGGGTGAGAGGGGTATCCATATACCATAGGGTGAGAGGGGTATCCATATACCATACGACCCCTCCACGGTAACACCTACATAAACATGCCAGGATATAAAAGCAGATGACAGTGACAGAAAGAAAGTGATTTAACTCAGAGAAACATTTTCCATTTGGGGTATAAAGCTTTCTGGACTTTGCTGTGGCCTTTAAAGATATGCTATCTCAGAAGGGTTTTTTTCCTCTCTGATTCTTCATAGCAGTAATCATGCACAGGGGCAGAGGCAAGGAAAGGGAAAAACTGTGTAAAAGAAAAATTGTGCTCAATTTACCCTCAGGAAGTAATTTGATTATAAAGTAATGAAATGAATGTTACCCCTGAGTGATTTCTAGGCAAAATTTACAGATTAGCCTTATTCCCTGTGAAAGTATTGGTGTTTGTACCTAAGCCTACAACAGTTGGAGACTGGGAGATACACTGACATGCTGCTCTTGCAATTTCATAAACCTAGCAATCATCAAATTTATGAGAAGCTGCCTGATTTTTATTTCATTTTTTTTCATCCTGCTTGTGTTTTGCAGTATGAATTGGGGTGTTTATTCCCAAGGGTGTTTCCCAAAATAGTAAATGAAAAGGAAAAAAGAAAAAAAAATAATATGGACCTTCTTGTCTTGTGAGTCTCATATTTTATGTCTTACATTCATTTCAACAGCCTTATTCAACCTTCAGCCTTTACATCAGAGCTCAGCTTACCTTCCCCTTCACCCACAATGCCCACAAGACTGATCCTTTTATTTCTCTTCACAATATTTCCCTGAGCTGTTCATGCCACTTGCTTCTTTCCCTTTGTGATGCCTCCATTTCTATTTCAGATGTTGCTCATTGAATGAATCTGGTAATAGCTAAAATCAGATATCCGTTGCTGTGGGACCTATACAGTCTGTGATGAGAACTGGCCTTTTCCAAATGGCTTGCTACTGAGTGAGACAAGTAAAGACTGTACCAGGGGAAATGCTAATGTGTTCAACTGAGGGTGCACGATTGTTAAGCAAATAGCTTAGGGTTATCTGGAAAATTATAGCAGAGCCAGGAACCAAACTCATGTTTCCTTATTCTTTACTAGAAACCCATGATTCATTCTCTGCATTAGCTGTTTTCCGTGAGCTCTCTTTTAAAACATATAAAATGTGTAATTGAAAATAATGCGGGAACTAGATGTTTGAGGAATGTCTCCACAAGAATGCTCTATTTGTTCCTGAAATACAACTAGAAATATTAAAATATACAGTGCTCATTAAACTTATTCTTTACAGACCTCTTCTGCAAGGTTGAAACCACTTCTTCTGTATCCACTACTGAGAAAGACATGATTATGTGATTTTATACTTACATCAGAGAACACCAATTTGTGATTTATTTCCAGAGCACTTGAGTGTATTTCATAATAGAATAGGATACTAATATCCCTTCTTTATAGCCACTCAGTGTTTTTTCCTCTTCAGAAAAAGAAAAATTACTGATTTGATAGTGAGCTATGAGACTATTCATTTCTAAAGGCTAAGAAGTGATTATGCAGCAATTTTGCCTACGAATTTAAGCTTTGTCCTCTCCTGACATACAGAGGCTTTGAGAGTGTAGCCTATGCTTAGTTAATCGTGAAGAGAAGATTTGCCTCACTACATCTTCAAAGAAAACAGTTACAGAATAAATATCCAGGATTTACACCAGACAGTCAATCTGCACTTGGCATCATAAAGTAACTTGAGTTTTCTAAGACTGGCTGCTTTCTTGGTATATTGAGCTGACATTTACAGTATCCACTTCTGCAGAGAAGTCTGTATTCCCTGATGTATTATCCTCATGTGCCTATGTGATCTGATAAACTTTGCTTTTGTTTAAAAGTCAAAGGTCTTTCCCTGATCTTGAGACATCCTGTCCACAGAAAAAAACTAACCTCATCCCTCCCAACATGCTATGCTAATTCAGATTGATGTTTAGGGAATTGGTCAAATTTAGTGCCGACCTAGTTAGATCAACTTGAGTTCTGGCAGGAGAGTAAATGCATATGTGTTTTTAATTAATCCCCTGCTTAAATCAAGGGAAAGGATATTGCATTTTTCAGCAGAATTGCTCCACACAATGCTGACTGCATATATTTAACAAATCTTACTCATGTAACAGAGAAAACCCATTGGAAACCTTCCAAACCTCATGCAGTTTTTGCCTAATTTGTTTGAACTCCACCCACCTGGTGTAGGGCTGGGGCACTTTTTTTGGCAGCTGCAGGGTGTCAGTACCCTGAAGTCCTGGTTATAGCCTTGTTCAGTAGCGAACTTTGCACTTGCAGAGTACATTCCCTGGGAGTATGGCCCCAGAGCAATCAAGCTCAACACATAACATCAAGAATAGCCCCACCCTATCCCCTCAAAGACATCTAGCACGCGTTTAATTAGGTATATGCTAAAGTACATCATTGAAATTGTCACCACACAAACTCATTATCAGGTGTTGGCAGAATGTATACTTTACATTAACTTTTTTCCATACAGCTTTGTCATCTGGCTTTCCAGACAAGTCAGTCCTTCTCCATTTAATGCCCTTTCCATTTCCATTTCTGTTTCCGTTTCCGTTTCCCTCTCCCTTTCCCTTTCCCTTTCCCTTCCCTTTTCTCTTTCTCTTTCCTTTACCATTCCTCTATCCCTATCCACTTCCCTATACTTTTTCCTGTCCCTTTTCCTGTCCTTTCCCTTCCCTTCCTACCTTGTATTTTCTTTTGAACAGTTTGGTCTGACTTTGGTTTCTTCGGCTTCCTGATCTGTTTAGGAATCAAATGACTCTTCAAACATGAAGGTTTTCAGGCCTTTTGATTTGGCTAACCACAGAGGCCAGTTTTTCATTTATAAATTAAATTATTCCAGATGCTAGCACAAATGAGAATTGCAAAGATATCAGTTTTGACATGCTTTTAATACAACATGTGGTTACAATTTATGATGAAAAGTCACCTTTCCCAGGATAGTTTGGATTTTGGACGTCAGAGCAGGTAAAATATTTCTCAGTTAAGACAGTGAGAAGTGTTAAGTGCTGATTGGCAGTGTCTTAAAGTATGTAAATCTATACCTAGGAAGAGCAAGAAACACACTTATTAAGCAGGTAGGAGTCCTATCAGGGGTGATTTCCTGAGCTCCCTCACTTTTGCAGACCAGATGTACAAAAGAAGTGTTAAAGGACAGACAACCTTGCCAGACTGCGTGTAAGGAAAAACATTGACAATAGCAAATGAGCTCTAAGGGACAGAAGAGCTGTTTGAAATCTCTTCCTTCTAGGTAAAGGACGGTGAGCCAAACTGAACTATTGATATTATCAAATATGCAGTCTTTGCTTTATCATTTCACCTTTACAAACCTCCAGAAAATAATATTCTCTATTCAGAGAACAATCTTTTCATTTCAACCAGCATTCACTGAGGTGAGTAAGGCTCAAACTGCAAATAACAAATCAGACTTTCTACATGACTCTGTCTTTATCCCTCGTTTATGCTGGAGCAGATCCAGATGAAATACAGTCATTTTTCTTTGCCAGGCTAGCTTTCTGCCGGATCAGCTCCTTCAGCCGGCTTACTGCCCAGTTGTACAAACCCATGAGGGAGACAGAGGGAAAGCTTTGCCATACGGGAAAAGAATGGGTAGCCTGTGGCAGCAGCAACCATGGATTAGACTGATTCCAAACTTGCTGTGGAAGTAGTCCCTCAATTCCAGCTTTAGTGTTTTAGGGCACTGTTATGGAGGAGAAACATTGCATTCCATGTCACTTAATTTTCCTGCCTTCGAGAGTTTTCCTGAAGTCTATATTCTGTAGAGGCACTGCTTAGGATGTTTTTCATGAACCTTTGACCATAACCCTTTGTAGCAACTTTCTCTCTCTCTCTCTCTCTCTCTCTTTTTTTTCTTTTTTAATTAGCACAAAGATAACTATTTCTTACAGGAAGTGGAGTCCACTTACACAACATAAATGTATGGATTAATAGCTTAGATGATGAGGAGGTTAAGTTAGAGGTAATGCACTCCATGTGATTTTTCAATGCATTTTGCTAACTTGTGCTGGGTAGTTTCAGAAAGCTTTCAAGTGAGTGAAGTCTTTGCAGGAAGTGGTGAGAGAAAATAGACAAAAATATGAAAAAGAACAGACACAAAAATAAAATTCAGCGTTTTTACATCACCAAGATGAACAAAAGTGACTACATCGGGTGAGAAGACTCCATCCTTCAGTACAATTTCCAAAGTCACAGGCACACAGAAAAGTATCCTGTTGTTCTCTGCCAGTCTCCACATAAAGAGACAGGAGCTTATTTGTGCAGTGACATACTTCAGGCCATCCATGCTGAGTCTCACCAGAGGTCTGGCTTCTCCTGTACCCCATTTCCAGAAGTTGCTGTAAGTATGTACATGGGAATGAGCAGACCAACTGTATACATGACGCTTCTCTTCTACATTCTTCTGTTTCCAAGTATTTCTGTGTGGTTATCTAACCCTAGTGGACCTTCCTTCCACTGTCTTGTCTGATCTCCCCTTTGGCCATATACATCTGCAGTATTGGCAGCAGCCTCTGACAAGAAATCTTATAGACTTGTAGTCATAATAAGCATCTCCCATTTGTTGTTTTTAGCTTGTTTTCCTTTCTCTAAATGGGATCCCTCTTTGCTCCAGAGTGGGATGATAGTGAACTCTACCAGCCTCTCTCTGGTATTCATGATTTTTAGACAGAGGCCTATAACATCTCCTAAATTTCTGTCTTTTGCAGGTTGAGGACTCCTCACATACTCTGTATTTCCTTACTCAAAAACCTTTCCCTATCTTTGAAGATCCTTGACTTACCCTGTTCCAGCTCCATTTTATCCTTCCTGGGACTGCAGTACCAAAATTACACACAGTATTCAAAGGAGGAGCAAAACATAGGTTATCCAATGGCACTATGGTATCTTCTGTTTTGTTCTGTGTTCCAGGCTAGCTTTTGATCTTCCTTTTTTTGACCATTCTTTCATATTGAGCTGACATTTTCTTGGCAGAATCTGTCATAACTGTAAGACCTCACTCCTAAGAGGTCATCATCCACTCAGATTCCATTATTTTATTTGGATGATATTTCCCTGTGATATTAGAATCACAGATGATAGAATATCAGATGATATATAATATATAATATCAGATGATGGAAAATCCCCTCCCTCACCTGCTGGCCACTCTTTTTTTTAACGCAGCCCAGGATGCAGTTGGCCTTCGGGGCTGCAAGCACTCACTGCTGGCTCATGTCGAGCTTTTTGTCCACCAGATCCCCCAAGTCCTTCTCTGCAGGGCTGCTCTCAGTGAGTTCTTCTCCCAGTCTGTGCTCATGTCCGGGATTGCCCTGGCCAAAGTGCAGCACCTTGCACTTGGATTTGCTGAACCTCATTAAGTTCATGTCGGCCCAGTCTCCATCCCGTCCAGGTCCCTTTGAATGGCGTGTCTTCCCTCTTTGGTATCAACTGCACCACTCAGCTTGGTGTCATCTATAATTAAATAACTAAACACACCTATTTATGCATACATATAGCTTGAAAACAAAAATAAAATATAATTTTCCATTTTATTATTGCAGCAGCATATTAGCATTTAGTGAGGTCAAGACACAGTATTCTTCAGCTTGCCCACTTGTAACAACCTTTCTATAGTTCATATAATTATTTTCAAGCTTCTTGCCATGCCATAGTAACGAAAGCAGAAATAAATAGGATTCCCATCTGAAAAGAAGACTTGCCTGCTCTGCTCAGGTGCAATAATGTAAGGCCTCTTTCTCAGTGTCCCTACACATGCTGACCAGGTATGTTCCTTGGCGTTATGTCAGTGATGGAAGGTATCCAGTGGGTCATCCTGCTACGGGCCGAGGAGCACTTTCTGTTTCTACCTGTCTTTCTAAGGTTAATGTTGCTCAGTTGCATGTGCATGTACAGGGTTGGGTCTTAGAGATGCACATCCACAGGAAAAAGTGGTGATTTGACAGTGATCTTTCAGAAGAGAAAGAAAGAAAAGAAAGAAAAGAAAGAAAAGAAAGAAAAGAAAGAAAAGAAAGAAAAGAAAGAAAAGAAAGAAAAGAAAGAAAAGAAAGAAAAGAAAGAAAGAGAAAAAATCAAAAACAAACAAACAAACAAAAATCTGCCTTGTACTAGAAACATGAATATTGGCAGGGATGCTTTTTGCATTGGATGACATTTAGAGACTTTCACAGAAACCTGATGAGAAAGCTGTATTGTAGTTTTCTTATAATGAACAGCTGGCTTGCAGTAGTTTAGACTTAATTTGTGCCAAGCAGCAGCCTAGCAGACTGCTATACATCATGTTTCAGGTGGGGGCACGCAGACTGTGGATGTGGTCTGGCACATTCTGATCTCTCAGTACCGACACCCCGTCAGCTTTGCCTGTGATTTCAGAACACCTCTAAATCCACTGTGGTGTTCAGATGGAATAAAAGATAGTCAGCCTTTATTACCAAGGGATGAAGGTCTTTGCAGGTCTGCAGCACTTCTGTGCATTGGTTGCGCAGGCATTGTTTTGGTCCTATCTCTATTTCCTTGTATTTCTGTAAGCTTTCACACACTTTTGCCACAGTCTGTGATGTTTACAGTGAAGACACAGTTCCCATCTGTGGACACAAATTTTGGATCATTTATGTTAAATAGGTGCCATGGAAATTACGTAATCTGAGTGAAAAGTAAATTGGGAGTCCTTCACAAACTGCATCATATCCCTCTGTGTGAGAAACAAAGTTGTGTTTTTGCAATAGAAGGTGTTTTTGCAGTGGAAAATCCCACTAACCTTGCATATTCAAAAGTGATTGTGCAGGCAAGACAGTAGCATAGCAGTGGGAAGTATGTTAAACAGATAAGGCGAAGGTCCCACTGTCCCAAAATGAGGAGGATAGCTAAGAAAAACAGGATGAATAGTGCAAAATCAGCAAAAATAAAAATCACAAGCCCTCTAGTCACGAGAGAAGAAGGGAAATAAAAGGAAAAGGAGAAATTAACGGTTGGTCAAATAAAATTGTACATATATGGTATAGAAGTGTGTCGAGTAGGTTGTGAACCTGTAGCACTCAGCCAGTGAGGAAACAGGAGAAATCAGGTGTTGGGTAATAGGGAATATAAGGTTATGGTAAACTTTTACTCTGTGCTCCTGCTTGCAGGACGCCCACCATTGCAATTAATGAATAAAATAGCTTCTCAGAAGACCCCGTCTGAAGAAAATTATTGAGATTTTCACTGTGTAATTTTGCACTAGACATAAAGCAAAGACAAACTATTTTCTAGTATGCACCAAAGCTAATACAGTGAGATTAAATACAGTCAGCAAACCAAAACAGAATCTGGACTCAGTGGTTAATGGAACATTTCAATATGGAGCTACAAGGCAGCATCATGCAGTAATGTAAGGTGATTTTTCACAGAGTGATGGTTATATATCATTAGAGTTTTTTCATGCCCTGATCAGCAGCTCTGAGTGCTGCTCCTGCTTGCAGTCTAAGATCAACCATGAACAAAATTGTTTTTAATGTCTTGACTAGCGGAGTTCATTTTCAGAGGACAAAAAGAAAACTTGGAATTGAAAATACTAAAAAATCTGTCACAGCTTTACTCTAGGTACTGTATAACAACACAACACAACTGTTCCTTCCTCCAAAAATAGCTGTCTAGAGAGTGGTAGCTTTTCCTTTGGAATGAGAACCTACCAAGAAGGACTTTAAAACCTAGTCTTTGTTCATTTGTCCTGCCACAAGTCAAGCCATGCAGCAGAGCACAAGGGTCTGCCAGGATAACCACTCCTCAGAAAAGAAGTCATGTAAAGACTAGGCTAACTGATCCCTTCCACAATGCCTTCTACGAATTCAAGGCTGGATTGGATTGGGCTTTGAGCAACCTGATCTAGTGGGTGGCATCCCTGCCCATGGTAGGGGGTTGGAACTGGATGACCTTTAAGGTCCCTTACAACCCATGATACTACGATTCCACATGTTGCTGCATATTCATAGAATCACAGAATGGCTTGGGTTGGAAGGGACGTCAAAGATCACCCAGTTCCAACGTCCCTGCCATAGGCAAGGACGTCACCCACTAGATCAGGTTGCTCAGGGCCTCATCTTCATTAATTCATGCTGCAGTACCATTTCAAGCACTATTTGTAGACTGTCTTGGCACTAAGAGGTTGTGGAGATGCTATTTACAGTTTTGTGATCAAACATCACCAAGATGGACTTGCATCATGATTTTTCTTTAGGAAAACAGTATAAGATTATCTCTGTCCCATATATGAATACTCCCCTATCTGATAAGTGGCACCTCTCCCCATTTAAGATACCACCCTCCATTTATACAACACTTCAATGCTCTGCACACTTTACACATCCTTCTTTCATCTGTGTTTGGGTCAGCAAATTAATGCCAACACTTCATTGATCACGTAGTTAGGTGAAGGAAAGATGGCAAGAAAATTGCAAAAGAGACTGAGAAGTTCAGTGTTGTTTTCTTCAGGATGGACTGCAACTGGGACATTAGGCTGTCTCATGAGCATTGCTGTCTGCAGAACAGAAGTTAGCAGATATTACCTGATTTCTATTTTTTTACATACCTAGAAAGGTTGAGAACAAAAAGTAGCACTTTGCAGTAACATACAAGGATGCTGACTCTGTTAATCCTAAATAAATTGAGAGGAAAAGCTGAAAAAGCAGAAATCAGTGTTTCCTTTTGCTGGAGGTCAGCACTGTTAATCTGCAGTAATGCCTTCCGAAATGCTTTAGTTAGCTGCAACTGAAACAATAGGACCCTAAACTGGTGAGGTGCACAAACGTCTTTCTCAGCAGATGCCCCTTTGTGTCAACCATAGAATCACAGAATATCCCAAGTTAGAAGGGAATCACGCAGATGCTCAAATCCAACCCCTTGTTTCACACAGGACCACAAAAAAATCTGACATATTTCTGACAAAGCTGTCCAAGCACTTCTTGATCTCTGGCAGGACTGGTGCTGTGACCACTGCCCTGGGGAGCCTGTCCCAGTGCCCGACCACCTCTGGGTGAGAACCTTTTCCTAATACCCAGCCTGACCCTCCCCTGTCCCAGCTCCATGCCTTTCTCCCAGGTCCTATCACTGGATCCTATCATAATACTGGTACTTTACAGTCAGTCAGAGCCAAGTGGAACATGTTAAAAAATTAACATTTTCCCCTATACAGCCCAGAATCTGCTTTTCTTGAGTACAGAAGCAAGTGACAGCAAGTTCCATGATAGCTATTGTTTTCCTTCAGGATCTCAGATAGACTGTTTTTTAAAATGGTTCTTAAATATTATGAGGAATTTGTGATTATCAGTGTGAATATAGCAGGCTACTGTCAGTCCTGCTGTAGATCTGAGAAGCCTTAGAAAGGGGCACAAACAAGGGGGCTGTATTACACCAGTGCAGCTCCCTTTTGGGTAGGGTTGGGGCTCCACATCCTCTGCAAAAGCTGCATCGTGTAGCCGGGCTGCAAGAGGAATGCAGACCTCCAAGGACACCAAGCAGACCTTCATGGGCTTCACGTATCCCTGCCTAATGGGATTACTTACCCACCGTTAGGTAAGCAAAAAGCAAAAGGAAAACCTTGCTGCTTCAGAGCCTGAACTCACTTGGAAGATGCTGCTCATATGGAAGTGCCAAGATCCCATGGTACTTTTTGTAAAGATATGTGTAGGTAGCCTGTGATTAAAAATCAGAGGAATATTGTCACTAATTGGAGGAGATTGAAAGAAGGCTGAGAAAGATGACCACAGAGATGGATTATTCCTTGCCAGGGTTGCTGTGTAGATGGGGGCTTATTTCCTTGGAAAGAGATGAACTGGGGGAAAAACGATAGAAGCCTATGAAGCATGAATCACAGGGAGAGAATGGAAAGGGAGATCTTCTGCCCTGGCTTTTCTAGCATGAGAAATGATTACATCAGACAAAGCCTGTAGGAGCCAGACTCAAACCAACAGAGTGAGTCCTCACAGACCTGATTGTCCTTTTAATGCACCTCTTCTTCCCTAAGTGCCTGCTATGGCCCACTAGGCAACAGCCCTGGGGGCTGACCCAGCACAGTTGTTCTTGCATTATGTGACTCCCTTCGGGATGTAATTTTGCCCAGATGTTCTGACTGCCCTTTTCCCATTACAAATGGTTTCTTACATGAAGAGTGCTGTGGAGAAGGATAAGAGTGGAAAGTAACAGTTATAATGCTTTTAATATTGCAGGTACTGGACATAGAGTATTTAATTCTTTATTAGGCACTGTGCTTTGGGGCTGTTGTCACATGCAAAGCTACAGAGAGGATTGAGTCTCATTGTATTAAAATAGGTCAAGAAAACAGAATTTAACCTTTTAAACAGTGGATTCTAACCAGAGCAATTATTTTTGTCATCAACGTGATTTTGAAGTGCAAAGAATGCAGGTCATTCTTGCAAATCAAGGAAATTGCAGTTAAAATGGGATGTCTTCATTGGACAATGCCAGCATTTATTTCTGGAAAGAAGATAAAGTTTATTTCTTGGTAATAAACAATTCTATACTGAACTAAATGGACTAAAGTGATGAGAACAGACTTTGTGTGACTAACCTGAGACACCACAAATGACCTTAATTTCCAAAATACTCTAAGCTGCCTCATATTACTTGTTTCAATTCTGTATGCTAAAATACTGGCTTATTTGCACTTTCATTTTTAATGTAGGCTGAGAGACCGCTTTAAGAAGAAGAAGACATAAGTTTATTTCCTTTGGGAAAGGTAGATATCATATTCAATTCTAAGAAATATGCCAAAAAAATACACTTCCTTCCCTGCTTCCAAAGCATGTGTTGTACAAACAATTATTTCAGTAAAGCTGATGGACTACAACACAG
The DNA here is from genome assembly GCF_009769625.2 of Cygnus olor. Classification (NCBI taxonomy): domain Eukaryota; kingdom Metazoa; phylum Chordata; class Aves; order Anseriformes; family Anatidae; genus Cygnus; species Cygnus olor. The sequence goes on along the minus strand of NC_049198.1, from coordinate 71,493,820 downwards.
ACTTTAGCAGTCAAAAAAAAAAAAATCCTCTATTATAAATTCCAATTAAGAATTTAGTGTAAAAACCACTGAAATATCTTGCTTCCCAGAAGTCAGGAAACACCTGAATTCAGAAAAAAACTAATAACTTTAAACATCACTGGGAAGCAGCTCTGAAATGCCTCAGACAGTGCTGCTTTTGCATCACATCTGAAGCAAATCAGAACATAGGAAAGGTGCATAAGTGTTTGGCTAATATGATCTTTGCTCACTTGTATTTTCTGAGACATCTAAAGGGTCTTCATGTATTTAAGACCTGACTCTCTCACAATTGCTTAGCCTTAGATAGCCCTAACTGAGGAGCTGCTGTGCTCAACAAGAAATTATGTAACTGAATTTTCTTTTGATGTTTTAATGAAGATGATCTCACGGAAAAGGAGTGTGGATGGGACTGTAAGATGTCCTTTGTAGAGAAGCACATTTGCTACATCCTGCTTGGATGTGGAACAATGATGTACCCAGATGTTGTAGCTGGGATCGACCACCCTCAGCCCTCCCAGCTGAGAAACTCCTAGAGTTGGAAAAAGGAGGCTTTCTCTTAAAGACTGGAGCAGGGATTTTAGGCTTCAGATGGCTGTATTGCACTGTCCAAAGTGTGTATGTTCCTGTAAATGAAGGGGAAGGACCCTCTCCACAGGTCCACCTGAAGACTCAGCACAGCAACACCTCCCAAGGGAAAAGTAAGAGCAAGCCAAGTCACCGCTCCCTAGGGTAATATTGGCTGATCCCCGAACTTCTCACCAGAAAGTGTTGAATTCATTGACGGGGTGGTGAACCAGTATGAGAAAAACACAATAAAACAAAACAGCCCAAAGTACCCTTAAAAAATCACCAGCCATAGTTAGATGCAGCAACTTCACAAAGGTTTCCAGGAGTCTTAATGTTCAGTCATTAAATAGGATAGGTTGTTAATATGAAGAATTTGCTACATTGATCTGACAGGAAGTGAGAAACATACTTACACATTATATGGCTGAACAAGCTGAAACAAGGAATTAAGAAAAAAAATGTAGACTGCAAAAGTGCCTTCCTCAAGTTTGATTTGTACCACTGCTTCAGTCACTCCACTAGCCCTCAAAACAACATTAACTCCTTTACCAGGTACTGAACAGACTTTTTCTTTGCTTTTTACTATGGGCATTTAAGGTCTTAAATGCTGTTAACGCCAATCATCTTTGTTTGTCCTGCCGGTCAAGTATTGGCCCAGAATTTTACTTAGACAACTAGAAAAGTTTTACAGTTCTACTTGTGGTCCGGCATACTTCTGAAACTGTCGGATTCTGTGTCCAGGGAGGACTTCTACAAATATCACCATACCCTGTTAACGCTGTCTCACCAGATTTGAAGAAGAGATTTCAGATGCAGTTATACAGCTTTGCTGTAGGACTGGCTTTTGCTGTGAGTGATGCTTTCTAATTAAAGATACTTAAGATTACAAGCCAATTTCGAGTAAGAAGGTGCCTGATAAAACTGCATATTAGGCACTTTCATGGATCCCAGTTTAGGCACCTAAAAAGGAAAAGGGGGAAACCTATATCCTTGGCATTACCCACATATGAATGTGCAGACAGCTAAAGCGATGTATCTTTAAAACCACTCCTTTTTTCAGATTATACATTCACATTTACATAAATTCTACATGCTTTTTAGGTCTGCATTCAAAACATAATGAATACAAATGTTCACATAAATTGAATTCATCAGCTGCAATGTGAAATAATTAGGAAAATGGATTTTTTCTCATTCAGTGTTTGGAGGCTGATGTAAAAACATCACTTCATTCCCTTTCCTTTTCTCTAAGCGCTCCTTCCTCCTCCAATATCACACAATATTCAGGGAATGGCAGTGCTGTACAGACATGACTTAGTTTATGGAAATGTTGAAGCTATCAGGAACATTCAATAAAATACAGTCTTTAAAGGAATTATGGCTGGGTGGTCTTGCGCTAGAAGGTGTTGCCAGAACTGCTCTGTTAGTAACAGATATGGTTGCTCTGCACAACTGCTGTTCCAGAAAAAGCCCTTGTGTTCCTCAGCTGGTCTCATTTCATGCACTGATACTGGTGTAAATTTTCCTATCTGAAACAGAGTTTTGCCAGGTACAGTCATTGGCTCTAGATTTTTTCACTGGCACAGGTTGGCTGACTCAAGTCTATGAGCAAAGCAGTGCTGGTGTGAATTTGTTATAGCATGGACCTGACAATGCTTCAGGGCTTTGATCCCCAGCTGGCAACATACTGCTTTCATTAAAACCCACACCAAACTTGCTAAATGCTCATTAGAATCCTGGATTTGGTAGACTACTGAGTCCCTGTTGTTGCTCTTGATTCCCAGTCACTTTGTCATCACCTGAACCACAACTGGAAGATGGGGCTGCAGCATAAGGATCATGCCCACAGTATCTTTGTGTTAACTGTCCTGGTTAAGAACAGAACATCTGTGCAAAATGATGCTGAACTGGTTGGCTAACTAACAATCTAGACTGTACTGCAGATGCCGTGGTGTATTATTGCCCAAGTTAGGTGTATTTAAGCCAGCACAGACATGATTTTCCTTGCTGCAAAGGAGCCTCCTCCTTAGACTGGAAGCCTTCTGGAGCAATTCATTCAACATGTAGGCAGTGCTCAGCACACTGCAAGTATTAATTCACAGCTGGGCTGCTCCTGGGACCTACATAAGGCCAGCTTTTTCTTAATCAATTAAGAGATGGCATCAGCTATCTATACAAAGGCAGTGATGCTTATACTTACTCTTTCCTCCCTCCCCATCCCTTCTCTTCTTTTTTTTCTCTCCCTTTTTGCAGATTTCTGAAATGGTGAAGAAGGTCAGACCACAGTCTGGGCTCCTCGATAACGAAATCAATACTTTCATGCTGTATCTGCAGTCCCTGCTGGATTTTCAGGAATATTGCATCATTTTTACTGGCTCACAGGGCTCAGCCTGCAGTTGAGTCACTAGTGGCACAAGGGAGTAATGGCTCTGTCACTGAAACAAAACAACCTCTGTACAGTGCACGTAGGAAATTCAATTGGTGTTTGTCTGGCTTCTTCCCTTTCTTCTCAGGCATACTTCTGAAGCACTATAATTGGCCTAGCTGGGGAGATAAGTGACAATTGTGGATGGGAGGAGGAAAAACAGTAAGAGGAAATCTCTCTACTTTTTATGTCTATTGAGAGGTCAGTGTCAGACAAGAAGCACTTAAAAGAGATCTGCTCTTATCTGGCAAGAACAAGGACACAAAGAAAGATCTAGTCATGAAAGAAATAGCCAGCTACAAGGCTGTATGTGTTGAGGGTTTTCCATAATGTTTCCTGACGGGTGGCTTACCAGCACATCCAGGGTTAGGCCGCTGCTCTGGGAGATGATGGGAGAGAGCAAACCAAGCCCTTGAGTTTCCACCAGCTGCCCCAGATTAAATCAGTACAGCTCCACTGACTTCCTCGCTCTCAAAAGCATGCCACAGAAACTGTCAAATGAACCAGATGATTCTGGGTGAGGGATAAGCACAACCGAGTGCATTGTTTCCTGCATTCCCTTTACACAGTGACTTCAAACCACTCTGCTTTGGGAGAAATTACTGCACTGGCTCTAGCATGCCAAGAAACTTTGGACATGCCAAGCCCTTTGGACTCATGTCACCCATGAAGGACTGCACAGCAGAAATGCCATTGCTATGGTGGGCATGCTTCATTCCTGAGCCTTGCTGCAGCACTGCAGATGGGCTCTCTGCTAAGATGGGCAGCATCACAGGCTGGTTTACATGCACTGGGCAAATCTGACCAGGCACATCCTTATTTGCTTTTCCTAGGAAAAGTCTCTCTCTGTGCAATGGGGGACACTTTGCAGTCTAATTATGTGCAGGTTGATTCAAACGGTACCAAGCCACTTGAAAATGACAGAGCTGCTGGAGCTCTGAGGGCCTCTGTGTTTCCTGGTTGTGTACAAAAGACACTGCAGCAAATTGTTTCAATTGGCGTAATCAGATGAATGAATCATAAAGCAGACAAACAGCAATTCATCCCTCCATGCAGATTTTCCCTCTAATAGCATTGCAGTTAGTCAGCTCAGTAATGATATTTTCAGTAAAATTTCACTTGCGGTCAGGTCTCTCTGCTCCTAATCCAACAACAGCCTGAGAGCATCGTGTGCTGTTACAGGGTTGCTCCAAAAAATAGCATTGTTCTGTACCTCTACAGAAAGTAGTCCCAGGTACAAAGGTCAGAGCTTCTCTGTCAGATACATGCCCACCAATGGTGTATGGTGCAGGGTAGCTTAAAAATGAATGTTCAGCTCAATCTCACAGACCGGACCAGTACAGCTCATCAGCAGGGCAGAGTCTGCCCACTGATCCCTCTGCCCTCATGAGGTATTTGCAGAGAAACATCAGCTTTTGGGAACATGTTCTTTGTTCAAAACAATGTGGCAAAAATTACAAGGCAGTAATTGGCATTATAGGCATTACCTGTGAAGCATACAAAGGTGGTATTGGAGCTTCTGGATCATACTTGCATTCACAGTTTTGACACCAGTCAAAGATCTGTTGTGAGTCAAATGTACATCGTGGAGCTGCCTAGCTTACCTCTTTGGCATTTACTATTTGTAAACACGAGGGGATTAAGCAAAGTCATACCCCAGCCGTCATATATTACTCTCTGAAAAAAAAAAAAAAAAAAAAAAAAAAGTTTCTTTGGCACTCGGCCACCTCTTCCTGCAAGCTCTGGAAATCATTACAGTTCTTCTTTTCTCATTACCACTATAGATAATGATGTTGAAGATTTAAAAAAAAAAAAAAAAAAAGGGGGGGGGGGGTGGATAAAGCAGAGAGGAAGACGCAGCGAAGTTTCCAGTGTCAGCAGTTTATGTCAGCGTGGAGTTTATTTTACACCACAAAAGGACTGTTCCAGTGCTCCAGGAGGCTGGTAAAAGCTTTGCATGCCCTTAGCGAGACACAGGCAGTCATGTATGTTACACTCCAAATTGAGTCATACTTCAAGTCACTGGCCTGAACCAACCTCAATAACAGGCTTTGACCTGTGTGCTACATCTGCCTCAGCTAGCGGAGAATTTGTGTTAAATCCTATTCTTTGATTCCTCTGACCTTTAGTTTAGCACTGAGTTGACATCCCCAAACTTGGTTCTGATTTGAATGCATTTTTCTTCTGCATGGTATTTGCTTACACTGCTTTTCTCTATACTTTTTCTACTCACTTGCCTTTACCAGCTGTCTTTAAAAATAATTATGGCTCTGTCTGGCTTTTTTCGGTCAGTACCATTACCCAGTAGCTGAGCAGAGGCATTTCCTAGAGATCATATGTCTTTGATGAGAACGCTCTTCTGCTGACGAATTTCAGTATGATTTTCTGCAATATTCATTTAAGACTGTTTTTATAAGTGTGCCTGCCAGGTCAAGTAGTTGTCCATTTTCAAAAAGCCATGCACAAAAGGGCGGGTTAATTGTCAAAATTAATTTGCTGAAAAGTTTGAATGCTTTCAGACAATGTTTAGTTTTTGTTATGGTTACAATACAAATGGTACTTTAGACCCCACTGTAGTCATTGTCAGTTGTCTTTTGCAGATGAGAAACTTTTCTACCAGCTCCTCCTTCAGCCCTTGCAGTCTAGCCATTTTAGATGGCTGCTGATTCACTATGACCTTCTGGGGACTGATTTGCAGATATGCTAGTGACCTGCTATCTGGTGCCCTACCAAAAATTAGGTAGTGTAAGTCTGTCTTCTGCCAAAGATGGTTGGCACAATGCAATGTCCTGCATATTTCAAGTATGAAGTTGAAAATAAAGCATTTTCTTTGTGTATCTCTTGTATCCACGACAACGAATGACTGTCTGTAACTGATTTAGTCTCACTATACCTGAATTTGTCTTATCAAAAAGATTTGGACTACAGACATGTCCAAGGTACTTCCAGTCCTATCTTTCATATCCAGGAATGGGATTATGAACTGCAACTGCTGTGTCTGCTTCCTGGAAGTAAAGCCCCTCTTGCATGGACACATATCAAACCAGCTCATGCACGAGGGGGAGAGTCAGAGGGTACCCAGTGGGCACTCAGTTAAAAGTTCCTGCTTAGCTGGAGCAAGGTGACCTCCATGAGGCTTCTTGGTAGGAGGAAGAAAAGAAACCACAGCTCACTGATCTTGCTTTTTGAAAATCCTTCTACTCTGGCATCCACACCTTTCTGTTACTGGTAATTAATAAAAGTTCTTTGGACAACTCTATTCACTTTGCACAACTCTATTTACTTTGGACAAGTGACCAAACACACTTTTTCCCCTGTACATCCATGTATATGCTAGATCAGCCCCTACATTGTGTAAACAGGCATCTGGGTAGAAACAGAATTAAAAAAATAAAATAAAAAATGACAGGGTTAATTTTAAAACATCAGAAAATAACAAGGAAAGGGCTGGAGCAGTAAACAGGCTTCAGCAAGAGCAAGCGAACAGCAGAACTGACAGAGAAAAACTCCAGAGAAGCTGCCTGCTTGTGGGCATCCAGAGGTGCAGCTGTTCGACTGGCAGCAGTTTTATCTGGCTGGCGGGGGAAGGAGATGGCCCACGTCCTTATGGCATGGCTCACTGCTCTGTGAGTAAGCACCTCCAAGTACGTGCTCGAGCTTCAGCAAAGCCAGGCTGGTAGAAAACTGAAAACTACTTGAAGCTGCAGCTAGCTGCAACCAGCAAAGCATAAGAAAAGGCAGCAAAAGGCAGTGTTTTCAGGCTCTGCTTTCAAATGCCTTTTAACTCCAGCAGAAAAGGATGGTGCTAAGGCTCCTCAGTGGCAGATATTTGCCCTTCATCCCTGCCTCCAATGCACAAGGATGACACAGCCGTGCTTGCTTCAGACCCACAGCCACATGGATCTGCTCTGAGTGCCCATGCTGCAGCCATTTTATTCACCCTGTTGTATTTTACTTTTTAATATTGTTATTCTGCAAATCTTCAGCAAGGACACAGCTAGCTGAAGCAGGGGCAGGCCTTTGGCCGTTTTCTCTGTGTGCTGCACCCAAACCTGCAGGGTCTTTCCTGCAGGTCTGTGAAGAGGGTGCAAGGGAGCTGTGTCCTCACAGGCTGTGACACCCTGCGAGACGGAGGGTGGCAAAGCCAGGCTGGCATACCTGGGAGATTAGTTACATGGTCAAGGTCTGCTCATTTTGTCACTGGTGCTGAGAACTGTGATGTCTTCATCAGCCCTGTCTTGTCCACCTTTCAGCACACAGAAGCCTCCAAATAAGCCCTCTGCATGGAGAACATCTTTCCAGAAGAAGGCTTGAAGTGCAACTTTATGGCATCTTAAGGACAGGTTTAATGAATGATGCTCAGCTTGTCCCACTGCAGGGAAATGAACCCAAAAAGGAGACCCGACCTTAATTTTCTTCCTGAGAGTAGCCTGCAGAGCACGAAACTCAAAGATACAATATCTGCTTTGTTACTCTATGAGCCTGCTGTAAAATATGCCGTAATCTCTGCCAGGGGTATGCTGTGCATTCCCTGGAGGTTTTTCAGCACTGAGGAACACTTCAGACCGCCTCACAGTTTGCTCAGGCTTTCCCTTATAAGGCCTTTTAGCTGCAGCACAGGCACACGACAGCCCCTCCAAGTGCCAGCCTGCTGGGAACCCAGCACAGCCACAGCGCTCCCTTCTCCGGGGCCGCGTTATCCTGACAGCCCCGACCCACTGCCCTTCCAGACCCTGTCCTGGCACCTGGTGAAAAATGTGGTCCTGGGGTCAAGGCTGGGGATTGCAGAGCTGTAACCTTGTGTGTGTGCATGTCCTTGGTGCAAAGGTCGGGTTGGTCTGATTGCAGGGAGTTGCTTTGGTTTTCATGTTGGCCTTGGCACAGCAGCAATGCCCTGGGAAGATTGGTGGCCTGCCGCAGTACCAAGGTGTGGGACCTGGTGCTTTTCTGGGGGGCATCTGATGTGCCAGAGCCACAAGTGGCTCTTGGTCCATTCCCACTCTGCCAGGGTGTGTAGCAGCTGTGGTGGCAGTGACTCCATGTCAGGGCATCAGGCACTTTTCCACCTATTTTCTGTGTGTGTGTAGAGTCTTATTTTAGCAACTCTGATTGGGCTAAAGTAATGAAATGGGGAGTACAAACCACTGGAAGCAGAGTATGCTCTGCTTGACCTTAAAATATCCCCTCCGAGGGCTGCCTGGGTTATAAGCCATGGGAAAGAGCCCTCCGTGGGGACCCAGGAGGGCTCCCAGCCTCCCACCACAGCCGTCCAGGCTGCACATGGGCAGAGACCATGCTGGGGCGTGCAAGCACTTGGGTCTGGGGGGAAGGAGCCCTACGTGAGGGTACAAGTAGCAAGACATTGCATTGCATGCCATCCACCCTTGTCATAGACAGTACTGGCCGTCACAGAGTGGTTTATCCACAGCCAAAAGAGCACAAAATAGTTCAGCTTAAAAACTGCAATGTTTGCAGTATCTGTGATCCTTAGGTTACTCAGGGGTACAACAGGCTGAGCTTTCCCGCAAAAGGGAGAAGATTTTTTGAGGATGCATGCAGAGCTCCTTATGCAGGTGGGCACACACAGGTACAGATTTAAGTTGCAGCTGCTGATTTCCAAAACAAACCAAGCTTTTTTTTTTTTTTTTTTTTTTTTTTTTTTTTTTTTTTTAACCTTTGAAATCCTTTGTATTCACAGTCCTCTCTGGCATGGACAATGCCAGAAGATTTCTCCAGCTCCCTCCTTGCAGCATTACTTTGCTCAACTCTCTGGCTTTGTAGCTGATGAAATTGCAGCTCACAGCAGGTAAACAAAAGCAAAGCTAATGGCAAAGCTAATGGTTATCATAGAATCGTCTACACAAAAATAGCAGTCCAAAATACTTGCTCTGCTTCTCCTCAAACATCATTTTAATGTGACAGTTCATGCCAGCTCTCTGATACAAATAAAATCCTCTTTTTTTTTCCATTTTTCCATTATTAACTTATTTTTCTCTGTGCATTCTTTCTTTCTCTTCAAAGTATCAAGAATGTTCCTTTTGTTTTCCATATTTCTTCCTCTCCACCTCACTCCAGAAGATAATAAGCTACACTTTGCTTTTGCAGTAGTGGGTTTTCTCTGATGTTTGGGAAAACTATACTCATACCAATTGCAGGAACCATTCCCATTATAAAATTTCACAGCTGGTACACTTTCATCATGGGATGAGATGGGCAGCCTAGAGTATTAAATCAGAACTCTGATAGTTTTGGATCAAAAATGTATAACAGGTGCAGTGAATGTAACACACTGAAAAGGAAAAGGAAAAGGAAAAGGAAAAGGAAAAGGAAAAGGAAAAGGAAAAGGAAAGGAAAGGAAAGGAAAGGAAAGGAAAGGAAAGGAAAGGAAAGGAAAGGAAAGGAAAGGAAAGGAAAGGAAAAGGAAAGGAAAGGAAAGGAAAGGAAAGGAAAGGAAAGGAAAAGGAAAGGAAAGGAAAGGAAAGGAAAGGAAAGGAAAGGAAAGGAAAGGAAAGGAAAGGAAAGGAAAGGAAAGGAAAAGAAAAAAGAAAAGAAAAGAAAAGAAAAGAAAAGAAAAGAAAAGAAAAGAAAAGAAAAGAAAAGAAAAGAAAAGAAAAGAAAAGAAAAGAAAAGAAAAGAAAAGAAAAGAAAAGAAAAGAAAAGAAAAGAAAAGAAAAAAGAAAAGGCTGCTAAAAAGAAATACTTTTTGGAACTAATCTGTGGAACTCCTTGATGCAATATACCACTGGCAGTCAGAACTAACTACAAATAAGTAGAGGGCTGTAAACTTGGGCTGAAAACATGTACAACAGGGTTCTATAACAAGGTATCTTGGAAGGGAAACCAAATCCAGAGCAGTTCTTCAAGGTCTGATTTTTAGCTCCAAAGAAAAGTAGTATTATTTTGCAGGGATTAATAAGCAGGTTGCCAAACCTCTATTTGGACAAAAATAAAAATGCATCACATCATTTACAAGTTTATATTTCCCCATTTACTCTGTACAAAAGTACAACAAGGTACAAAATACTTTCCTCAGAACATATCTTACTTTTAGGAAAGAAATCAAACCCTTTGAGAAATTCAGCAAATAAAAAGGAAGTGCTTTTTAATCCCCCTATCTCATTAAAATTAATGAATATCTTGTGTGCAAGTTAGATTTGATAAACTTTCATTGTTTTGTGACTAACAATAGTTCTTCTTAAGCACTAAACATTAACTTACCTTTTTGAAAGTGAAGCTATACCACGTCAGATATAATTCAGCTAATGGTCATCCTTCCTAAGCAACCACACAACAAGCAGTCACAGTATGAAGAAGCTCATATTAAAAGAGCAAACAAACTCCAGGCAAAAAACACCTTCATGAAAGGGTAATATTTTCAGACTGTCAGAGATTCGTTAGAAACTGCATGTACAGAATGTCTTCTTATTGATTTACACCACTAAATACAATTTTCTGTTGTTTGGGTTAAGGCTTGCTTTCTAAGTAGCATTACTGATCTGGAGACATATGAACTTGTTATTCAAATAAAATACTAGGAGCTTGAAATCGTCACTTACATGCTCCATGTGAAATAAGCTGCAAAATTTGTTACGCTTCTACATCTTTCCATGTTTGCAAACAGAAAAAAAAAAAAAAAATCAAATACTACTGAAATTGCTGGATAGATCTGAAATACGAGAACTCAAAATAAAACTTTAAAAGTGCCTTCTTTCATATGTTTCCAGTTTTCAAACAAGTGTGGTCATCTTTAATGATACTCTCACCTCAACACCAAGACATGTGCATTCTGTATAGCTGAATCTGTGCTTAGCAGTTAGTGATTTGGCAACAGGAGATCTGCTGAGGTTGTTGTTTCATGTCCAGGGCTCTTGTGACCCCACTGACATCATACTTCAGATACAACACTGGCTTCTGCTGTAAATATATATATGTAGGTTTACATGTGCTAGAAATATCCTGAAACAGTTATAAAACTGTACTGTGTGATTGCCTGGGCACTAATATCAACAAATGCTCTGTCTTCTGCCAAATCTCAACTGAAAGTATTTTATCAGTCTTTAAAAAGTGTATTTTTTCCATGACAGGAACAGTCTAAGATATGGAGAAAACTAAGTTGCCTCAATAGATCTGGTGCAGATAGGTAGTACAGTGGTCTGCATGCCTTTGCTTAGTGCCCATAAGACCAAAAATGCAAATGTTGTATTGCCCATAACATCTGAACATTAAAATAAATTGATCATCAAAAGAAATCAAGGGAAAACACAGAAAAAAGAAAAAAAAAGATAATAATATGTGTTCTATGAGAAAGAATATTCAGAGTAGAAGATCACAGTGGGTAAAAACATGAAGAGATGTATTTTTTATTAGCTCTATCTCATTCTCTCTTTATATATTCATAAAAAAAGCACTGCTCCTCCACTATCCTTACAAGAGAGTGTCAAACTCTTACACCCTGATGAAGACAGAACAGTAGCAGAAGCAGACTTGAACTGATGGGTGTTCTTCACCTTCACTACGTGGACTCAAACCTCTAAAGAGAAATCCGTAAAGCTCTACTTCTGCAATAGAATTATTCAAAATAAATAAATAAATAAATAAATAAATAAAAATAATAATATTATGTTGTTAAACTGACAACCTGATGTGTCTCCTTCTCCTACGTTGGTGCAGAGGGCCCTGCTTACATGTTTACTCTTACCATCTCTCATTTTATTTTATGCTGAACTCGTGCCCAAAGCGCATGACTATGGCAGGCTCTGCTGTGCTACCTGCGCGCTGTAAACCAGTCCCAGCCTCACAGGGGGCCTCCTTCTTCTCATTCCTGCCACATCTAGCAGTAGCTATCCCAGCCCTGATGAACAGGAGGTCTGAAAGTACCGTGAGGTTGAGGATACCTGCAGATGTGCTCTGCATTTGGTTGTTCCTTAGCATGAGGGACATCAACCAAATCAGTTTGGAAAAACATGAAAAGTCTGCTGAAGTACTAAATTAGGACAGCGTTAAAGTATTCAGCCTCTTCCCAGATATCTTTGTTCAAAAGGTCTGGTGGCTGATTAGTGTTGAAACAATAATGCATTGTACTCCCTTCCACATTCCAAAATTGGAATATAAGCAGAAGCTTAAAATGTAGACATGTTGGCAGGGATTTTCATAGCAGTCTAGAGGATTAAGAATCACTTTTCACTAAAATTAGTAGAAGATGATGTCAATCATTTAGGCTGTTTTGTAAATCAGCATTAAATTTCAGCCTAGGAATGGCTGACTACTAGGCTCAATGAATATGTATCTTTTGAATGTTACTTACCAGACATTTGTACAGTAGAGGTGCAAGATATAAAGATGATTTCCTAATTAGCTGCATGCCAGAGATATCAAGTTAGTAATAATTTCATCTTGAGTGAGGCTTGTTTGTGCTGTACGATATAATGTAAAACAGTTCTGCAATTTGCACTTCATAACATTAAAGTTAAAATAATCCTATTAGACTGACTTTAATAGGAAGTCAGCAGAACTCTAATTTTCCTCAGGAAGCTTGATTATGATTTTTCTCACCATCTACATCTGCTGTCCATAGCACTAGTCTTGGAAAAGCGTTATAGGAAATGCTACATACCTATTTCCCAGGTGCTCTGAATAAGACACCGCCAGGGATACCTTTCCCATCAAAGGGACATCACAGCATGCTCACACAGCTTTGAGTTGAGCACTGAAAGCGGGACTGAGTACAGGAAAGAAGCCTTAATGATACTTGGAAGAAATCACTCTCACATATGCAGTGCCGTGCCTTTGCATAATGCATGCTGCCGTGTGCTGCGCTGGTCCAAGGCAGAGCCCTGGCACCTCGCAGCTGCCTCAGGCTACAAGGAACATGATGAATTCCCTCACTAACAACTGAAGCTGGATGAACTGATCTAAGCTTGAAATAGTCTGGTTCAAAATTCAGATTGAACTTCCAGCAGCAACCCAGGAAGTAGCCAGTCGCTCTCTATCCGCAGGTTTGCTCCTAAGTGACATTCTGCCACGATGTGAAGCAAAGGCCAGAGGGACAAGAGATGTTTTTTTGTGTGGCACATTTCCATTTTCTTCAGGCTGGAGGAACAAAGGGCATTTAAACACCGGTTGTCAGGGGTCCTTCTGCTGGCTAGCAGGCTCACAGGCTACATGACAGCTCTCTGGAGGATTTCAGAAAGGCAGGCTGCGATAAGTAGGCCTGCACCTGATCTGACTCGTTCCTCCTTCAAAATATTGCCAGACCCCTCATTTAAATATATGGAGTCAAACTCCTCTTCATCAAAGAGACAAAACCAAAGTTCCAGATCTCTCTTTGCTGCAATGTGTTGGAGTTAAGGTGGACTGATCTGAAATGCCTATCTCAGCCTTGAGGCAGACAAGCTGCAGACACCTCTCTACGCAGCTCCTTTGCTGGAAGGCCTGCTGCTGTGAATTTCCTGGCTATTTAGCCTTAGATGAAAGCTACCTTCATAGACTGGAATCTTTATTACTTATTTTGCTTCAGGTAGCAAGGCACTGCACACATAATGCCAATCCTTCTTAAAGGATCCTGTTGTATTTAGGAGACCAAACTGAGAAGGGCCTAGAGGGCCTGGAGACAAAAGGGTCTTTAAAAAGGAGGTATACAGTTATCTTTTTGTTATATATGGGGGAATAAAGCAAAGTTGTGATCAGAGCAGCAGTAAAACCCAAATCTTATGGTTCTGGGCCAGTACTCTTTCCACAAGGCCCCAGTTACCTCCTGGGGCAGCAGGTTATTTTCATCACTTTTACCAGCTGGGCTGCGGGTGACTTCTTGCACTACTATCTCCCTTCTGAAGCAAAATCCAATGTCCTAACACAAACCCCAGCAGAAAATGTTTTGCATATTTAAAGAGAAAACCATTTCAGCTAAATAGCTGTGGTGGTTAATGAACAAGCACAAGAATAGAAAGAAATGCTGCTAAAAGGAGCATTTCTGCTACAACCGCTGATATTTGAATGTACATGTGAGGGACATGAAAAAATCCACACAAACCAAGCTCTAGTTTTTAAATTCAAAGTGAAAAAAAGTACATCTTTTCCTCTTTCTTTTGGCAGGTTTGAATATCCGAGACATTTTTAAGGGGCAAGAGGAGCAAAACCTTCTTCCCTGTCAACATTAAAGTTCTCATGATCTGTGAAACTCTATGCCACAGACTGTTTCCAATGAGGTGGACCGTGCAAGTCATGGCATACACATGAACCTCAGTTCATTAATAGCTATGGAGAGATGTGCATTTGTGACCTATTTCAGTGACATCATTATCCTGGTAGAACAAAAATTCAACAAAAACTCCCTTTTTGGTGTAGACTTGTCTATTTACAAATATACTTCTGCCCTGTACTTTAATGCTGAGAACACTACTTGCTCTGTCCACCTCCCTGCCTCAGCAGGATGTGAGGTGGCAAGGAAGACATCGAGAGTGGAAAGTGTAAGGTAACGGCTAACCAGGATTTTCTTTTTGTGTGAATTCAGAGAGAGCAGAGGCAGCTGGGAAAGGCTGCCTTATGCTTCTGCTCTGCAGGTCCTCCCGTCCCCTTTTGCTGCCCAGGGGCCAGACGAGACCCCTGGAACAATGCACAGTGTCAGCAGCGGGCACTGAGGTCCCCTGAGGAGACAGGGTGGTTGTTTCTTCCCCAGGATGGAAGTCAAGGCTGCAGCACCTGGGAAACTCCAGATAGCTCCAGCTACGAAGAGAGGAAAGAAGGGAGAATGGTGAAGGACAGGCATTTGTTCTTCTTATTCTTCCCTGCTTTATGGAAAGCTGCTGCAAACAGGGTTTCCTGGCTTACTGATCTGCGAGCCTTGGCAGGGGGTGCTCTGTGGCTTTCTTCATTAGTCCCGCCAGGGACTGAAGGTGTTGAGCAAATCTCAGGCTAATGCAGGGCTGCTTGAGCACAGCAGCGGGGCTGTCTCAGAAGAGCCAACACTTCTTGTCCCCGTCCCTGCTACTGGCAGAACCACTGGCAAGCAGCACTTGGTGGATAATAGGCAGCATTTGACCAGGACACATCTACTTTGTGGAGGCTCTCGAGGGTCCACTGCCACTCTCAGTGCCTGGTGGTCCACCAGGATGAGCCGTGCTCCTACTGTGAGCATGGCCACATGGAGACCTGTCTGGTCAGTGACATCTCGCTGCTGCTGCAGAACGAAATGAAGCAAACGTGGAAAAACCTAATAGGCTGCACATATTAATAAATGATGGCTTACCATTCATGAGCCTGCTGTCTTGGGAAGGTTTAAAACAAAGCCCTGAGCTCTAGCTTTTTAATTCTCAAACAATGCCATGTCCTGCTTCGTGTGCTTCAACGCCAAGTCTTGAAACCAAGTGGCAAAAATGCAAAAACGAAAAAAAGGAAAGGGAAGGGAAGGGAAGGGAAGGGAAGGGAAGGGAAGGGAAGGGAAGGGAAGGGAAGGGAAGGGAAGGGAAGGGAAGGGAAAGGGGAAGGGAAGGGAAGGGAAGGGAAGGGAAGGGGAAGGGAAGGGAAGGGAAGGGAAGGGGAAGGGAAGGGAAGGGGAAGGGAAGGGAAGGGAAGGGAAGGGAAGGGGAAGGGAAGGGAAGGGAAGGGAAGGGAAGGGGAAGGGAAAGGGAAGGGAAGGGAAGAAAAGAAAAGAAAAGAAAAGAAAAGAAAAGAAAAGAAAAGAAAAGAAAAGAAAAGAAAAGAAAAGAAAAGAAAAGAAAAGAAAAGAAAAGAAAGAAAAGAAGGAAAAGAAAAGAAGGAAAAGAAAAGAAAAGAAAAGAAAGAAAAGAAAAGAAAGAAAAGAAAAAAGAAAAAAGAAAAGAAAAGAAAAGAAAAGAAAAGAAAAGAAAAGAAAAGAAAAGAAAAGAAAAGAAAAGAAAAGAAAAGAAAAGAAAAGGGAAAAAACTCCAGATAAACAAAGTCTGTTATAAAGAATTTTAAAATATAATAAGGATATTTTAAGGATATAATAAGGATAAGGACAGCTGACCTAGGGTGTGGGCTCAGATAATGCTCAGGAATTCACTACAGCAGCTTGATTTTGGGGCTAGGCTTGCAGTGTTTAGTAGGGACAGGGTTTAACCACCTCCCCACTTCTTGATATTTTCTTCTGCCTCTCTTCATCACCTCCCTTTCGGGGTGTGTGGGTGAATCCCAGCTCCAGCTGCCTTCTTCTCCGGGGTGCCTCAGGATGGGGCACGGCCCATTGTGGTGAGCTCTGCTGAGCTTCCAAGGGCCCTGAGCACAACCCTGGGGCTACAGCCGCTGTGCCCACCCCAGGGGAACAGAGATGACAGGAGGAGGGATGACAGCCAGAGCCTGCTGTCTGATGATGCTGAGAGCCCGTATTAAAGCTGCAGATGGAGTAGCCTTTTCTGGAAATGTTGGATGGTGCCACTGCCAAAAATTTCAAGGGCTGTGTTGTGCGAGACACTATGAATGAGTCCAGAAAGCAAGCATGGATGATGGGCTCGGGGATCTAAAAGTGTAGACAAACTTCTCATTCCTGACCTATTTTAATCTAGTATCGGAGGCCAGAGCCTGGTAAAGAAGATAAAAAACAGATTAATGGAACCTCAGAATTTCAACTTAGATGAAAATAATATGGTTCAAATATGCCCTGGGGAGGGACGCTTGACAATAGTGAGGATGCCAGAGCAGTGTTAGTATAGCACAATGCAACACGCTGGCATGTGGTAATTTTAAGAGCCAGAAGTATCTTCTCTTAAACAATCTGAAATGCAAATGTGAAGCCTGTTTTCCCTCCTCGCTCTGTGTTTTCTTGACAGCCGCTGCCAGGATCCAACCACTAACTTGTCACCACAGAAATATGTCGATACATTGGCAGCGGCTGAGGCGCTGGTCCCGACCTTCATGTGCGTGCATGTGCCTTCCTCGTGCAGTCTTCGGGCCAATGTCTGGCTTTTCAGACTGACTCAGTCCTACTGACAGCCAGCAGGACGTGGAGCCAAGGGTTTTGCCCTGAGGACAAGGTGCCCGGCATTGTGCAGAAGGGTTCCAGTCGCATACCGAGCAATGACAAGCCTGACGTTAGTTATTAAAAAAATAAACATGGGTGATTTGAGTAGAACCTTTCCTAGCCCAGCTCAGCTCCATGAGAGACATCAGAACCCAATTTCCACTATTTAACTTGTCTGTCTCATCAAAAGTTCAGGCTACACATGGCTCAGAGTGCTTTCAGGAGCCTCTCGAGCAATGAGCAGGGACTACAGATTGTTTCCTACACCCATGTCCAAAGAAATAAAAATAAAAGTCTGTTTTGCATGGAAGTGGGATGCAATTCACGCATTATTAAGGTTTAGTGGGTTTTGTTCTTTTAAAAATTGTGGTGAAAATAACAGCCTTTTTATAGACATTTGAAAATAATAGGGATATTTTTCCTTTCTTCTCCTTTTTTAGCTACTGAACAAAGTACATTAAAATGCTTCTTTCCTTTCACTTGCCTGATTTTCTAGCAGCTTCTTGCCTTTCCCTACACACCCCCCACCCTCTCTTCTTTTCTTGATACCTTAGGAAGTTTGTTACCAATATAGTAAAATATTCTGGAAACAAAAATCTTAAGCAAAAACAAATAAATAAAGGAAAAATGGAATTTTGTTTTGTTTCATTTTAAGCTGTCTTAAGTAACCAGAAGTCCCCAGGTGCTGCGCTGTATGCTACAGCCTCTGTCATGCCTGCTGTCACCTCACAGAGGTCCTTTCACCCAGGTGTGCTCTGGGTGAAGGAGGCTTCACTTTTTCGCTTTGACAGACCTCTCTGCACCCTCCACGACTCTTGTATGATCATGCAGTGGTCTCCTCCAGCAGAGCTGATCCACAATGGACCATGCTTCCACCACCAGTGCTGGCTCCACATCAGAGTCCCAGTGCTTCTAAGATTGAAAAGCTTCTGGTTTGAACTCTCAGAGACAAGATCATTATGCACAGCTCTGATCAACTCTTTTTTGTACCAGTGCTGTTGTACATCTTGCTCTAACAAATCCCTTTCACTTCCACAGCCCTTCCTCTGTACCAGTACCATGACCAGATGCTCATACATCCATCATATGGCTGCTCCTTGGCAAACAAAGCAAAGGTGCACAGCCCTGCCTCGTGTTTTGCTTGGCCAGGGATGCCCCAGCACTCTGTAGGATGCACCCGTCACCTGCAAGCTAATGGGGAGAGGGGATAAACATGGTGTGAGTGCTGTGCTCAGTTTGGCTGTAGCCATAGTGCTTCGTGAACTATCAAAGGTTTGACATCAGAAGTGAGACGCACACACGCACTTAAATAAAATTAACTTGAATGCGCTTAAACACATTTCAGTGCTTTGTAGAGAGGGTGCCATCTGGAAGGAAAGAGGGGATGGTGGAGTGTGGTGCACTTCACGTGCCAGTCTGGCAGCACCTGCCATGACTGCAGGTCGTGGGGTGGACGTGTCCCCGTCCCAGTTCCAGCCACAGCCAGCGCTGGAGCATGACCTGGCCTTGGCTGGGTACAGCCCATAGCTGAATTCCTCCCTGGGGCAAGGCTTGACAGCAAAACATGAGAAGGGTATTGAAGGGATTTAATTGCATAACTTGCAAGTCTCAGTAGGAGTTGCCCGTGTAAGTTCTCCGTGCACATGTGGGAGTATGGATGTCTGGATCTGCATGACGGGGTATTTCAAAACCAGCTGTTTTAATATAAACAGCAATACGTGGGTCTTTATGAAAAAAAATAAAATAAAAATAAAAATAAAAAGGAAGTTCTGCATAAAAAGAAAAGGCTGAAAGTGAGCAAAAAAGCTACATGTCAGATGTCATCCAACAGATTATTTCATCCAAGCTGGAAGACTGAAAGAGTATCCCAGTTTAAGCTGGTGGTGTTGCATTTCCCATAGCTGTGAGCCCACCCTGACACCCACTCACAGACACCACCTCACTTAGGATACCACAATAAAACTTTGCTTTTTGGGCACAGAGACAACTTGGGTTATATAATGTTCCGTGAATGTTCTGTGCAACAAAGGACCTCTTTCACAAAGGCAGAGCTAGGCAAGAAGTCACTTTGATACGCCGTCACGAGGCAAGGAGGCTGGCACCAGTGAGGGAAATGGGACCAGGAGGTGGAAATACTTGTGGAAGCAGCTGCCTTGAAAAGGAGTCTGCAGCCGGTGGCACATCCTGGAGTGGGACGGAGCTGGAGAGTATCTGGGAGGGAGGAATGATGCCAGCAGAGGGGTAAAATGCAAGGCTGGATGGCACACAAAAGGGCAGGAGTATGGGAAATGGGGTGACCTCTGGACTGCTTCCTCCAGGACAAAGGAGCTTCCCCATCTCATCAGCAAGTGGTTGTGAAATTGTGATTATCTGCTTATCTGCTGCAGAGATCACTTCTGAGAGACAGCCCCCACCAGCCCCTCTGCCAGGGCACCTCTGCTGTGCTCACCTGCGCTGCAGCACCCAGCGGCGTGGGGCTGGGAGAGAGGCGGCATCTTCAGGATCTATGAGAAAATAAGGAGGGTGGGAGACCATGCAAAAATCACAGAGGCTGCCAGCTGAAACATGCAGAACTGGTGCCATAGCTAAATCCAAAGGGTGCCCTCATGGTGCTGGTTCCAGTCTCCCTTTCCTTCCCCTCCTGCTCCCTTCCTTACTACTGCACACCCTAGGTCCCCAGCCAAGCATCTCCCTCGTGCAGCTCTGTCACCTCGTAGTGCTGGATGCCAAAGCAGAGCTTTGGTGTCCAATGCACAGACACCTTCCCCCCCTGCATCTGCTCTTCACGACTGCTCTTGCAGGCTGCCCTGCAGCAGCATTTACAGCATGCTGTGTGACTGCAGCACTCGCTAGCAGCTTCTCCTCCGTGCTCCCCTCTGCATCCAGCCCTGCTGGACGGCAGGGATGCCGCCTGCTCCCCTGCTGCAGTCACACAGGTTTGGATTACTGTGCACGCCGTGGATGTTGAGCTCCTGTCGTGACCCAGTGCTCCATAGGAGGAGCAAATGAGCTGAGACGTCAAGGCAAAAAATTATAGCCATGCGAGCCATCCCTGTGCTCAGCTGCTGGGAGAGTGCATACATGGCTTGTGTGACAGCAACAGCACACAGAAGCTGCAATGAAATGCAGTTAGCAATACAGCTGGGAGGCAGGCAGCAAGGCAGGCGCTGGTCCAGCGACTGAAATGATCCTGCCGTGAGCCAGCCTGCAGTGCCTCCAAAAGTGGCTGGCTACTACACGGGAGCTCAGCTTTCTTCGCAATTACTCCAGTTCCCCTGGGTGACTGCAGTGCGCGCTCTGCTTTGGTTTTGTTGGTGTTTTTTTTTTTTTGGTTTTGTTTTGTCAGTGTGGGTTTTTGTTTTTGGATTTGGTTTTGGTTTTGTTTTTTTTTCCTCCTGCCTCCCCTCTCTCTCCTCCTGTGTCCTTTTCTCCAGGATGGCGGAAGCAGAGTTGCACAAGGAAAGGCTCCAAGCCATAGCAGTAAGTCAGCTTCGTTTTACTTGCTCTTTTGTCCGCGACTGGGGGAGCGTTCCCGCAGTGTGGCTGGGGAGCCTTCAGGCGCCAAGTTGTGCGTGGAGCTCCCCTTTCGGGAGGCGAGTGGTTAAAGCCTGCTTTGCAGGATTTGGCTGGGGAAAGGGGCTCTGGTGAAGTGCGCAGAGCTGACACGTGCAGAAAGAGAAATGCGAATGCACAGTGGCACACTTGTAAGATTGATGGTGGAGAAGAAAAGAGGGAATAAGTGGGGAGGAGGGGAGGTTGCGGGAGAAAATCAGTGCTCTGCCGAGAAGGATATTTTCACGCGGTGGGAGCGTTAGCTGAGCTGATTGAGAAGTTAAACAAAAAGGATCTGCTGCAGGGCGGCTTTTACTGCAGGCAGCGATGCTGATATTACTAGTTTTTAACACAATCGAATACAAACAGCACATTGTCAGAATCATGTAATTAACTGATGCACTAGTTAAGCTGTCAGCTCAGCACACGCTTCCAGGCAAATTCTCTGCCAACTTGCATCCTGCCGGGGGTGAGGTCTAGGCAGCATTTTGCCCCATTTTAATCAAAACTTTTATTTTCACATTTCATGCTGCAATTCCTAGAGAGGCACCGTCTCCGCCACCGCAGACCGTGGACAGGGATGCCCGGGGAGGGGTGGGGATCAGGCCCGGGTGTTGGTAAAACCACATCCCCCTTGGCACACAGAAACTGCCAGCTCATCTACCAGCGCGCCGCATGAGCAGCCCGGCGTGGCTCTGCCAGCCCCATGCGATTCCCTTGACACCCCCTTGCCACAGCACCCAGTCCCCAGAGGGACCACAGGAGGTCCGCAGCTGAGGGCACAGCCCTGAGCCCCCCACTCCAAATATCAACAGATGCTCTGAGCTGCTGCTGCAGCCCGTGGAGATCATGGGCGTCCTTTGTAGTTAGAGGCATGGCTGCTGCTGCCGCTGCCACTGGTGCTGCTCCACACCGTTTTCCTTATGTCCACTCTTCTGCCAGACGGCTCGTGAAGGTCTAGAATAACCAGATGTAAAACGAACTGTTGTGTTTTCTTTTTTTTTTTCTCTCTAAAATATTTTCCCTGAAAAAACATCAGATGGTATCATGTGATATGGTGGCAGTTGGGAGGGGAGGGAGAATATTATAAGCATTTAATTGTCAAGCAGCAGAAAGTAGATGCATTTTTTAAGCTGTTTCAAAGTTTTATGTTGGTGTAGGCATTGCCAGGTCCCCAAGTAGAAACACTAGGGCTGTTCACCTGAAGCTAACCTTCACCACTGCCTCTGTTTTGGGACTCCTGCTGCAATAAATATGGGAGAACCATGCTGCAGAACTGCCTAAGATATTGGTGCTATGCATAGCTCTGGAAAACTTATGTCAAATTAAAATATAATATAATATAATATAATATAATATAATATAATATAATATAAAGGCTTACATTACTGCTGCTTCTTCTGCCTGCTATGTAGCAGAAAGCCAAGCAACACCCATTTCTATTCCACAAGATGTCCTTCAGCCTTTCAGCAGAATAAGTCAGATGGTCTGCTTCCTGGTGCTTTGCATTTAGCACCAATGAGGCCATTATGAATATAAAATTATTATCTGTTGTATTGTAGGGTCCTAGAGTAGGCTTATGCTGCTGTGAAAGGAGGCCTTGAGAACCTGGATCTGCATTTTCTCTATATATTTCCTTTATGGTTTCTATGTCTGTATTGCCTGCTAGGCTAGCTACAAGTAAAACATGGTACAGTAATGTATTTGATGAATTAGATTGAAAGAATCCAACTTCAGCATCAGAAGTGTTCATCCTTGTTTTAATCTGAGTGTGGGTCAATGTTGTGGCTGTTTGGCTTGCACACTCTGCAGAGCAGCAGGTTGTCCATACAAGCTTCTGAGGTGACTTTTTCGCCTGTGCCTGGACAGTTGCAGATGTTTATCAGAGCACAGAGGAGTTTATTTCTAATGTAAGCTTTGGTCCACCAGGATGTCACATGACACAATTTAGATATTTTTCTTCTGCCATTAGTTGGCAAAAATAAGGTCAATCATCAAAAGCTGCACAGATTTTCTTTAGAAAAAGAGAAAGATGGCATTTCAGTTCAGATTGGTGTTCCCTTTAAGGTTATCAATGGAAAAAATGTACTAAACAAGCTGCAGTATCTCACTCTGGTGGGCAAAAGCTTATAAAAGTGCTCTGTGATGGCTGCTAGGCATACAGAAAGAAAACTCCCATCCCTGGTGGCTGGAACTTCTGTACACTGTTGTCTGTATGTTTGTGTTTGCTTTCATAATTACCATGGCAAATGAGTTTGTCGGGAGGAAAAGCAGGGTAAATTGTAAGTGCACACCACTGAATACTTAAGGAAAACAACATCCAAATACGAATACTTGCATCAGAAGGCTTTTTACAAGTTTGATTTCGTTCTTCATTAATGATTCATGCGGATCATGGTTTTAGTTGTACACCTGCCTGGCATGGAAACAAGTGTCATGGGAAGAGGAAAAAAGGGGTCTACCTGTCATTAATCTAAACCTTGGTGAACATGAGTCAGTCACCTGTTTTGCCAGCAGTGAGCACTTAACCTCTCTGTGGCATATTTTCCACCTGTAGACTGTGAATAATGGATTTTGCCCTTGCCTGGTAGGGATGCATGCAAGACTGTGGAGAACTTGGGTGCTATGGGTTATCAGGACAAGAGACTGCTAAACAAAAAGCAGAAAGTGTGGTTCTGTAAAAGAAAAAGTGAGGAAAAGAAGAAAGCTTTATATATGCATGTTGCTAATGTCATTGCACGTGTGGGTGAAATTTGGGGTGAAAAAGGAAACATTTTTGTGGCTTTGAAAATATGCCTGCTGTAAGCTGCTCAGAACTTTGGAATGCAAGTGGTCCCCGAGGGAGCAGCTCAGTGGCCAGGGGACAGGTGAGCTGTGTGAATTTAACCACATTTCAGCCAAATAAACTGCATGGCTCAACAGTTTGTTAGGTGGCCCCATTCACTGTGACTGCAGATATCACCACCAGACAGTGATCTAAATATAGGCAGGCACTGACAAAATGTAAATGTCTTCCATAGCTTGGATAGCACTCATAAAGCTGGCAAGTGAAGGCACTGAGTATGGATCAGTGTGTCTGAGGTACGAATGTACGTACGATGCAGGACGCCTCACCGTGTATCAGGTAAATTAAAGGAAATCACTGGGACACGGCACTAAGTAGAAAACTTCCAGCACAGCAACAACCAGCACAGGAGCTGGAGGAGGTGTTCAGGCTAAGGATGTGCCCAGACTACAAAAGCAAGGGGAAAACTACTGAAATGTATGGGTTTCTTAGCAATCAAAACCACCAGTAACGGTGTTCACCACTTACCAGTGAGAAACAGTGAAATATTAAAGAAAAGCGATCACTGACATTCAGGTAGCCATGTCAAAGACAACTCTTGTCAGAGAAGACCATTCTTGCTTTCTCCATGCAATTGCATGTTTGTAAGATCCAGTTCTGAGCTGGATCTAGCATTACTTAAATGCCATCCGTACTGCAGTACTGTGTTGTTTAAAAATAGCACTCTCTGGGATCAGTGGGGCATACCTTAGATGGATTAAGGACTGGCTAACTGACAGGTCTTGAAAAGTTGTTGCTAATGAGGGTGACTGCTGATGAGGAGCCCTGTTCCTTGGGGGCAAAGGCAGGAGCGGGCTTTATAGGAACCCAGTTTTCACGGCCTGAAGGTGTTGTCTACCAGTGCTCCGATGTAAATGCAAAGTCAAAATTGGTTATGTGCTGATAATGCACAGAGTGGAAGAGGAGTAAATGATGAAGACACAGCAGTCCTGCAGAGCAAGTGGGATTATTTGGAAAATGGAGTCCTCCTTTCAATGAAGTCCTTCACACCTGCACGGAGCTGGTGCTCAGACAGGCCAATGCAGGATTGTGCATCCCAGTGCAGGGAGCACAGGGCCAGCACCATGGTGCCACCTTCCCAGAGGGACTGGAAGTTTCTGTGAGAGACAATTCAACGGGAATGAGAAGGGGTCTTAGTTCTGCAGAGGAGGTTAGCTTCACACCAATTAAACTAACACCGAGGGCAGGTCCTTCCAAAATGGAGGCAGGTGTGTGTATGTTTACATATAAATCTGCACCACTTTTTCAACGGCTCTTTGGCAGTAATAATGCCAATGATATTTTGGAAAGATAGTATCAGTATAGTTCTGGTATCACAATCACAAATAAATGAGGCATTCCACATTTCTGGGTTGCACACTTAGCAACTGCAGTGAGCATTATATGACATCAACGAATTTGAGCAAATTTTTTGGCAGAATAAAAAATATCACTTTTTTCCCCATTCACATACTGTCGATTGACCCACAAAACTAAACCTCATGACTCGTAGATCTTGTGCCTAAGATCATTTCACTGCAACACTTCTCCAAAAATTTTATAAGTCACGCCAGAGACTATCATTCATGAAAATTACAATTCCTGGTGTTGGTGATTGAATGGAAAAACATGACAAAATCATTTAATCAGCAGTTTATTATTGCTAAGATCGCTTAATAAGCTGCTTTCCCGCATCTCCATCTAGGAAGTGAAGTTTTTGGCCTTAAATTAGGCACACGATCAAGTCTGCTTGAATTCAGTTGTTTTCAGACCTGAAGTCTATAGAAAAACATGAAAAAGTTAACTAGGTTAGGACTTGTCTGCTTGGAAAACACAAGTGAGAAGGATGTGCAGATGTCTATAAGATCATCAGTATTACAGAGGGAAAGGAAGAGAACACACTACTCACACTTTTTGGCACAAGAATTAGCTGGTGTCTAAGGAGAGTACCAGTTGTGGAAAAAACAAACCCAGAGAGATCTTCTTCCCAAAAGGAGTTAAGGTGTAGAGCCCCTCTCTCCAGGAGGTGGTGGATGCTCAGAGTGCACCAGGGCTTGAGGAGAACCCAGGCATACTCATGAAATTGAAATCTGTGAAGAAATTGCTCATTAGACAGGAGTAATTTCTGAGTTGCAAATTATTGGAGTTTGACAGACTAGTGGATTTGTTTTACACTGATTTGTTGTGGTCCTGAAGTTTTCTGTTTTAGGCACTGTCTGAGAGAATGACCAGGTGACCTGACTCAGGGCAGCCATCCTATGTACCCACATCAACACATTCCTCTATGTGCTTTCCAGAGTTTTGGTGCTAAAGAAAGCCCTTTTAACAAAGTATAATGAATCTTATTCGAATATTGCTGCTATGAAGTTTAATCCATTTTTCCCCATTATTATTATTCCCTTGTTGTGCTATTCACAATGGTATTTTCTGCACTGATTAATCATAACTGTTCCTCTGCCATCTTGTTCTTCAGCAGTCCAACACCCGAGTATCTGAAATAGAAAATGTTCCTCTATCTGTACTTGTTCTCCGTTGAGGAATACACATGAATTTTAAATTCTGAGTTGAAAAATCATGAGGACTGGAGAGACCTTGACAGATTCTTGAGTATAGAGACCTGGTGGTGTTAGGAAAATGTCTGGAAGCTGTATCCTGTTGCAAATATTTCCAGGAACTGGTATAGTAAGCATAAAGTAGATATTATCACAAACTTAATCTAAAGGAGATCTATGTTGTGAGCACAGTATGAACCTGTGATGTTCCTGCGAATCTCAGTGGAGTTCAGCTGTGGGAGAGGGAGCGTTAAGTTTGCATTTGCTGTAAAGGTTGAAGCAAGGCTTCCCTGCACACAAACCTGCAGCCCTACCCTGGACTGCAGCAGCATCATGAGTCAGCTTCATGGGAGATCTTCACAGAGAAACCCATGCAAGCACAGTTGCACCTTGTCTTGACTTCTGGAGCACACAAAACACTAGGAAATCACATACAGTGTTAGAAATGCTATGGCCTTTGCCTATTCAAAGCCAAAAGCTGAAGTTTCTATGTCTGAAAAGTAAAAATAATGTCTCGGGTTTTATCTATATTGTTGCTTTAGGAATGTTTACACGACAGCAAGAGAAGAGGAAATAGGATGAAAAAAAAATATTGCTGTCAAGGTATCAGTGAAAACTGGGAACAAACAGAAACCAGAAACCAGCTTGCTCTTGAGAAATTTCTAGACTGTCTCCAGACTTACCCAAACTCAACTGTTTAAATTTAGAATTGTTTCCACAGCACATTCCTAGCCCTTAACACATCACCAACATCTCTTGAGCACATACACGGAGCTGAGATGCTGGTTTTCATTTTGTGCCATTCAAACAATATTTTGCAGAAGAAATCAAAAATGGTTGAGAACTTTTCATGATTTTTTTTTTTTTTGAGGGGGGAGCATAAACTTGTTAAAGTACAATAGCTGTGAAATATTTACATTTTTGGAACTATTGACCAGTCCTATCCTGGAATACAACTTTATGGAGAGATGCTGCACGCCATAGTGACAGCGGAGTAGATGCTTACAAATGAGAGACTGTCATTTTCATGCTGTTCTGAGGTGATGTAATGACAGAGGGATGGGTCTGTGATAGGGTGCACAGTGGTTCTCAGTTTCTCCTCAAGCACTCTTGCTCTTCCGGGATTCACCCCTTGTATCTAACTCCTTACCAGCTTCACAGAAGTCCGTTTTATTTATGTGCAGAATAAAATGTAATCTTACGTTGACTGAATCCTTGCAAAATCCAGACAGATGCTGCTCTGCAGCATTTACTCAGGAAAGCTTCAGCCCTAGCATGTTTAGTAACTTCTGAGCACTCACAGGAGTAACATGTAGCTTCTGAGCCTCTTTCTGAGCTGGTCCCAAGGAACTTCACAAAGACACCCGTGCATTTGTTTACCACTGGGGAAAAGGAAACATGGGCAAAGGATTTGTTTGCCTGTTCCACCAGCAAAACCAACAGAGCCATGAATGCACAAGGGTTAATATTACCCGACAAGTCCAGTGGTAGTGACATGGTTATGGACTTCTGGCAATGGCACACCAGACCCATGCAGCTCTCGACACACAGATGCTTTTTGTTACTTAGCAGACTTGCTGCAAGGTTAGGCGCTGGAGGCGTATACAGCTTTCTTCCTCTTTGCCAGGAAAAACAAATGTTTTCTGTGAAAAAAAAAAAAAAAAAAAAAAAAAGGGCAATCAATCAATGCGGATTAGGGATCTCTTTTTGGAAGGAGAGGGACCTGCTCTCATCTGTGGGCTGCTACCCTTCCCAGATGGCACAAAGCTCTGGTCGTTGACACAGGCAGCATGCTGATGGCTCCAGTGTGAGATGCTCAGGGGAGCACCATCTTCGGTGGTCAGGATCCACAAACAACAATCAGCTGAAGATTTGGGACAGTAAAGGTGGGTTTGCAGCCAGGAGTGCCCATGTCTGAAAAAGCGCCTCCCTACAAGATGAGGGCTAAGTAAAAGGTACTTTCCAGCCTCCTGGGGGTGCCATTGCTGTCAGGGGCTGTGCTCAGTCATACTCTTTTCCCCCATAGAGTTATAAGGAGCACTGGGAGACCTGCTAAGAGGCTGCAAATTACACATAGAAGTTAGCAGTAGAGCAGAGCTGGCCCAGGGCAGTGCCACACCCCACTTCCCAGCCAGACGGCAGCACAGGTGGGCGTTTGTCAGGCTCTCATGGTAGGGGGTCTGCACTACACCGGGTGTCAGGTCCTTGGGAGAACTCCCACTGGTATCCTTATATAGTCCCTACTCATCCAGTGGTTTCCCGGTTTGGAGGACAACACAAGCATTTGGCATCCAAGGTGTCACTAAATTTGCAATAGCTGCAGCATAGCAGAGTTCAACCCTTATCTACATTGAATTCCTACCTACATTGACATAAAAATTAAAGCTCAGGTGTTAATCATGTATTTGTTCTTAAGCATAAGCATATGTAAGGACTTGCTGCACTTAAGACAAATAGGCTCCAGCAGAAGGCTGATTCATTTTCTGGCATGTTAAGATGCCATCTTTACAACTGCCCCTTGTGGTAGGGATAAATGTTGAATGAGGAGTGTACATAAGCTCACCCCAGCATCCTGGTGAACTCAGCAAATTGTTTTGGGTAAGGAAGTAACTTCTAACCAGCCAGGCCAAAAAAAAAAAAAAAACCCTCTAGTTTTTAAAAAATGAAATGAAAAACAGTCTGAACATCTAAGGATTGTGTTCTTCTATTAGTAAAACACTGACAGATATCAGTTCCTTGTGTCAAATTCACACTTTATGTTGCTGAAGTTTCAAAAAGCAGAAAATTTAGACTGAAATGCATATAAGATGTCTGAAACTCATCTGTGAAACAGAGAACTATTCACAGTTTTTATGCTTTTTGTTGTCAGTTTCCTATCTCCAGAACAAGAAAAATACTGAAATTTAAGAGTTTTGCAACTGTTTTCATTCTTATCACGTGTGACATTGCTTATGATGTTGGTTTGATGAGACTGATGCAACACTGAACAGTGCAGACCTCCTCCTCTGTGAGATACTCAGAAATTCACAGTGCTGAATGTCCCACAGAGGAGATCCAGAATCAATAGTTTTCAATCTAGATAACTCTTACATTAATGATGATTTTTTTTCAGTCATTTAATAGAGTAAAAAAATATATAATAAAGGAGACTAGGTTTCTTTTAAAGATTATTCCACTGCTGAGAAGGAGGGGATGGGCAGCGCTGCTGAACTGGAAGGGCTGGTAGGAGTTTCCTGCTAAAACTCTGCCAGAATTCTCAGGGCATTTGGATGAATTCCCCTCTGCATCTGGTGACTTTCTCTAGGGAGAGTGCTGCACCATCCTTCCTTGCCTGAAGACACGCAGCCCTCGAAAGCAGTCCTGAAAAGCAAGTGTAAGCAGACAAGACTGGTATTTTGGTGGTCAGAGTACTGACAGCTCCAGTTTCTGCTTGGCGTTGGCCTGCGGTGTTGTGTGGCAAACTACAGCCTCTTAGAGACATAAGAGAACAACAATAATCTCCAGTCTCTGTTCCTTTGTAAACACGTGTCCCTTGACCACTTGGTGAAATAATTTTGTTTGTGCTGATGTGGATAACACTGACCGTGCAACAGATGTGGCTGGCTGTAAGGCTGTAAGACCCAAAAGGATAGGTGGCTCTGCTTACTGATGCTATCTGCATGGATGGGAAAATGTTTTAACTCGGTGCCATCCGTGTGGTACAGGACAGAAATGACATCGAGCTATTTGTGGCCCCGAGTTGCTGTGACACAGATGAAGTCGTCAAGCAAGAAGCTACACGAGCACAGCTTGTGCCCGTCCTGGCTGCAGGTGGCAGCCTGAGCTGGGCAGATGTAAGCAGGAAAGTAGAAATGGCTTCTCAGCAGCTTTGTTGTGTCGGTCACATCTCTGTCTGCGTGAAACTAACAGGTGTGAATGTGGCTGGAAATGAAAGCAAGAAAATACATACTTGCAACTGGTTGTCGCAGTGGAAGCTTGTACAAAACAGTGTCCAGCCTTTAAAATAAATGAGGACTCTGAACAGCTGGTACTAACCAGTTGTTGAGTAGCAGTTCTGGAGAAAGGATGAGAGGAGTATAATGGATCATCTGGTGAACACTACTCAGCAGTCTCCACAACGTGGAAAAGGCAAACAGGCTGGTGGTGGATATAAATAAGATCGCTGTCTGTTAGGCACATGGAGCTGTGCTCTGGTCAGACCAGTTCTGGATGTTAGTCTTCAAGAAAGATATGTGCTGAATAGAAAAGAGTCCCAGAGTGCCAGGAATTATCAGAAGCCTAGGAAAAGCCTGCCCATGGCATGGACTTGGAACCCAATGACCTTTAATGTCCCTTCCAAGCCAAGCCATTCTATGATTCTGTAATTCTATGAAGAGAAGATCTGAGGAAAGACAGAAGTCAGAGCTGTCTGGCCTAGTTAAGAAAATACTCAGACTTAGGTGATACTGTTTAAGGGTAGAAGAAGCTCTCCATGTTCCTCCTAGGATGGATCACCAGTGTTTTTGCTTGCTCTCAGACGCTGTTCAGTCACCCGGTCATAAGTAGCTTACATATCAAGGGTTCTTCTGCAACCAGTCAGTTTGCTTGCGATGCCAAACACAATGCTTCTCTGAGACTTGGCAGCTGAGATATGCATGCCTGGAGACCCAGGAGAACAATTTAATCCAGCCACAGTGAAAGAAGTCTGAAGCTTGGGTGGTTTACTTTGTGTTTTCAGCAGCATAAAGTGCGTGGGTAGTCACTCACTGGAGTCCAAATATGTTGGGTAACATTATCATATCCATGTTCTTAGTATTACCTCCTCTGACGGATTTGAACCACCATTCCCTACACTCCTCTCCTGCAGTAAGACCCTCTCCTGCTCCCTATCAGGTTAATAGGAATTTTTCTGCTGGTTTCAATGGTGAGCAGGAACTGAACCATTTGATCCCCACAAGTATTTGTGCTTTTTCTGACTCCTGTGTAGTACTATCAGTATATAAAGCACCAGATATGAGCCAGATCACAGGTCTAGGTCAGATTTTCCCAGGTGACCAATTACAAGGTTCAGGATAAATAAAGAAAATTGATTTCAACGTTACTCAAAATGTGAGAGTTGCACACTTAGCCACTTGTCGTGTATTTTTGTCAGCAGTACAGATGAATTGTATTTGCTAGAATAACCTTCCCATTCTTTTATATGCTCAGCAAAGGGAGTGGGGGAGGTAGGGATGGACATATTTTCAGTTTCAGTGAAATCCTGTTTGTGGTTTCTCTGTTGATCCTGGGAGGTGTGAAACTGTGAAGGCTGAACAAGATGAAATTTCCCTAATGCTTTTGCTTAAAATCAAAGGGAATAAGACCTGCCGTCAACTAGCATAAAACAGTGATGGCAGAAATTTTACCTTTTTTCTCTTTGTCCAACCTAGCTTGTTGTTGAGTTGCCTTTACAAAGAAATGTGAAACTTTGTGCTGGAGCTTTGGAGTAGATCCTTTAGAAGTACTTGGGATCTGGAAGAGGAATTAGGCATAAAGAATTGTCAAAGGCCCCTAGAGAACTCTGCTTCAGGAAGACTATTTCTATGTGGCTGCATGGTGACCTATATATGCAGGACACTTTTCAGCCTGCTTTGAGGTAGGGCAGCAGGTGCTCAGAATATAGCACAGCCTTACAGATTTTTCTTTCTATTTCTGTGTTTTAAGGCAGTGAATACCATATTTAAGAAACTGGTCAGAGATAGCTTTCACTCTTGACTTGGTGTTATTAATATACTTCACTTCAAACAGTTTTTATTTTTAATAACAGTATTTTTTAACATAATAAACCCCTTAAGCCATGAGCAATAAATAATTGGTTTACTTGTGCAAAGGTTAAAGCATTACATGTTTTCATGTGCATGTGTGATCCAGAATTGCAGATATCAGGTACTTACTAAAATGCAAAGGTGGCAAAGCTAGTGACAACCTTTTATTGTGTTGTGGGAGATGTTACCTCCTGAGATTTAAACTGTTGAAATCACTTTGGCCTGTGATTTCACATCTGAACTCCTCTGTAGACTATTTTTGCTTCCTAAAAAACAATAATAATGATTTTTAAAAGAGACTACATTGGGGTTATATAATGTGAAATACATAATTTTCTGAAAAAATGACTGTGCAAATGGCATTCAGAAATTCAAGCTCTATTGTCTTTCAAAGGTTACCATAAATGCATTCCATCTACAAAATATTGGAAATATTTTCCTTGGCTAAAAGACATTGAAAGGATAACTAGGATCATTTAGAGTATGTCTACATCATCTACTGAAGTATATACGTCTGCACAGAGATGCACATCTGGCTTTTGGTTTGCAAGGTATCCAAAACAAGTCCTCATTACAGCTAATCAGGTGTTTATTGAGATGGATGTTCAACAGATATCAAAGGTAATAGAAGCAAGCTGGTAGCTTGCTCTGAGTTCAGCACGGAGCAGTTAAGATGAGCACAGCTGCCTCTGTGCAGTGCTGTGGTGTATGGCATCCATTAGCTTCCCATCTGACTCAGAAGTACATGCCAAAAAGCCTTGCTCAGTAAACTCAGCATGAAGCCTCAACTTCTGTTTCAGAAAGGGGCTTATGCGGTTGTTTATTATTTCTTCTTAGTGTCCCAGTTCAGACATTTTCTTCCAAATATACACCATCTGAAGCCCATGGTTTGCCTACAGAATTTTACATATTTCATGGGTTATATCCAACACATTTTTTTTTAAATGCCACAAACTTTAACTTTTTTTTTTTTTCAGTTTCTCTGATGAGGACTTGCTACCTCCCCATCTCTTTTTCCTGACACATAATGATTAAGACCAAAAATTATCAAAAGTATTCACTGAATCTGGATGCTCAGTATAAGACATTTTAAAATCCTGCAATTTTTTTTTCAGAAAATACATTGATTTGTAATGCTTCACATAGCCAAAATACCTCTCCTATTGAAGTAAAAGAAATTGTGAAACTTCAGCGCATCTGGCTTTTGCATCTGTGAGACATCCAAAACAAATCTACATTGTGGCAAATCAGGTGTTTATTGAAGTGCATTAGCCTGAAGAGTTCTACATCATCTTGTAGGGAGAAATCAAGCTTTTTCCTGAGCAGATAACCAGTTTCACAACTGGCAAATCAAAAAACAGCACCCACTTCATGACGGGAAAATTGCACCTACTTGCTATTTTAAACGTTGATTGCATCATTAGTGTTTGTGTTTTTAAAATTCAATCAATCAGTATTTAATTTATTTTTGTCCCATGGAACACAGTTAAAAGGAAGACGGACAGAAACCAAATCTGCTCAGTAGTCAGGAATCCAGGACATGACATTGGAGATCACAGCATTGGTGATGAAAAAATATGAATAAATAATTTTAAAAAAAAAGTGTGTGTCGGGGGGGAGAACAAACCTATGGATTCAGCTCTGGTTTAGCCCCTAAATCGTCCTGTAGAATTGCTAATTCCACTTAACTTGCATCCCCAGCCTTCCCTATAAAAAGTGAATTGTGATAGTTACTGTTGCATAGCATTGATGTGGAAACCCTGTACCTCATGTCTGTGATGTTTTGAAAGTGGGAAATGAGATATAAGTGTTTCCCAGACCTTTATCACTCTGTCTCCAGCAGCCAATGAAATTTGACGCTCCAAGAGAGGCAAAGGAAGTGCCATTAAGCACGTTCTGAGTGGTTTCAGGGTGGTTTTCTTTCCGTTTTGGCAGTGGAGAAGAGGAGTCCCTATTGATCATTGCTGTCATTAGAGCAGTGCCAGCAGAAGCCTATGCCCCATTGTACTAACCCACCAGCAAATGCATGCACAACACCATCACCCAACAGAGCAGAGACCAGTGAGAGACTAGAAATGTGCACAGAGAGGTAAAATCATTTTCCCATGGACGTGCAGTGAGTAACGTCATTTGACTGTCACATTAGCAGGCTACACACCGAACCCCACAGTTCATGAGCACATTAGCTGGTCAAAGGCTCACACACCGAAATCCACAGACCACTGAACTGCTCCTGCTGGCACAGAGGGACCTCGAGAGATCTCTCAGGGGTCTTGCCTTGACTGCCTTCTTCCCTGCAGGATGCTCTGGTGGCTCAGAATCTCCACCACCTCCATATGCCTTGCCACCAAGACCTTCTGCAGAGCTGCTTCTGGGGAGTTTTCATGCATATCGGTTGGCTGACATCAATGAAAATTACAGCCTTCTTGTTTCCACATGTGCTGCAATGCTGGCTCTCAGTGTGGCTGTGTATATTATGTGGCTACAATGTCTGCAATCAATTAAGTCACTGGTTTCCTTTCGGATCCAGCCCTGGTGACTTGAAGGGTCTCCTTTTTGCTCATATGACTTCCCTATCACTGTTATGGATGTCCTGGCCTAATCTGCAGAGTATAGGAGCAGGCTCTGTTAATATCTTTGCAGCAAGGGACAGAAAGAGTCTAGAAGACAGCAGGCAAACACACGGGATATGTATTGCAGCACTGCCCCTGTGAATAACTCACACTTCTTTATTTCTAGTCCTGGAAGCAAAAGAAGAATGTCCCTTCACTGTCTAGGATGCCCTAGGGAATAAAGAGGTTGTGCTTCCTTCTCTGCAGTAACTGTACCTATGCACTTGTCTTGGTATCTCTCTCGTTCTTTATGTCACAGGCTGATCCGAAAATACTGCCACTGGGCAGCTATTAGCCCTCAGAAAGAAATCATTTATGCTGTGAGTATAGAATGGCTTCAGGAAAGAGAAGCAGAGATGGAAATATTTTTAGCTGTACAGAGCTGTTCTGTCCAAGACATTACAAATCACATAGCTGTGGCATGTATTTTCAAAACCCTAGCAGTGGAATGGATCATTTTTGTCTCTGCCTTTCAAGCTGTGATCTTGGACAGGTGGTGGGAAATTCTGAGTTTCTTAGAGCCGTTAAGATTCAGAGAGGAAAGCCAAAAAGGTGAAAGGGTTGGTGCCAGTTTCCTAGTATGCCTCTTGGAAGGAAGAGAGCCTTTTCCACTACTGCCAATTATCAGGACTCTCAGCCAGCTAGTTGCTCAACAAAAATGGATCCTCACAGCAAGCAATCTGACACACCATGGTAAAGGCATCTTTTTTTTTTTCTTTTTATTATGTGTCTCTTATCTGAATCCCAATTTTTCAGCACAGCACTTCAGGAAAGATCTTTACAGAAGACTCTGTCTTGGCTAAGCTATGTAAGATGTATCAGAAAAAAAGAGGATTTCTTTCCATATCCCTTCCTGGTATAGAGGCTTCCTTGTAAACGGGAGATAGAACTATTACTGATGTTCTCACTGACTGGGACAAGACATGATAGACCATTAGCAATTTGTTTAGAAACGTGTTCTGAAACTTTTCAACAAGAAGATGCAGACTTAAATTTTCACTTCTACTTTGCCTACCAGCAAGAAGCGTCAGAAGTTAAACTATCTGTGTCCGTGACCAAACTCATGGTCACCTCCCTTGTGTTTTGTTTCATTATCAAACTGACTCGGTCAAATTGTTTCAGCTTTCTTCTTTGCTTCTGATGTTGGCATCTCTTTAAATTTCGCAATATAATAAGCCCAATCTGTGTTCCAGCACAGTGACTGACCATCCTGGGGACAAGCAAAGCCATCTCTTGCCTGATGGTTCAAATGTACCGGAGCTGTTGTACTTGGGTGGCAGCCTGATGCAGTGTTGGAATCACTTGAGTATCAACAAAAACTGGCCAAAAGTTACTTTACTGTGGAAAAATCCATTGTTAGCACCATGCTGTCTCTCTCTTGAAATGTTTTCCCTGTATCCTTGATAAGAACACTGATGAGCTTGTCCAACTGCTGTCTCATCTTCAGCGTGCTTGTACTTACACATTTTTAATATCACTCATTATTGTTTGTCACATTTCTTTTCTTCTCCTACCACCAGCCTTCCTTGCAGTTTTTCTCTGGAAAGCAAACCCTTGGCCAGATTTGCAGGACTCAGCATGCAGCAGGGAAGGGTTTCAGTAAAAAATGCACCCCTGAAAATACAGTCTCTGTTGTGGTCCCCCTGTATCATTCCTGTGTGCAGTGGGTTATATTTTCATAATATATCTCTAAATATAGTCAGTGTGTCTATGATAAACTACTCGTGGGTGGATCCCATCTGTTTGCCACTCTATAGGAAAGCATTTTAGAAACCTAAGGGAAAAGAAAGTCATAATTATACAA
The DNA here is from genome assembly GCF_009769625.2 of Cygnus olor. NCBI lineage: Eukaryota > Metazoa > Chordata > Aves > Anseriformes > Anatidae > Cygnus > Cygnus olor. The sequence continues at coordinate 71,457,705 of NC_049198.1, read as the reverse complement.
ATCCTTACGTTCCACCCAGGCCTCTCTTTTCCTTGTCCAGTTTGATGTCTGCCCATTCAAAAGTCATGACTGAATTTCAGATGTTTTCCCAAATCATTTTTCAGACCGAACTGAACCTTCACATTTCTCATATCATCATTTGAAACTGACTCTGCCTTTCATTTTTCCTTTCAAAAAGGGTAGATAGGATATATTCTTCTTGTATTATGTGCTATTAAATTTCCTTTCCTGCAACCCAGTCTCTTTGGACCACTCTGGTTCTGAAGAAACAGCTACAAGATGCACTGTAGATGAGAACCATCCACTGTAATTACCAGCTAAATCTTTTTTTTTGCATCACACTTTACAGTAAATTATTCCAGAGGGAATTCTTGGCAAGCTCACTGTTAAAATCATAAATACTCCTTAAAGCAGATCCTGGCTATAGAAGAAAGTGAGAAGGAAAGGGGGCCTATGCAGGAAGCACTATCTTTCTGACCTTTAGACTGTTAGCTGATTAAAGGATTTGTAGGAAAGCTATGTACATTTGAAAGCAAAAACCATATAGATCTGAGCAAGCGTTAAGCTTTAATTTGCATTTAGTCACTTCCTTGGCAGCTCTATTGCCTTAAACTTATCAGCCTTGTTTCCTGATGACAATGTGTTACTGACATCAGCTCAAGTTGGTGGCAAAGATATTACCAATTTAGAAAATAAGCTGTCATCCAATGGAAATGATCTGTCTTCGGCTGCTTGATGCACGCTGAGGTACCCAGCTGGAGCTGTGGACTCGTAGCATCACAGCTACCTGGGGGAGCTGGCACCACAGTAAGGGGGATGCTTGTCCTCCAGGCTAATGAAGAAGAACATGATTTAATGTTGAGTCCATAATGAGGTGGAGATCTGGCTTTGTAAAATACAGATAATAAGGAAAACTATGATATTTTATGTACTATTTTTTTATTCCTTTTCAGCACTCGGATCATACCTCCACCTTTTCCTTGTATTCACAAGGACTCCTAACTTTCTCTTTTATATGAAAACTGAGATTCCCAAGTAGTCACATAGTATATAGCTGAGGTTTTAAGAAAAATAGGGGATGTTGTGAAACTCACTGTAATGTCACAAGAGCTGGCAAAACAGAGCTAGCTGTGATGCAGCTTGATAGTGCTCCTGTGTATAGCCCACAGTGACATTCAAGACTTTAACTAGCAAACCTGCAGAGGAGAAGGGGAAGTTACATACATGCAAACACTGCTGCATGTCTCCACATGGACATTTGATGGACGATATAACAGAATCCTAAACTTTAATTCTTCTTCCAGGGCATCTTGGTATAACTGTAGTGCAAACAGCACTATGTAGTGTAGATATGCTTCATTATTGCCCCAGAATAATTCGGAAAGTTTCTTACACAACTCCTTTCTCTTTCCCATCAAGTAAGTTGTGACAAGAACTCTGTTTTGAAAATGAATAGTGCCCTGCAAGGCTAATACATCTGCACTCTGCTCCTTGCTCCAATCTATCATCTCGTAGCAGGTCGAATGCACAATTTCCTCTTGAAGTATTGATCTAGTGTAACGAAGTATGACCTTGCTTGCACTCTGGCTTGGAAAACAGCTGTTTTGTACCACATTGCAAACAGCACCCTTTGTGGGGCTCTGCAGGGATGCACCAGCAATACAGAAGAACTGTAGAAAAAATGGTTTCCTACAACAAAACAGACAGCTTTGTGTATGCACAGAGCTAACCCAGAACAGCGAACACCACTCGCACCTGGTGCAGGGAGAATAATCCCTGTCCTGGATAAGGGCAGGTGGTCCTTCCCCGTGAGATACCCCCAGCTCTGCTGTAATCAGTGCAGGTTTTGATATAGGAAGGGTTCCTAACTTTGCAGCCGTGACAGCACCCTGTGACACCTGCACATCCAGGAGGGGAGATGAATAAAATGAGCACGGCACTTTCCTATATCCCATGGAGGGGGTATCTCTCCTACATAAATACAGAATGAAAAAAAAAAGTGGTGTAAATTCTCTTCATACTTTGCAAGGCCTATTTCATCATGCAGTTTAATGGGGTTCTGGGAAAGTGCAGCATGCTTTCTACAGGGAATTTTGGATAACTGCACAGCTGCTGTTATCTGCAGTGTCCTGCATGTGGTAACCAGCATTTTTAAGGGTACTCTGGGCACTGCTGAAATACAGCATGATGGAATGGAAAGATGGAATCAAGTTTCAACCACATAATGTTTCAAAGCAGTCCTGTCAATCACAGTGCTATCACCTCTCTGTAAGATTAGCCAGGCGCTGCAATCTGTGCTGCATTGGCAGAGCAGAGAGAGGCGGAAATTGTGGCAATTGGGTACACCCAAGACAAGCATAGGTAAGAAGGTGAACCAGAAGGGCTCAGATCTGAATTTTCCCATACCCATCAAAGGTCAAATAAGCTGAGACGTCTCTGTTTCGAACAAGAGAGGGAGGTGTTATCTGACACTTTAGTGTCAGATTAGTATTGCCATCCTCAGTGCTCTTCCCCACCAGTCAGGCAATGTTAGGCCTGTAGTATCAAGGTGGTGGGTGGATGGCATTGCAAGGTGAGCTTCACAGCATTTGGGGACCTTTGGGCACACCCTCTTGTGTAGGCATTTATTCCAGACCTACAAATGTCTTACGGCTTTCTCTACCTATTAAAAAGAGTGGAACACCTGTCATTTAAATCTCCACCAGAATTAAATCTCCATAAGAACCTAGATAGTTTTTATGAGTTATCCATCAAGGGGATGCAAGGTGACTGGCTGCTCACCTGCCTTGGCAGTACTCAAGGGACGACCTAAAAAAGCCTTTAGCAACACCTCTATTCTGCAGGCTGACTAGCAGCACAGAGCCAGGGTGAGCTCCCTCATCAGTAAAAGCCCTCACAGAGCCAATGTGAGAGCTTGACTAACTCAGACTGACTCTTGGCTGAGGACTCCTACCATCAGCAACCTTTTCCAGCCACCCATTCACAAATATTAGTATGTGCCATCATTCCTCATGTAGCATTTCTGCAGACATCAAAGAGTTTTGCCAAGTTAGAAGTGCTGGGCACAGAGGTGTCGCAGAGCCCTGGGGCTGTCACAATGGCATGTGGCGGTGACAAGCTGTCTCCATGCACACGCTGGGACCTGGTGCCCAGGAGGTATTTCGGCTGCACTTGCAGCTCTGGTCCATGCTGGAGACTGAGGCACTGTGGAGCAGGAGAGGATGCAACAAATAATGTGCAGTTGAGTGAATTTGACTGGTTGGTGTTGTTCCTTTTCGTGTTGTTCCTGTTAGGTCACTGCCATTCACAGCTGGGTGACTGGGCTTTAGAAGCCACCACAAGAAAATCTTTATTTGGCATTCTCAAATAGCCAAGTCATCTACCAGAAAGTGAAGGAAGATTATTCTGTAGAGAATATACAGAAGACAAAGTTTTCTGCTCGGATGGGAAAAATGGCTGCTATTTGTCCTTTCTCAGAAGCTATATGGAAGTGAATGAATTATTCTTCGCAGCTCCTTTTATTATTCTGCACAGCTGTGGGAAAAGGCTGTACTATTTATTTGCACCCTTGGACTAAAATGTGTGGTCTGATGATTAGGTATGGTGAAAGAGTGGTAGTACTCCTCTCACTCTACAGGACTTCAAAGGTTCTGAAACATCTTTTCAAAAATAAAAATAAAAGATGTTATCTGAACAATAAAAGCTTTTTATTTGAATTAGACAAAATATTTTTTTAAACATTTCTTTAATTCTGATTGATATTTGATTAGACATTGTGACAATGTGAAGTGCAAACATAGCTTGTGGAATAGCTTAAAACAGTTAATTTTTAATTCCTACCATGACCCCCACTTCCATCATACTGTGTGATGACTAATTAATAGCTCTTCATTGTCAGTCCTTCTTATCAGATGGCCACAGAGACAATGTTCCCACAGTACAAGGACAAGGCAATGATGCACAGAACTGGGTTTCTGTGTTACATGCCACCCTCAAGCCTGTTAGTTTTACTCGTCTGCTTTAGCAAGTCTCCCCAGGAAGGACATTGAAAGTAGAACAGACTGTAAAAGTAGCCTAATATCAGCTGAATGAGGTCCATGAGATCTGGAGAAGAGGTAGCCAGCCACGAATGTTCTTTCCATGTGGTATAGAAACACAGTATTTTCTGGTGTGTTGTATACTAGTGGCATTGCACATTTTAAACTGTCCCTTTCTAGTGCAGTTTTGCTGGTTGGACTGGGACTGAGTTATAGTAAATATCAATTGTTTTAAATCTGCAGTATTCATTAAAAATAGAAAATATACCATTTTATGGTGTGCATAGGAATTAAATATGCAAACATACATAGATCTTAGCTTCACTTTGGCTAGCCAGAACCTGTGTGCCTGAAGCACCTCTGCCTCTAAGGCTGTGTTTTCTTAGGCAGATCATCTCAGCTTGTGGTCACTGGCTCCTCTCAGGAGGGCACTGGCTTCTGCAAGAAACAAGGACTAAGAACCTATCAGCTCGCTTGTTATTCTGTCATCATCACATGGTTTACTTCAATATACTGCTCAAAGGTTTCAAAGGGATGATGAAGGGGGAGGAATGGCAAGACTATACAATATCTTTGTCATATACGCCCTTGTGAAAGCCATGTCGTGCAGAGTAACATATATGTGTACCATACAAGAGACTACAATATTTCTTAAATATTGGTTACAGATCATATAGGATGTGCTCACACTGCACTTTAGAAAAGTTACTTAAAATAATAAAAATTAAAAAAAAATAATGCAGACTTTTAAGATATTAGTAACTGGAACAAAAATGGATAAAATGCTTATACAGAGTTGGCGAGGCCAATGATATCCTTGGCTGAACACAAATAGATATCAGGATTGGATTAGGATCACCCTTTTCATTACCATCTTATGTATGAATCTTGCTATGCAAATGCCACTAAAGTAAGTAGTAGCAGAGGCTCTGGACCCAGCTGCAGCCCTCAGTAGGACACAACGCCCAGCTGCTGGACCACGTAGAGGTCCCACAGCTGGTGGAGCAGAAAGCCTATTTTTCTCCATTTATACCAATGTGGCTGATTGTGCACTGAAGCAGAGACCTCAGAGCAGGAACATTACAGCAGAACATTGTAGCTGCTGGCAAAAAGGTGGTAACGAGCAGCTGGAGAGCCATAATTTCCTGCAATAGTGAAGGCCTTTGGAAACAAATATGTGCTTGTGCCTTCATCTGCACTGAGACAGAGGTTTTACCTGGCCATTGTTTTGGAAGGTGAGATTTGAGGTCCCCAAGCATCTAAATCCTGTGAAAGATGTGACATGTTCTTGAATGGATTTTTATTGATCATTTGAACAGATAATTTATTGAATGGATCTTTAGGATAAATTCTGACAATTTTTTCTTTGAAAAAATGAATTTTAATAGATAATGTTTGTTAATAGATAGTTATTAAAATAGGCAAAACAGATGTGAGATGTCTGTTCTTATTAAAGGAATTAAAATTATTTCATCGCTCTTGGGATGCTATCAGTATCTCTGTGTAGAATATTGAGATGAAATGATTGCTAGGAGATGTGTGCATCCACTGTCTCTTCTGATGAGCCCTTTAACCAACAAAAAGTTCAGACACCCGCAGGCAACAAAATTTAACAAGAGAACAGGAGGTGGGTAGATTCAAGTGTTAGGTTGACTGTGAACATCTGGAAAACAGAAGAAAATGTTCCACAGACTTGTCTTTTGACTGATTGCTGGAAATTATTTGCAAAGCTAAACCAGTGTAGGAAGCTTGATACAGCTGATGAACAAAATACCCTTTCTTTGCAGTAGCTCCATTGGTTTGTTTCTATTTTTGAGACCTGGGACATAGGGTCAGAAGCAAGACTTAGAAGGAAGTGTGATTGGTGCACTAGCAGATGCTAGACAGCTTCTTCACACAATACCCGTGCAAAAACTTTTGTTGATTTTGGCAACTTACAGGATAAACTATCCTTAAATACAGCATAAACTATCTTAAAGCCCTTCTGCTTCCTCACACCTATCACTAACCCCACTATCTGTATTGTCAATACATCTCCCTCATGAAGAAGCCTCCAGCTATGTGTAAGTAAACTTCCTAGACACAGAAAAATTAAGAAAATCTCATTATATATTTTCATTTGTGAGGCAACTGAAAATTAATGTTTTATGATTATTTTCTAATCAATAAAGTTGGTTTAAAATGTATGTTTTGGGGGGGAAGTCTCAAAGTCGGTCTCTGGTAGAAATCACAGGGTCTATCTGCATAATTTTGCTATCACATGCAGCACATACAGCAGCAGCGGTGTGAAATGTACAGAGGAAAACCCCTGGAGTTCATCTTTTATGTATATAACTCACTGGTGAATGTGTAACATTTTCCTGCTGGAAGGTAAACCAAATATTTCCCTAATGAGTTTAGCAGGGCTTGGAGATGGCCATCCCAGCTTTGGAAATTATCTGAAAGAGATCATTTATCTTTGGAGTCAAACATGAACTTCTCCTGGCACTAAAAGCTCTGATTTATGTCTCAGATCGTGCTGCATCTCCAGTGCCTACCCAGGACAGAGGTTCTGGAGCCACATCTCCCCCGGCCCTGCCAGTGATGGCTCAGATGTTTTAAGGAAACCCCCGGTTGACCTCATTGTAAGGAATTAATGTTCCTGGGAATAAACAGTTTGTAGAATGAGGCCTCTAAGAGCGACATCTCAAAGGCTCTTGCACAACTTCAAGGAGGAAGCTGGTGCTTCTGACTTTTCCCAGCTTTGAGACTTCTGGGAGGAATGTAACAAAGGAGCTGTTGACATCTGTGCTCAGAGTGGCTTGTGATATACTCCTGGTGGGAGAAAAATTACATTCTTGGGTTTCATAGCTGCATTTTTTTAAGCTTTTTCTAGCTGGTAGAATTTGTCTTATGTGAGCCCAGTTAGAGAAACCACTCTATCAACCCAGAAATAGTTCCAAAGGACAAATAGCTCTCCCCTCAGAGCAGGAGTCTCAAGACTTGGTCCTGATGCAAAAGCTTAAAGATCTCTGATCCTTCTGTTACAGGTGCAATGATATTTACATCTCAGGAACAGTTTCCGCTCAATAAATGCTAACATCTTTCATTTGTCACCTCAGTCAATGCAATACATGCCCTGGGTCCTTGTTCTTGGGCTTCATGCCACTGTTTCCAGACCATGTGCCCCCCCGGGAGCAGCAGCTAGCCACCTGTCCTTGCACACAAAGGTAGAAGGGCCTCCTCAAGAGGGACAGACAAGCAGCAGGGTACTTGCTGCTAACTTACTAACGGCTTTCGAGCTGGTAATCACCACATCTTCCCTCAGAAAATTCTGATTATAATTATAGGACGGAGGAAATGACAAACAGTGGCATTGACAGGAACATGGGGGCCACGAAAAGAGCGAGAGGAGCAAAGATGAAATGGGTGTGCAGTTCTCCGGAGGTTTGTGCAATTATTCCTTGGGTGAGAAGGAAAGGAGATGGAGATGAAAAAAAAAAAAAAAAAAAAGTAGAGACAAGCTTTGCTACAGTAGATTTAGGAAAATGACAGGAGGAGTTGGTCCAACTCCACCAGTGGTGTTTTGTCCCATCCTGATGGTAAGAAAGGCACTGCTGCCTTTCCCAGTTCCTACCTTCCAGGGGAGCACAGCACAGCTGCAAACCCACTGCACTTCTTTTACACTCACAAACAGAGCCCTTCTGTCTGCTTCAGCTCTTACTTACCTCCTTTTCTGCCACCCTGCCTCCCTTCTTCTTCTCCCCCTACGTTCAGTTCTCTATAGGCAAAGTAGCTGCTGAAGGGTTGGGTTCACACATAGAAATGTGCCGCTCACTAGGACTTAGCATCCCTCCTGAGGACATGAAATGCAAGGCATCTTCCCCTGTTGGCCTATGCAGTGAGGAGAATTACTCCTGCTGAGTGGTACCAGAGGGTGGCATGTTGCTGCAGCTTTGTGGGAAAGAATGGGTTTCTCCCAGATCTGCAAGCATTTGGCAGAGGCCCTGTTCGGTTTGGCATGCTGAAGTAAGCTCGTCACTCAACCATGACTTCTCTACAGGCTCCATGTTTAAAATCACTTCCATCAGCCACCTTGAGATGTTGTGCTGCTTGTTCAAGAGACATGTCCCAGTTACTGCATCTCCAGGTTGTCTCCAGGAAAAAAAAGTTTCCCATTTTATCCCAAAATCAAGGACAAAGCTGAGTCAGAAAACAAGAGCCTTTTTCCAAGGCAAGGTACTGAAATGAAAATGTAGAGCCTGAGTCTTCACAAGCTAGTGAGTGGGTTTCCTGTGAACAATTCCATCAATGGTGCTGGGAGCACAAGTAGCAGCAGGCTGCTTCTCTCATCTCAGTCCAATGTATTTTCCCCCAAAATCCATCATTGTCTTTGCCTACAAAAGAAACACAGGGTTGATGTGAACACTAACATAGCTGGAGCAGTTGGACCATTTCTAATGCATGGATCACAAGAAGGTAGTAACATCTTACTTTCATTTATTCCCTGTTCTTCCAGTCCAACACATGGGGAGCCGTATCCATTCAGCAGATAGCAGAATTAATCCATTTCTTACATGAGTTTTCAAATACTTGGCTACAGACCAGAAAAGAAACTCAGGGCAGCCCAATCTCCTGGTGTGCAGCTATGGTAAGCTGAGAGGCAACACATTATATAGTGGTTTAGGTCACTCTTCCTCTGACCTGTGCAATTTTGGCAGAGATGGAAGTAGTGTTGCAGGCTGCCAAGAGGCTGCTGTTTTGGGTGGTTTTCTTGAGAGCCAAGGTTGTTTTCTTGGCCAAAAAAATGCTGGGCTGGCAGCAATATTTTGGATGCTAGTGCCATCCGGTGGTCCATGAAGTATGCCATGGGTTACTCCAGTGTTCCCAGGGACACCAACGATTGCATTTTATCCAGAGTAGGGCCATGCTGTAAATGCATGAGGAAAAAAGGTGAAAGCCTTTACTTTCTGAGAGGTCTTTTTTCTCACAATTGTTTTAACCAATATAAACATGGGCCATTTTGCAAAATGTCATGCTGTCTTTGGTCATGTCCAGTTCTACTTCAGCACCCTCTGAATAATGATGGGTTCTCTGAAATTGACATGGTTGTCTTCTCTCAGCATTTAATGCAAATGAATCTAGGAAGTAATTCTACTTATATGAATAAAGGAAAAAAAATGTGCATTGTGTTATAGGTGGACAGTAATTCAGTTATTTAGCAAAAGGACTTTTCTGGCAGCTTTTATCTGTCTATTCAGAAACACAAATTTTTGCAGCCACATGTCAGAAGGAAATGAAACAAAGTTTACTGGGCCAACCACTACAAATGGAAAAAAAAAAAATAAGGTAGGGGAAAATGAAGGAGAAAACTTCAGGCTACATTTGAACCATTTTTCTGAGCTGCATTACTCAGACAAATACCAAAAAAAGAATTTCAGTGTAAGAAATAGAATTATAGTGTAAATAAAATAGGTATAGTAGTTAAGCGTAAGTAAAGGAGCTATAGGATAAGTGGAAAATGGACAAGTTCTGTGAAATTTGCCATGCCTTTATTATTTCTTCATGTGCAGTTCTTTCATGGTCTCCTTCAAAGGTGATGTATGTTTGTCTGTGATGATTTGTCTTTTGTTGGAAAGTTTGCTGAGGGCAGGGGGTTATCTGAAGACTAGAAGGAGAGATAGTTTCAGGGAAATTATCCTTTCAGACATGACCTATAGAATTGGTGTTTCTAACCCAGGCGTATTTCCCAGTCTTTTTTTGTTTACACAGAAGATTTTGCTCTAGAATGGCTTTAAACCATCTTTTGGTTTCCAAAACTGGAAGGACACAGAAGGCTTGGAAACACAAAAGACTTTATGTGAAATATAGGTATCTATTTTACTGAGCAGAGCAGGACCCGGAGCTTTGGCCTGTGAAAAAATTGAATCAATTTCTGAGATTGTTACTGAAGATTGCAGATCTCAGGATGCCTTCCAGGAGGAAAGAGAGCCTCATGATCTATATAGACTGTAGTTAGCTACAGGAAAACAAGCAAAGACTTTCCAGAAACATAAGGACCTGAGGCATAAACCCTGGTAGTGAGCTTAAAGTGCGGGCATGAGCTGCCTCGGTGCCTAGCCCAGCCCTTTGATAGCTTCACACAAACAGAATGAATAGCTGGTAACAAACAGAAAGCAAGCATTGCAGAGACCTTTGCCCTTTGCTGGCTTAAATCTGATGATTCTCATGACATTAATATGAATAGACAGATTCACTGATTGTCTCCCTGCCTAGAAGACGGCATCTTTATCAAAACATATTTCCACTTCTCAGAAGAGTGCTAAAAATAGCAGAGGTGCTAAACTGACATCAGGAAGCAGACTCCATGCATCATCATTTTGTGTTTCTACCTAGTTAACTACATCAGCTCCTAACAAACGTTAATGTGGGGAGGGACTTGGAAGAAATTGTGCTTGTTGCGTTTACACATGCATTATATTTGTTAAGGGTGAAACAGTGTTATCTGCAAAACAAGAAACAGCATTGTGCAGTCCCAAAGGCAGAACAGAAAGAAACTATGGCCCCAGTAATCAGAATTTCTCTCCTAGTTCATCATTTGTGAGCTCAAATGTTCCCACCAGTTCCTCTTTGGAGGTCAGATTCTCCATTCCTTTGATAGCCTGGGGCATTCCCCTCCAGACACATTGCTATGTGATGGAAAGAGTTCATCGTGGTTCTTACCTGGTACAAATTCACAAGGTGTGAATATCTTGTACAAAAAGCAAAGGGGACCCCTCAAGCACTTTTCTTCACCTGCAACGTTTTCACAGCCTGGCAAGATATTGTCTGGGACTGAGTGTCAGGTCATGCTGTGGGGTACAGCAGGGAGAGGGGGTTCAGCTGTTGCTGCCAGACCCTGTAGCAGAACAACCTCTTGTATTTTGGGCCTCAAAAGTAGAGGCATAGAAGACAGTAATAATAAAGTGTGGTGTTGCTGTGCTGTGGATTCTTCCCTGGCTGTCTGCTATCCAAGTAGAAGTTCCTGAAGAAAATGGGTAGAATATCATGGGGAGAAACTACATCTTTCTGTAGGTGGTAACCCAGATCCTGCTGTGTCCCAGCTGCCCACAACTCTTCTGCATAGCTCTTATGGCCTGGTGATTGACTGAGTATATGTGCTTTGGAGAGTTATGCCAGATAGTTAACTTTATTTTGCAAGCAAGGACCATGAGAGACATGTTCAACATGTTCTGGAGAAAAAGGTCATACAAGGGAGCATCTGTGGCTGTGTAGTAGTGCTTGAACCTCCCCCAAAAAAAGGAACTTCTTTCACTTTTCAGCAGTTTTGCTGGGCAGATGTTTACTACATTACAAAGTGGTGTAGTTCTCAGGCCTGAAGTTGTCTGGTGGGAGAGTGTTGTTTTTCTACCTTTGGTTGAAAATTTTCCTTCTATGATGTTTACCTTTTATGCTGTTTATATTTTTTTTATTTATTTCCACAAAGATGCTCTATTTATGTCAATGCTTTTGCTCTTCAGAAAGGAAGAGTTACTTAAGTTACATTTTTTCTTCTTTCTCTCTCTCTCTCTCTCTTTTTTTTTTTTTTTTTTTTCCCCTAGAGCAGAAGCAAATTTTGTAGAGTTATCTCAAGGAGCTACTAGATATCGTGCTGCTTACCGCACTCCCACCACCTACTAAAAGTAATAGTAACTCAAAACTCTTACCCTCTACAGACTCTCCTTTCAGATGGTGTTTAGCAGCTAGCCTAAATTACAAATTGCCTTTTGCCCTACATAATGTTATTCAGAGAAATACAATGATTTAGGTTTGATTTTCTAGTAAAAGCTAGATGGAAGGAAGAAGGTTTTAGTCTGGGTTTTTCTGTAGGCTGCCAAGGGGTCAGGTCTTTCTTTTCCTGCCAAGATGAGACTGAGAAAGTGCTCACACCTGCTGATGAAACACCTTCTCCCCTAGTCATTTGGCACTTCAGACGGTAATGGAAGAGCTTGTGATGCTACTGATTGCTACCAGTACACTCCGTTCCCTGCCTATGCCCACCAGAGCTCTCTTCCTCCTCCTGCCAATAGAGAGTTTTGTACACTTGATTTTCAGGTGTTGTGGAGAGCACAGGTGGACAGTGGCTTGAACCCATCAATGGCATACCTCTTGCATTTCAGGGGCAGGAGCTTGCCATGCAGTAGTGTCACTACGAGCATTCTCACCACAGTCTGACTTCATTGGCAGCATGCACACTCTGCAAAGCAAAACCCAGCTTACTGTAAGAGCTGAGCACTGTGGCTTCTTGACCTGTGTGGTGTGCAGCTAGTTTTACACCTCGTCCGTTTTAACGTTCTCATTGCAGTGGCTGTAGTCTGGAGATGGGGGAAATTTGGAGGGCTTTGCGGCGGGGTGTTTTTGCATCAAGCTGACCCTTGTCACAAGTGGGTCACAGATCGTTTCAGTGGAACAGGAGGCAGATGCTCGCCAGATCAGTGATGTAGCTTACAAAGTTTGTTCTTGTGCCCTGGGAGAGCATGCAGTGCAGATGTGCAAACAGTGACCTCATTCTGGTTGTATTAAAGACAGTGGGTGAAGCCATTTGAAAATCCCAATGATAAAGTACTTTAAGTACTACTGGTTTTGTTTTTTTAAACAGTTATATTATTACCTAGGGCTTAATAAAGTGGTAAACTGGTGTCCTTCAATAGAAAAAGGCTTGAGTCATATAAACAAGCTATAAATCCTGAGCAGATCTTTGTGGAAAATCAGTTCTCCCTGCTTTTATGAGCTACCACCTCAGGAATCTTTTCCCCTGACTTTTGGAAAACGTCTTGATTTCATCAGCTTCCATCTAAAGCTCTGCTAATTATGGCTAGGGTTGAATGTGCCCATCCTTGAGTTTCCACTGTGCTTGTAGTAACACGTTAATGTGTGACAGGAGGAAAGGAGCAGGCATGTTACAGTTGTTTCTTCCTTGAGGAACACAATGGTACCTATCTACAAGACCCACATGGGATCTATATGCATTACAAAAAAAAATCACCAGATAAAAAAAAAAAAAAAAGCCAGGTTTTTATTCATCTGGAGTCAGGATTTGGGAATCCATTTAGTTTGCACAAAATTCTTCTGTGCAGTGGTTGTGTCTGGCTATGATACTGTTATCACAACATAATGACCCTGGGCAGGAACTAGTACCTCTTTATGCTAAATTTTGTACAAGCACAGAGCAGAAAGCCTGTCTCTGCCACAAGGGCTTGCAGACTAAATAAAGTTTCTTGTCTCTGGCAGCACAGCAGTTGGAAGGCACATCAGGACAGCCTGAGTAGTGTTGTGTCTGCCATGAGCTGTGAGATCCAGAAGGGCAACAAAAGAAACAACAGTCACTGAGAGGCCGAGGGGGGAGGAGGATGGAGGTGGTTTTCTCATTTTAAATGACATTACACAAAATTAATATTGTAACACTCTACATACTGTCTGGAGCATTAGCCTGGTTTGCCAATCTCTGTGTGAGCAAAAATAAAACAGCTTTCTAACTGGATCCTACTGAAGCCTCTAAGAGCTCTCCTGGTTTGAACTCTTTGTTCCTCTCCTGCACAGGGACTTGCAGCGAGGTGAGATGGGCTGAGCTATGGGAAGTCGTGGTGCTACAGGGATCAGGAGCTCCTCTCTACACAGGGCTGGTGGTGAACTGACATTCAGACCTCAGAAAAAAGCCTCCCTTGGATTCCTTCATTGTGAGGGATAAATGAATTACATACCCCTTGTCTGCACCTGGAAGTAAATTCCCAGCCCCCTTCCCAGTCTCTGGGACACCTGGAAAAAGCACTGGGCCTCTTGTCAGTAGCCCATGGGCTGTGGCTGATGCTCCCTCCTGCAGGTCTCTGTAAAGACGTGTGGGTCAGCTGTGTGCAGCACTGTGCCTAACCAGTAACTGTTTAACACCAGGCTCCGCAGTGAACCAGATTTTAGGTTATGGCACAGCCATCAAACTGTAGCTGGCTTTTCGTGGAAGATGTAAATAGTTCGGTGTGGAGTGAGAGGTTTTGGTTTTTTTTTTAAGAGTTATGACTCTTACTCTGGCAAAGGTCCTCCGACAGGTAGGTGAGGAGCTCTTGTTTCCCTCCACCCCTCTTCCCTCTAGATGAAAAAAAAAAAAAAAAAAAAAAAAAGAATATGAGTACCATATCAACTATCAACATAATAGAACATCTCTGAGGAGATTTGCAAGACATATGCCCAAGAAAAACATACTCTGTTCGACAAGCTGGGAGAGCCAGCTCTGCTAAGGCAAAGCCAGTTTTGCCTCAGTAACTGTAGCATCAGCTGCCACCAGGGGCAAATCCTATCAAATGCCATTGATAAAGCAAAGAAGGCTTTTGCTCCACAAACTTTCCAACACAAAAGCTGCCTCTAATACTTCAAGAGCCAGGTCCAGTTCAGCAGACCTTTCTTTTTGACTGAGATTTTGAAAAGACACATACTTATCACCATGCTGCTAAATGCTGGGAGAAGACAACTAACTATTTTGTTCCACCAACAAGCAAACTATAGTGGTTAATTTTAGCATGAGCATGGAGGAAATACCATGTTGAATTCAGATTTACAACATGTCCTAATACTACAGAACCAGAGGCAGATGAGTGAATTTATGTGGTGCTTTCTGTCTGTCTTGCCTTCAACAAAATGTGCCTTTTGAGCATATTCCTTAAGATCTTTCCATGTAAATGGTCAGAGATCTCAATTTTATGTATCTTTCACACCAAAGTGAAGTTGTAGGGAGAGGAGTTGGGGTAGGGACCTCAGAGCTAGTGCTCTGGAATATTATTGCTTTAGCTACGCAACCAACTTGGAAAGTCAGGCCTTTATATTTAGATGCTCTTGCAAGAGAACAGAAAGTATAAACCCTATAAAACATTGCAGTGTGTCTGCAAGCTGCATTTTGCATCTTCATCCAGGAGCTGAATTTAGCAGCAAAGAGAAATTAACTTTACATTTTAGAGACCTGAATGCCAAATACATTTTACACAGACCTGGATGAAACAGAATTCTAACCAGGAACTCCTGCAGGGATGTGCAGAGCAACAGGTCAAAAACAGCAGCAGATGATAACTATTCATAAACTTGATTACATTGCCTAAACCCCAGGAGACAACTAAGCTACCTGTCTGAAAAGGGTAAAAAAAAATAAAAAATAAAAAATAAAAAAAAATAAATACTCAAGGAAGGTGAAAAACATCTTGGGTCATCTGCAGAGATAGACCCGACCTTCAACCACAGCCCTCCCAAGTGTGCAAAATGCTGTGTTCTGGATGGCAGAATGGAGTAAAACAGGAGGAAGAATGAACCTGACTTTGTGGGTAGGATCTGTCTGTGGATGTGCCCTCTGTGGTCTCCCTGCTTCAGTTCCACATCAGGACTTGTTGCAGTGGTACATTTTTTAGCTAATAGAAACAAAAGACGGACAGAAATGCTCCATGGAAGGAGGAGCGAAGTCACTTTAAAATCAGGTTACAAAGTTATGTGCCCTGTGGAGAGGGGGGAGCTTCTTTAGCACAGGGGTCTCCAGGAGACTGAGTCAAAGGCAGAGGAGATGCACAGGGGCAGTAACATAGCACCCCTGGAGCATCTTGATGAGGTTCAGGAGGAGTCCCCATTGCTCTGACAAGAGGAGATGGGCAGAAAGAGGCAGGAATCATGCCACATCCCTGAAGTAACAATGCCAAGACCTCTTCTGCTGTCAGTTCTGTTTTAGTTTTGTTTTTGTGTCACACTATTTGCTGTTTATAAGCCATTTAAGTAGTTCACCATTTTAGAAACCTGTCAAGTGTGTCAGCTGAGTGTGAAATTCACCCAAACTGCACAGCCTTTCCTGCCTGAGCCCCCTCCAACCCAAGCACCTGTGCATGCACACCTGCACAAACCAGGCAGCAGTCACATCAGCCCCTGGGATGACCTTGAAGCTGTGAATTCCCTGGCACACAGGCTTGAAAATCACAGAGAAATCACAGCAGGGATGTAAATCACAGAGAAACCCAGGCAGTCTCCTGGATGAGGACACCTTCAACAGCACAGCAGAAATCTGCCCATTTATAAATGGATCTGGGCTCTGGAGTCAAGCATCAAAGCAGTCGCATCCAGACGGTGTTTCCTTCCTGCACTGCCCTGGGTCTCCGAGCTGGTGCAGCAGGCTGACACCATGCATTCGTCCATGTTTTGCTATTCCTGCAGCCAAAAGCCTCCATGACCTGTAGCTTCTGCATGGTCTGAACCTCGAGGACCTGCAGCTAACCCATCCTGAAGAACCAAGGCACATGGTGTGCTTAATCAAATCTTGTTTCTTAATGCTGCATGCTGGTGGGAAGCTGTTGTGGGTCTGGGTGTGTTGTTAGGGCCAGCTAGTCTCTGCCTCTGGTGGTGCAAGCAGAAGCTGGGTGTGAGTTTTTTATGCAATCCATAGCATAGTGTCCCAACTGCTCCTATTCACCAACAAAATGCTGGGATGCCTGACCTACAGGAATGACATAGCAGCAATACCTCCCATGTACTGCTAAAGTTCAGTGTTGAGACATGTGATCCTACACCTGTCAGATTAAATAAGCTTTAGAGTAAGCGGGTTGGAGATGAAGCCAGTTCTTTTATGTGCTGCGTAGGCAAGATGCCAAAGCTGAGGCTGGTAGGATTTTTAGCGTGCCTAGATCACATACTAAGCATGCTTTTTTTTGCCAAGCAGATAGACATATCCACCCTCACAGTCACGATCACAATCATCATTTATGGTCTCTATGGTCTCATGTTGGAGTAACGTGACTCCTCTGGTGAGCTGGAGAGGAGGCTGAGACCCCATAGTGCTGCGGGGATGGCTTAGGACTCAGCGGGATGCCTGCCTCCCAGCTGCAAAGGGGCAACGATGGTCTCTGAGACCCACGTCAGTCTTCGCAAGGCACATATGTGTTGTACCTTCAAGGGTGGTTAAAAGCAAGAGGGACCCAGCCCCTTACAAGCTCTTCAGCCAGAATGGTGACTTGCTTGTGAATTGGTGTGTAATCTCATCAGCACCAGCAGGTTGAAAGGACACCAACATCTGTAAGCTGGCAAGTCCCAGGCTCCTGACTGCATCCCCCTATGTTGTTAGGGAAGTTCGTCTCCCTCTTTCTTCTGGGTGTAAAGCAAGGTGGCCTTTCCTTCGTGAATGTAGAGGCTGGGAGTTGAACACACCAGAAGCTGTAACTTGTGTCAGCATCAGACAACTTGAGCATCCTTATTTCATGACCATAGTTAGACATAACTTAGACAAAAGATTAAAGAAAGGGTTTTAAGCTAACGACTTCATGTCACAAAGGACAAGAAGCATTTTCCAGCAGCAGAGGAGCCCTGCGGCAGCCTGGCAGCTGAGCCCACCCCTGCTCTGGTGGCACGGACATCATCTCCAGCATGGACAGCTCTGGTGCCAGCGGGCAACCTGCCACGCTCGCAAGCAAGGAGACGACAACGCAGTGAAAACATTTTGATGTGAAGCACCGAGACACTGAAATAATTGGCTGATCCAGCCAGACTGCAAGGATTAAAACACAAAGCCCAGCTCTGTGCATTAATTCCTTCGTTTGGATCTTGTCTACCACTACTTTGAAAATAACAAGCAAAAAACTGGATATGATTCAGGTATAAGAATTAACACTGCTGTTATCCCAACAGGCTCTGGCCATTGCTCCAGCCATTGCTCCATGCTGACCAGCCAGAGTTTGTTCCCTTTCCACAGGAGAAAGCCTAATTTTTGTCTTCCTGCACAATCCGCTGTGTCTTGGGGAAGTTTAAGTTGCTTGAAGTTGGGATGTCTGTGATACATGCAATGTAAATATGTTTTCCCTAAAGAGGGAAAATTAATTCTGCCAAAATCACAGCCTCCATGATTCTGATCTAAGTCCTCACCAAGCAAAAAATAATGCTTAAAGGGAAAGCCAGTGTATAGGATAGCAGCTTTGGCTTGGATGTCCTGGATTAAAACCTCAGTGAATTATTTTTCATTTCTTAATGGAGGAGTTACAAATTCCTTAATGGGTGTCATAACGTTACAATCAACACCTGCTTTGCAGGACAACATCAGCATTGTATAGGTGTTTCTATGCTTATTCAACAACTTGCTGCAATCAGGGATGTTTCCCCAAGCTTTTCAATGTCCCGCTTGACAGCAAGAACAGATATTTAAGGAGTACATGGGGAAGGAGAGTAAAAAAGAAAGGCACACTTTTCTTCATAGCTGTGGAAATCTGATTAAGTTAAGCCCATAACAACCAAATTCTGTCTTTCTCCACTTCAGCAGCACACTGTGGAGTAATGTACACTGAGCACCATGAATACAAAACAAGGCCTATTAGAGATAACAGGAGAGTAGGGAGGGTTAATGAACTGGTTTCCTACAGTTTATTCAGACTAATGAAAACTACTTGCACATTTTTTTATGAAGTAAAACTTAGATCAGTGTCTGGTTAACATTTTTATGCAAAACATATTTTAAAGAAAAACATAGAAAAAATGTTGATTTAAAGTAACTTTTTTCGAAATCTTTCTGTGTTTCTGCAGAAAATAGAAGATGTATCAGAATTTGTTTTATGCAACATTATCTAGATTTTTTCCACCTTAATTTTAGGAAGAAAAATAATTTGCCAACAGAAGACATTGACTTTTCCATCTAGCTCAGGCTCCAGTAGAACAAGGCCAGTGCTAGCTAGCTATACACAGCCTTGGAGCTTAGCCGTAGTAGACACTAAGTAATAAAACTCATTTATGACTGGTGTTAAGGATTACCCAGAATAATGGATAAATACCTACTTCATGATTTACACTAACAATGTGCACTGTTTAGGCTTCTGAGCACTTTCCCAATAAAACTGATGCTGCAGAGAGGGTTGCCATAGGACTCGTGTGGACCTGATTTGGGGGATAGTGTTAAGACTGCGAAGTTTTGGAAGGAGTACTGGTGTAAAGTTAGTAAGTGGTGAGAATACAACATTCAAAAGGCATCTGTTTGCTGTTGTGTCATGTCACATCTTCCAGAAAGAAAAAAGAGGAGTCCTTTGGAAAACATACTTGAACTCTAATACACCTGATCATCTCTCAGGTGCCATTTAAGAGCTTGACACCCTTGATCAAATTGTAAATGCATAGGAAAGTGTGTCTTTATTTCTCAGCCCATGTTCAGTTTCAATTCAGATTTGGGAGGAAGGAAGATGTTATCTAAGTCTTTTCATACTTCAAAGAGTCGTTATGTGTGTTGTTCACTCAAAAATGCTTGTGGATTGCATTAGACTTAAACCACAGCTTCCGGTGACATTCCAGTAGCATTAAGTGAAATGAGGAAATTACAGGCAAAATCTTGGTCACGTCAAAATGGAGGTGATGTTTGCATCTAAGTGGGAATTTCCCTATGTGTTATCATGATTTGTCCTAAAATAATTTTACCTCACCCTCTCAATGACACATTTTTATGCTGTGTACCCTTTCAAAAACAGTAATGGGGCAGTTCTTCAGAAGGAAATTCCTTCCCGCGTTCATCACTTTTCATTAAGAGCTGTTGTTCTGGAAGCTGTGCTATCCTTTTATTTGTTGTTTGAGATGTGTGGTGATTTTAATTAAGCAATCATTGTCTGTGTGCACTATGGTGGTTGGATTCGGTGACCAGGGAGCAATAATTATAAGTGCCCAGGGCAGCTAAGTTTTTGCTTCAACCCTTCAGTGGTTCTTGTCTTCACCAGGGAGGATCCTCTCTCCTCTTGGACAGCTCTGCCCTTTAAAGCCTTGCATCTGACATTGGCAGTGGGCTCATGGCAGTTATGAACTGCTCATATCCAGAAGCCCTGAGCAGGAGTGAATCCTCCAGGGCTCCGTGTGGATGAACTCCTCCTTTGGTGTCCAAACAACAGGATGACTACTAGGGTTAAACTACTATGGTTAAACAACTTGAACTACTAGCTGTGGACAAAGTGCACAAGGACACAGAGATGTTTTATTTTATTTGACCGGTCAGCACAGGAGAAAAAGATCCTTCACCCTCACACAAGCATAGCCCATCCACTAGATGTCTGAAAAGCTGGAGCATTTCAGAGAAAATGAATAAAATGAATAAAATGAATATTTTGAGTGTGTTTTCTCAATCCAAGCAAGAACAGCTATTCTGCATGCAAATGACAAAATCAGCAAGAAAGGGGGCTGGAAACCAGACACATTTGCTCCGTTGCTGGAAGCAGTTGGGCTGTTTACAGGGAAATGTATCTCTTTATCTCTTCCAAACCACCCAGTTCTTGTACATAAGCAACTCACTTCTCTGACACTCACGACTACAGGAAAGGCTGCAATGAAAGCAGATGTATTTCTGGCCTGAGTGCATCTTGCTTTCTTCACCCTGAGGGTGCAGTTCTCTGTAAGTGATTCTATATTTGTCTTAGCAGAAGCCTGTCTGATAGATGAGAAACAAAAGAATTTCTATAATTTCCAGGCCCTACTGCTTACTCTCTCACCAGGGTCTGCCTCTGTGAAGTAAGCCTGTTCTGTGCCCAAACCAACATGCCAAGACATTTTTGTGCACACAGTGGCAAGCTGTGTATCTAAAGGGAATCAGTCCTTGTGGGAAAAATCTCCAGTTTAACACAGTCCGCCAGTTCCACAAGAGAGGAGGTGAAAGATCTTCTTTCCTTTGCTTTCCGATAGGCGTACAACTGTGGAAAGAGCTTGCATGAGGAAGACAGCTAAATCCAGCCTTTATCTTTTGGGTGGGTTTCATCCACTCACCTCAGGCATTTATTTGCTGCACCTGTGCATTGGGAGCTCCTGTCATTCACTCCCAAGAAACCCATTTGCTCGTTGCTTGGAGTGATAGAGACACACAGCTTTGTTACAAGATAGTGGATATACAGAGGATACGTGGAAAAGGTTGCAGCAACATCTCATACTCCTGTTGTCCCTGCCTCCCACCAAGAGCTTTCCAACGTATGATTTGCTTTGTTCAGATTCAGGTGGGGTGAGCCACCAAGGTCCCAGGAGCTTCAGGATGTTTGAAGTCATGAAGATGTGCTGTAGGCAAAAAAACTCTTGCACAAGGAAACTGTAAGGCTGGGTCAGGGTGGCAGCTTCTTAGGTGCTACACATCAGCACAGAGTGCAGAGTGTCCCTAAGTTCAGAAGCTGTGTTACAGTACACAGATATAGGGAAATTGTCCCTGGCTCATGTTTAAGGTGACACAAATATTTGCCAGGTGCCCATGGGTTTTGGGGGACTGGGGCAGAGAGGGTCTTTTAGGAAAACACCTCAGTGAGCAAAGCTGGAGGCTTACATTTATGTGCTGTTGGTGGTGTGGTTGGAAAGAAACATGAGTCTTGGGAAGGTATGAGTGCAGACTCCATTTCTGCTAGGAGCAGGGCAGGAGAGGAGCTGGCAGAGGAGGAGCCATTCCGCATTATCTGAAGAAACACAAAACTCTGGATGCCGAGAGGTGAGGCCAGACAGGCCTCCAGCTTGCAATGACAGAGGATGCAGGGCTGCCCGTCATGACAAGCCTTCCACGACAAGCCTTGGTACACGTGGTTCTGTGCTCTGGTACACTTGGCAGGACGATGGGCTCCCTATCTTGTCCTGGCAGCAAGGTGGTGGCAGCAGGCATCAGCTACCCAAAAGCAGCAGGCACCCTTCTGCCAAAACCTCAGAGGTTTGAGGTGTGTTTGTTCTGCTGCAGTCCTGTCTGCTCCATCTCCACACCCAGCCCCTGCTGGTGCAGCAATCAGTGTGGTGTGCTGTTTGCAGGAAATGTTGAGAGCTGCAGTTCAGCAACAGCTCTCGGTAGGGGACTGCGCCATTGCAGCTAGCAGAGACGGGCGCTGTCATGAGCATTTCCCATGTTCAATACAGCAGGAAGACAGAGGAATTGACCAGACAGGAATGAGGCAAGGTGGAGAAAAAAAAATAAGAAAAAAAAAAAAAAAGGAAAAAATTGCCACTCTGTCTTTATTAATATTTTATTTTCTGTGAAGCATTACCACTGGACTGCAAAAGACAAAGCAAATCCACAGGTTTCATTTCACTGCTTAGAGCAGCGCCATTGTCACGTTGAGAACTGCCATTTAAACCACCACCCCGAGGAAAGCTGCAGCTCCCATGGGAGAACCAGTCTCCATAAAGAAGGATTCCTTGGGGTTATGCTGACTGCAGATGGAAATGATTCATGGAATCCGGATGCTCCTTTTCCCCTAGTTCTGGATGTCCCTGAGCTGGCAGCAGAAAAATGAGGTGTCACAAGCTCTTTTGTATGTTTTTTTCCTTACTCGCTGTCCTAAAAATCTGTGAGCTTTAAGGAAGCAGAGAATAATATCTGCCAACCATGCAGAGTGGGGAAAATAATGCCTGATCAGAGAAATCCACGTGGTTCTTTGAAGATATGCTTTTGTGACTATTTTCCTTGCTTAGAAGCAGACTGTAATTTTCCTCTGCATGTGCCACTTTTTGGTGCATTTGTTTTGCATTGTCATGGCAGGCAGGAGCCCCCCCCCCTCCACCCCTTCCTCCTGGGCTGCCCAGGTGCTTGCTTGGCTTGCAACCACCGGGAAACCCCTTGATGGAAACATCCACTCGCTCATCTGTGTTGCCCTGCCCGTCCTCTCTGTGGTCACAGCATCCAGCACACAATCCATGTTCACCGATTTATGTTCCGATTTACGTTCAGTCATTTTTCCATCCATTTTTCTACCTCGCTTGCACTGTAATCCTTAGCCTGCTCTTGGCTCTGGACATGTTTCCCCAGTGAGGTCAATCAAACAGCACTTAGTTTCTGTGGAGTGCTTTCAGCACGTATCTGAGCTGGCTGGAGACCAAAGAAAACAGGTGTTTCTGCCAGCGCAAGTGGAGTGGAGGACTTCACCAAGGCCCCATCGCCCCAAGGATTAACATGGCTTTGGAGGTGCATGCTTCTACTCAGACAGCTACCAGTCTGCAAGCTACATAATCTCTGTATCCCTTCACACCCTGCGCAAGCAAATTTCTGAACAACAACAAAAAATGACATTGCAATGGAAAACTGAGTTATTCTGTGACTGCGCTGTCAAAGGGAAGCATTTTGGTATAATGTGGTGGTTTTTTTTCAAGGTCTTATGTTTGCTTTGATTTTACTTTTTTTTGACTGGAATGGTTTGACAAGTCTGACACTAAACTCTAAATTATTTTGATCAACTGTAACATGAGAGCAGCTGTCCTGAATCAGACAAAAACTCCTGCATCCCATTTCTGACAGGGCTGTAAAACGGATGGTGTTAACATGTGCACTAGAGAAGGACGAGTATATGAAAACTTCCAAAGTACCTTTTCATCCTCAAAGCCATCTCTGGTCCAGGGGCTTCCTGAACCAGATGCAACTCAGTTTATGTGGCGTCCTTCCTTTTCTCTGTCTTCCTATCCCTTTTCTCTGTCTGTGACCAGGCTCCAGTGGAGCCCCCAGCATCTCCCAGCACCCACAGCACCCTGAGATGGGGATTTCCACTGCAGACCGATGCCTTGACTTTGAACCTGCCCCCTCCAGCTTCACGGATGTCCCTTTCTGTCTTACAGGGTGAGCAGTAGATGTCCACTCGTGGTCTCCATGCCACTCACGGTTTTATACATCTCCATTTCATCCTCCAGAACTCTCTTTCTCTTCGAGCTAGATGGGATCTTTGCTTACTAACTGTCTGATGTTCTTTTTTTTTTAACAATAGGAAAGTGGCACTGGCCAAATTTAGCGCTGTGCAGTAATTGTTTTCTTTCCAAAAACAGGCCTCTCATAAAGGGAAATACATTTATATTTCCCATGTTCTACTTTTGGCATCACACGTGAACTCTTGAATACAAATCTCATTTTTCACTAACTAGATTTCAAGATGTGAGTCAGCTTGCCCTTTGACCTATGTTCCTTTCCCACCATTTGGGTCTGTGAGTAAAAAAAAATAAATAAAAAATAAAATAAAATACTTTCACTTTCTCATTTTCCTAGCACTTTTGATGAAGGGAGAGACATAAATTTAGAATCTTGTTTTACTCATGGACATCACTCTACCATTTTGGAAAGGTAACGCTCCAAGTGGAGCATTTATATTCTTACAAAAGCAGAACACCTCAGAAAGATAGAAATCTTTTCTGCTAAACCTACTATATTCACAGTAAAACTGGCTTCTGTGCCTGTTTTCTCCACCTGTTTTAAGCCTAGTTTTTATATTTTTTTCATTTCCTGGGGGAAAAAAAAAAAAAAAAAAAAAAACATGCCTTGATGTCCACAAAAAACATGCCTTGATGTCCACAGAACAGCTCCAAGATGTTGGGTGTGCACAAGTGATATCCTAACCTACAGTTTTCAGTAGCATCCTCAAAATGTGTAGGAACTGTACAACATCCAGTCCTCTGGCTTGCTTGGGATTCAGGTGGGTGTCTCCCTCAACCTCTGATCACACCTAGCCATCTCTCTCTTGTCTTTCAAGCTTCACTTGGGTTTTCAGGTAGCTTTTGTCAAAACTGAACCTGCTGCTGTGAAACATAAGGGACTGGAGGTCATGAGGTGTAATGATAGTGGGAAACCTTTGAAAGAGCCTCGTTTTCTGCAGCAGAGTGAAATGTGGCTTTGGTGCTCATCGGTGTAGGTAAAGCTAATCAACCCCATCACAGAATAGCAGTCACAGAGATTCATGGCTTGGCTTCAGATGCAGAATGAGAGAAAGGCTGAGGCTGGCAGTGACCTCTGTGTCCACCTGGTCCATTCCCTGCTCAAGCAGGGCCACCCAGAGCAGGCTGCCCAGGCCCATATCCTGATGGTTTTTAGGATCTCCAAGGAGGGACAGTCCAGAGGCTCTGGGCAACTTGTGCCAGTGCTCCGTCACCTGCACTGTAAAGAACACCTGGTGTTCAGAGGGAACCTCCTGTACTCCAGATCGGGTCACTTCTTGGGGGAGATTAGCATCAATATCTAGCTGAAGCAATGGTGGGATATTCCTTGTATTGTCAGAGAGGACATGCATTGAAACAGAGCTGTGTGGAGTGAACCTATTAGTTTAAGGTGATCACTTTATTTTGTTGGTGATAAGAGCCTTAATAAATCAATAGGCCTGCTTGGGAAATATATATATATATATATATATATATATATAATATTATATTATTATATTATATTATATTAATTATATTATATTACTGTATATTACATTACATTACATTACATTATATAATCTTCAACTGATGGATAGAATCTTCTTTATATATATAATCTTCAACAGATGGATAGAATAAGGAGGAACATTTACTTTACAGGCTTCAACATAGAAAAGTACCAAACTACTATGGCGAATACTCAGTTTAAGTAGGTGCTTTACATCCTCATGCTTTCAGTAAAGTCCTGAATGAGAACTTAATTCATCTACTGAATACCTAAAATCCTTGATGCTGATTTTTGTGGGATTTTTGTCGGTCTGTCTAGTCTTTTACCACATCTTTTCAGAACATACCTGTATAAATTAGGAATGTGTGTACACACAGCCTTCAGTGACTGAGAGAAACCCAGACTGAATGTGACCAAGCCACCTGAAGGTGAAAACTCCTGACAGCTAATTACCCGTACTGCAATTCATGCAATCTTCAGAAGAAAAAAATCACTTTTTCTGTCATGGTGCAAAACGAGAGGGTGGAGGTGTGCGATCAGGCTGACTGAGAGACAGTAAAATGGAAATGTGAGCAATATTCCAATTTAACTCCATAGAAGCCCACTAGTTAGTAAGTAGTTCAAGTATTTTAGTGCCTGCTGTGTTGATGCCTACAGGGAAAATACTCTAAGTGCTTTCCCTTTCTCACAAAGGAAAGAAGATTCCATCTATGTTTTATTAGGCTGTCTTGTCACATCCATTATAAGGCTTGACACAGCCAGTGAGAGAAAGTACAGTGGTGATTTTTGTCATGTATTTGAGCAGGAGGGCTTTTATAAAGGGTAGAAGACACACACACATATATATGCCTATCAACAAACACATATAAATGTAGGTCAGTTAATTGTGAAGATGTAGGTGCCTTATGCTGGCCTATGGTGCATCTGGTGCATGTTTTTAATGCCTGCATACATCAGATCCAAGCATTATGTCGGTCTGCTCAGCTTAGCACAAGCAGGAGAGAATTATCCTTATTGTGAGAATATTAGGCCATTAACGGGAACAGCTTTTATAACCACTTTATTCAGGTCCATGGCTGACCAGCTATTTTGGGAAATAGCAGAAAACAGACTCTTAAGTTTTTTTGCTCCCCAAAGTACACTGTTAATGTTGCATGCTCAAAAAAAAAAAAAAAAAAAAAAAAAAGAGCAACCAAAAACAACAACAAGAGAGAGCCCTGAAGAATGTTGTGTTGTTCTTTTTTTAGCCCCAGAGCCATGCAATATCCTGCTCCATGCAATATCCTGCTCCATTCAAAAACACAGAGGGGAGATAGGATAGGATTGGAGGAGTGATAGGAGGAATGTTCCACTGGCTATCAATTTTATATAAAGAGCGATTTTTAAAGGTGCATGCATAAATTTTTATGCCTGCATGTGCTCAATGCAAATTGTCTTCTGCATGCACAGAACAGCAAGATGTCATTTTCAGATTAAGACAGTGTCCATTTGTGATGTTTTAGTTATCCAAAAAGCCAATTTTCCTTTTCCAAAACAACTTTAGCAGAATATTTTTGCTCAGCGGAAATATTCTTATGTCCCTCAGACAGCTCTGTGTGTGTGTGTGTGTATGTGTAGATCTGGATACACATAATCAGCGTAAAAGAACATGCAGTGTGTTGCAGAACTTCTTGACGTATGCAGCATTTGACTTTGCCTCTCCAGGGTTCGTTAATCCAGCCTTCCCCTTACCTGTTCCCATGTCTCACTTTTCAACAGGAGTGGTCCAGGCAGCTATCTGACTCTATTTTGAGTGAACCTGGTTTAAAAAATGTTTTTTTATCTTCTTTGCAAATGTTGTGCTTTCACTTAAAATCCCTGGTTTGAGGTCCAATATAAACACAAATTATTTGTGCTTAAAGAGCATCTTCCTTTATGCCCCCTGAGAATGAGACACAAAGGTTTGAAATCCCTAGAAAGTGGAGAATTCCCAGTAGGACACCCAGAAATGGAACAGAGAAATGACTTTTGGGACTGAAGGAATCCCCGGATGTCTTCCAGTCCAACCTTGCAGCTGCTGAAATATTTAAATAACAAAAACATGCTTTCAACAAGTAAAAGTTGAAAATTGTTGTTCCAGTAAATGCTGTGGCTGGTGTGGTTTTGGCGTGGCCTGCCTGTGTTTGGTCTAGAAAATTTAACATGAGAAAACACCTGTGGGAAGGGGAACCTGATCCAGGCTAGGGATGGGTGAGGAGCAATGCTCCCCGCCGGGCACAGAAAACTTGGACAAGGCAACCGGTTGGTGCTCCGTAACAGGAAGGGGTGGAAGATGAGGAGAGCAGATAGTTCCTCTCCTGAAAGATCTGGGACAGCCTGCTGCTGAGCACAGGTTCATGAAAATGTTTGTGGAGGTGACCTTGAGAACCACCAGTTGCTGGCACACTATGTGGCCAGCCTGGCCACTGGGAGCCTTACGGGCCATCAGCTCCTGTGCAGTGATGCTCTGAATCCCAAACAAACCAAGCAGCCTACACACTCCATTTTCACCTCAGATCAGTCCTGTGCAATCCAACCAAAACACATCCTCCCCACGAGCCTGGGGAGAGCCTCAGCACCTGCCCCGAGGGGACATCTCCACCTGTAGCCCACCTCCCTCCATGGGTGATGCCCCTCCAACCTCGTGTGGCTTTACCATCACATGGTGGTCCCCATCCCTGCCCCGGGGTCTGGCACGAGAAAGAGCATCTGTGTCCCTTTAACTTCCCTCTGAGCTGCAATGCCTGTGTTCTCCCCTCCTCTGGGACTGTGCACGCTGTTGCTGCTCCGGCTGCCGTCAGCCAGCAAGGAGAATTTCTCCTGCCAGTGAGCGACTGGCTGGACCGGAGCTGGCACCCTCCCAGCGGGCAGAGAGCAGGTGAAATGGGACTAGTGGCATCTGCACAGATGTGCGTGGCTGCCTGCATGCTCCTGTGAATCCGCCACCCTTAAATCCTCCATTTCTCTGACGACCTCTCTCTCTCTCTCTCTCTGAAATTATTTTTCCAAGGAAAAAAGGAAAAGGCAGACAGAAATAGAAGGCAAGAGACAACAGCTTGAGGACCAGATACTTCAGCTGCAGCATTTCAAGGTAAGGGACCAACGCCAGAAAGGATGGATTGACTAAATCTGCCCATTATTAGACATGCAGATCACACGCCTGAAAGCTGGGGAGAGCCCACCCCGACATGAAGCAGCTCTCGCTGCCAGAGCCTGTCTCCTGCAGCGCTCATATCCTGTCTGCTCATCGCTCCCTGTGCTTGCTTCGTGCACAGGACCGTGCTGCAGGGATGGGGTTGGGAGGGTGTGGGCACTGTGCTGCTAATGTGGAGCAGTGTTGTTTATTATACATAACGATAAGACTCCAGTCGCCGTGGGTTGGGCATGCACTGCATGGCTTTGGTGAGCACTTTTCTGCCTGCAAAGCTGCACTAAATTGTGCTGGTGCCTGTCGTTAGGTTTTGTGCGTGTGTGTGCTTTGCGGGGGGGGGGGGGTGTCGGTGTGCATGCCTGTGTGTGTGCAGAGCTTTAATTGTAGGATGAATTTGTTAGGCATACGTGCCAGAATAAGATGGGCAGGATGCACACGCATGGAGGATGCTGATGCATATGTGTATGCCTACACAGAGAGGAACCTCTTTAACAGGGTGCCGAGCAGCCCCCACTCCTGCTGGACTCCATGACAGCTGCAGAGAGCACCAACTGAGAGGCATCCTGGTTATTTCTATCATTTACCCTTCCTGCCAGTAGCAGTTTGTCTTTACATTTTGTGCAGCAAAGAGGAGAACAGAAATGTACGCGTGATCTTTTTTTAACCAGCGCACGTTTGTGGGTCGAATCTTATGAGATTATTGGTTCGTTAGGGGAGCCTGAGGAATCCAGTAATTAAAATATCTCAGAAAGATGATCAGGACTGGACAGCTTTTCCTTGCAGCGAGCTGGGCTGTGATTTAAAATATATATATTTATATATTTATATATATATGTTGCTTGTGCCATAATATATGTGCAGTACACCTGCTTGGGGAGGTGCCATGCCAAACACTTCCTTTGCCCATGCCTGCACTGGACGATCAGGCTTCCAGTTACTGCCACAGGCAGGATCCTTCTCCTGCCTCTCCAAAACCCTGCCATCATGTTCCATAATCTATACCTAATTTTCTGGCAAACACGATGCATTTAAGCTGAAGTAATTGATTGCTGCCCATGTAAATGCTCCTGCAGGTTCACCATGAATCTACAGATGTCACATGTTGTCTCTGGTGCCATCAGTCAATAACACAGCAGCATTTCTCTGGGGCAACAGGAGTTGCCCTCCGATTCAGGCTGCCATGGACCACAGGCAAGGGAGGATTTCTTCTGACAACCACAGGCTGATGCAGCAGGGCAGTACAATGCCTTTCCAGTGCCTCCAAGATGCTTGCTTTATTTTTGCTGCAAAGCTGGGTGCTTCCTTTATCACATTAACTGTTTCCAAGCTAACTGAATTATGCTTTTTCATGAAATTCTTTAAGCAGAGCCCTTTGGGAAGCCAGTTCTGGCAATTGCTCTGTTTCATCTGATTTCTTGTGATATAGCTGCTGCTAAACTGTATTTTATCATCCTCCTCAGGGAAAAGCCAACGCCACGCAGTGGTGCAGCGAGGTCAGGCCCTGGGCTGGTGTAAGCTGGAGCTGGCTCCAGCCCTGCTATGCTGGTTACTGCCAGCTGAGGCTCAGGGTCGCTGCACAGATTTCTTGAGTGGCACACATGAAAATTAACTATTTTCCTTTATTAGTTAGCTCACAGCCTGGAACAAGAACAATAATCACACAGGAAGCAAAGGGTAGATCAGGGCACCAACATCTGAAATGGCATCTTCCTCAGCTAAAAGCATGGCCAGACTTAAGGACTGTAATCCTGGGTGTGAGGATGAGCATCAGGGCATAACAGGAGCTCCTCCACCCCTCCATTCAGTGTCATCACTTATCACCAGAGGAAAAGCCCAAAATAAGTGCATACATCTTTCTTCAGAATAGCTAGATAAAGCGTGGTTTGTTTCCTGAATTGTGTGGATTGCAACTAATTCAGTGCAACACATAAATCCAGGTCAAAAAGACCAGGCTTGCCTAGGATGCCCTTGCATTTACTTAAAATGCTGTGAAGTTGTTAATGTCAGTGTAAAGCATAAGGACTTTGTATCAGCGTTCATTAAAATCAGCTGTGGAGAAGCCTTTGAAACTAATATCTGGGTTAATCCTGTGTCTGTAGTATCTGGGTTGATCCTGCAAGTGTAACAGCTTGAGTTCACCCAAAGACATTTGTGTCAGAATTCAATGGATTTGGTTCATTTTTCTGTGCTGCTAGGGCTATTTTCTCTTAAAATGCACTGTGTAAAATAGTATGTTTGGTTACCTAATAAAGGTTCTAAAAACTACAGGGGTTCTGCTAATGTCAGACACATAGGGAAACTATCTAATAGAAATAGTTTATTACAAATGTTTATGTTGGATTACCTATGGTGTTCAAGTTGCTGATGCCAACTAGTCCCCTGGCAAGATAGATGACTTACTCTTCTACCGGTTCATTTGTTTTCCCTTTGTTGCATACCTAGCTGAAAACAAGTGATCTGTGGCTGCCCTCTTGTCTTAGGCAGAACAGCCCAGCCAGCACTACCTTGAACACAGATGAGGCATTTGACAACATATTTTCCAAAGACTCTTTAGAATTAGGCCGATGGAGGACAAAAACATGACCTGAGTATTAATTTTTTGTCCATGAGGACAAAAACATGACTCAAGTCTTAATTATTTGTATGAGCTTCTTGTTTAATAAGGTGTGAAAGCTTGGACTAGGAGAGAGCCTGGTGCAGTGTAGACTCCAAAGACTGAATTCCCTCTTTGATGACACTGAAAGCCATTTATCCTCTTGACTGAATTTCTAGTAAGTAGGGATTTTGGTAGGCACAGAGTATCCAAATGGTGGTGCTGGGCCTTCTGAGTGCTCCTTTGAATACAAGAGGTGTATTTGTCTAGTTTACAATCAAATACCTTGTTGAAAAAGCTCTTGGTGATGGCGAAAGCATAAAGGTAATTTGAAGCCCTGTTTTTTTGAGACAGAAAAAGTGCCAATTTGCTCTAATAAGAGGATATTTACAAAATCCCTCCTTTCCTCTCATCTACTTTAATCTTTGATACTAAAATAATCCTCTCTCATGTGACACAGGGTGTGTTTCATTTTGTTTTTAACAGTAGGTAGACTTTAAACTTCATGCTTCAGCAGCTCATTGGCCTTGTCCTTACAAATATACCTTGCCAGGTCCATGGGAACTGGAGGTGCTTCCAGCTTCTTGCGCTGCTGTTCGTAATCAGAAAAATGGGCAAAATTCCCCACATGAAAACACGGTATCTATCAACACGATGTGTTCTCTTGAGGAAGAGAACAGTTGATCTTGGTTGAATGGTTACACTGGAGATAGGATCTGTGAGCAAAAACTGCTTGTAAGAGCTTGTTCAGCTAGGCAGAACTGAAGAGGGCCACTTCTAATGGAGGCGTTCACTATTTCAAATAAATACCAGGGTAGAACTGGCTTCCTCTGTAGTTAATTGAACACAATTTCTGTAATCGTTTACTGTAGCTCTGTTTGGTGGTGGCTGGTAATAAAATAAACAGCACAAAACCTCCTAATTGAATGAAAAAAAAATACTTATCTGCTGCTACTTTACTATTACAATAAATCCATTTGCTGCAATTATTTTATTTCTGGAGTGTTTTAAATGTGAGGGACCTTTTTCTGTTAACAGCTATTTCTTAAAGACTGCAGTTCGTGAACACTTAATCTATAACATAATTATACCTTTACTTTGAAGTAAAAGAAAGCCTTTTTATGTTATAGATATTATGCTAAGATATGGTTTTAGCTGAAACTATCTTATCTAAAAATACATTTTAATTTGATTCTTCCACAATTGCATTGTTATCCTCATTTTATTCTAGCCCCAAAATAAATGTTGTCAGAGAATATAAATAGATGTATCTAACCATATATATAGGGAGATATATATATATATACACACACACAAGTGCAACAGTGTGGAAAAACAGAGATAACTTTTGCAAATGAGGGAATCTTGTTGTTCCTTTATGATTAATCCCTTAATGAATTTCAAGTGAATTAACCCTTAGAATGAATAGTAGCTCAGCCAAATACACACACACACCGACAAAATAAATATTTGATGATGCAATGGACAGTCTCTGTTCTCTACAGGGACAGTGCAACAGCCCCCAGATCCTCTTCTTATTAATAGTCAAGCACTCTTTATGGTATGTGATGTCTGCTGTGGTAGCCCCAGGCTGTTCCTCTGTTTTAACATGCTGGAGCCCACTGCACCTCTGTGAGGCTGGAAGTTCCTGCCATCTCCATTTTCCATTCATGATTCTGGAGCATGGAGAGACTGAGAGCTAATTCAGAGAGAAATTTCCACTTGCAGAGCATTGGGGACCCTTGTTCAGCCCCTTCTGTGCATCAGCATCTTTGGACTGGCTACATCCTACATCCCTGGAGAGCTCGCCTCCCACCAGGCTTCAAGCTGAGAAGCAAGAGGCTGTGCCTCTCTGCTAGTCTCTTTTATCACGCAGAAAAGAAATCTAGATTCATTAGGCAAAAATGGGAGTGGGAATAGGACTGTGTAGTCTAAGGAGCTGGGGCTCTTGCTTTTTCTGAATTGCTCACAGGGTATGAAGCTGCAAGGTATCCTTACAGGGAAATAGTGTTTGGAAAGGAGGGATTTCAAAAATCCTTATGTGTTTTCTTTCAAGTAGTCAGAAGGCAAAAATTTTTATCTCCAAATAAAATCTTTAAGCCATAATGCAATATTTTCTCCAGACCAACTACAAAAGTTGACTACCTCAAAGGGGTAAAAGCTTTAGTCCTTTAACTCACTTTTCTTACCTGCTTACATGCCATTGCCACATAGCTGAAAATATGGTAATTTTTCTGCTTTAAGGTCTCTAATAACACATCATTTAAGAAAAATGAATGGTAGTTTGAGGTGAAGTTCAAAGTGGAGAGGAGTTATTCTGGGATGACCACATAACTGTCCCCCTAAGGGCAGAATTTCCTTGAAACCCACTGAACTGGCACTCAGTTTTCCACCAGGAACAGTGCCCTCAGAGCAGGTCATGGCCACGCCAGCAGTTTTTGTTTCAGCCAGACTGTGTCAAAGTAGCTCGAGGATGTTTACATCTTGCTTCAGTTCCAGCTCTTCCTAATGGACTGATACGTGCTCAAGAATGAATTCACATGACCCAAATTCGGCTTTTCGAAACAATGAACTTAAGAACCCTTAAACCAGAAAAGAAAGGAAACCATGAAAAATAGCTTTTCTTTTTGTCTCTTGACTGATGTGTGTATGTGGGAATGAGTGATAAACTGGAGCTGAGGACAGACTGAATGCAGAGAGGAAACTATTCTTTCAGAATATAATAGTAAAAGCAACTGGGGTCATGTAGTAGTGATGATAACTTGCAAAGACTGTTTGGGAGAAGATGGTTGCCAATTTTCAAACCCTCAGATTATGAACTATTGCAAAAGAAATTAATTTGATTTTGGTTTTACTTGTTTGTATGTTTGTTGTTTATATTATATTATTATCTCTCAAATCTCTGCTTTGATTCTTTTGAAAGCATGGAATGAGTACTCACAGGGAAAGCCAAAGAATACCTAAGTTTCTGGCTCCAGGAGGTAACAGCATGATCTAACTCTTTTCATGCGTGTGTTTGTAAAAGAGGCTCCTATTTAATTTCCATGCGACCACACCAGGTTGAGTGTCCAGATACTTCAGCTAGCTTAAAGCTATTTCTTACTCCAGCTCCAAAACCCTCTGGGAAAAAGAGAAATTCTCACAGAGTTGTACAGTAATTCATGTGTGAGAGGACCCCACAAGTCTCCTCGTGCCCTCACCAGCAGGAGCAGGTTGCTCCCATCCCATTGCGTTTGGACTCTGGCCCAGGATGGAGATCCCGTGGCCTACCTGGGCAACCTGTTTCCAGGCCAGGACACCATTCTGGGGACCACGTATGCCCTAATTGTGGCATCCTATCAGCAAGCTGTGTCCCTGTGCTGTGCCAGCATGTACCCACAGGGACAGTCTAGTCCCCTCATCCTTCCTCTCTCCCCCGCAGCAGCCGCTGGCAGATGCTCACTGTTGGTTCTCCTTATGGTGCTTAATCCCTCCACAAGTGAAATGATGAATAATTGCGCAGAGGTATCACTCTCACAATGTCTTGAAGAGCTCTGAAACCTGATGTAGACTTCCCAAAAATAATGAAAAATAACCCCCAGCTGTCCAGCTTAGCTATTGTGGTTGTTTTCACCTGTTACTTCAAGCAGAACTTCCTGGTAGCCCAGACATATGAAAAATATATGTAGAAAATAACCTCTGTTTGAGTTATCCTTCACCTTATTGTTGTTTTTATCTCACTGTCATCTCAACTCTTTAATGAATATTAAAAACTCTTCCTTGTATCCATCCATACGTATGATCCTTTTCATTGAGACTAATCCATGCAGACCAGAGCTCTGTGGCTAACCACTGATCTCAGCAGAAGAGACACAAGTTTTTCTCCTTCTCCCATACAGTCTTGACAATGTCTCTTGCTGTGTTGGGTTTCCTTTCAGCTGAAGGAGCTTGGATTTTATTTCTTCTTCTTCATCTTTGTATGGAAACAACTGTCTGCTTGGTTTACACAGTTAAATAAAATATGGGACCTGAGCAATTTAAAAGCAAAGCACACAAAATATTTACACTGGTGATCTTGCTAATGGATGGGAAGCTTACACTGGGGACGTAAAACAATTGGCTTTTTTTCTTCCCAAAGTGTTCCTAATTGGACATCTATCTGTACAGCTGCAATTTCTGCTCCTGAGAGTTTTTAAACAGACAGAGCATGTGATGTCTGTGAAGGAGCTCCAGCGAGCAGCGCACCCGTCCTTCGGGCAGCCGACTGCTGATGCCCCTTCCCAGTGCATCTGCAAGCCTGGAACACTGATCAAGATCCCCTTGCCCTCCCTGGGACACAAGCTGGGCTCCATCCCATCCCATCCCATCCCATCCCAGCTCATCCCACATAAGCACAAACAACACAGGCCACACTGTGTTTTTTTCACCCACTCCTGCCACTACATCTCACTGCTCAAAGCACTCCTACCTGCAGTGGTGTTGTGCTGAGCATGTGCTTTGAGAAAGGGAAAGGAATAAATACTCAGGGGGGCTGAAGGGCTGTCAGATGTGCCAGCTCTGGCAAACAAACAAGGGGTGAAGAATATCCCCGCAGTGTCTTTCGGCTGCAGTGATTCCAGGTCGTGCTTATGATACCTGTGGTGATCACGTTTTTTTTTATTCCCCCACCACCCTGCCCGCTCCTGCTGCTCCATGTGTGACTTTTCTGCAGATCACTGTGCCTCCTGCCAAGGCATAAGCAGGGGCTGAGCCATGGACCCCACAGCACCGTGGCACTTCCTGTGTGCACATTGACTGACCACTGGAAAACATCTGCGACTGTTGGTCTGAACACGTGCTTCTCAAAAACATATTTAAAACATCACTTCCTTGAAATATTTCTAAGAATTGTTTTTTGTTTAATAAAATCTTGACACTCTTGACAATCTGCTTAATGGACATGCTCTTTAGTCTTGCACTAGCTAAGCTCCACCAGATAACACATATTTTTTCATGGAATTATACCTACCCTAGCTATGACATTGTGGCTGAGATCAAGACTACAAGCAAGCTGACAAGTTTTTCAGCATGACTTCATTCCCTAATATGAGCAGTGCTTGTATCTTATCTGTGTATCATGCAGACATGCTCTGTAGGCTATAACAAGTATCTCAGATGAGGGAAAAGGCAACAGAAAGTTTAGCTGCTAAGCATAATGCTGTCTCCCAGATCATCACAGAGAGCTGGAAATTGCTGCCTGCTCTGTTCCACGGCCACTCATGCTGTGCAAGGACACATCCAGCTCACAGCAAAGCAGCATGCCAAGGACCACACTTTATCTCTGTGTCAAGATGAAACTACCAGAAAGTGAAAAACTCAGGAATACATAACTCAGGAATACATTTTGATAAGCTGCTTTTTTTTTCTTTTTTTTTTTTTTTTTTTCAAGATGGATCCGCCTGTCACATTAGCTTATGCCCACAGCCCTTCTCTGAATTTCCATATTTAATTATGGATGGTTAAGGGCATCTGACTCACAATATGATCATGCAAAAAACTTTTTGTTCCATTTTTCAGAAAGCAAGGGATGTCCTGCTGGCAGAGGAGAGGCTGCCTTAATGCAAGTCCCAGAAGCTGTTCTGCCCATGCTGGCAACTGCAATGTGACTGGCAGGTTGGATCCAGCCCTCAGGGGTGGCTGCACAGTGTCCTGACGAGTAATGTTTGGGGCAAATAACTCATTATCACGTTGGCAGATGAAGGAGGGCGTTTGTTACAATGTCTTTCACAAAGGCACAAACATAGATTTGAGAATATGAGGAACCATCCCCATGCATCCATATTTTGTCCAGGGTAGAAATACTGTATGCATCTGAGGGAAAAAAAATCTCTTCATTCCCAGCACTAGATTGTTAATGCCCAGTGATCTCCAAGCCCCAAAACCCAAAGATTTGTGGCAAAACTTCAATTTGGCAAATATTTCAGTAATATTGCCTTTGATGTAGCACTACTGATTTCAGCACAAGTACTCCAGCGATCATTATTGCCCATTTTCCACAGCACAGAAGAGCATCAGTACCCTGAATCATCTACATCCAAGAGTGTTTCTCAAAATCAGACACATTTTACTGGAGTAGGCTGTCTTTGGTCAACTTTTGACCATTGTTTCTTCTTGACATTATCATCTTCCTTGAAAATCTACTGAGCAGCCCGACAAGCACTCCACTTTAGCAAGCACTGCTCTTGAGAGTAAGAGTACACTGCTCCTGTAACCAACTGTAAATATTCAAACAAAGAAACAAACAAAAATCTCAAAATGTAGCAGTACTTCAAGAACTGGATTCATGTTATCATAAAGAGTCAAATAGCAAGCCTGGTAAATTCCTCTGGGCCTCAGGTGAAGACATGGCCTTTGTGTGGCACTAGAAATGTGTTTTCTTCATGATCTATGTTTATGGAAGGAGGCCCAAAATCAGCAAGACTGATGGGTTGAATATATCACCAGCAGGGACAACCCAGAGGTGGTAGTTATGGTCTCTTAGAGGACATAACAGCATATGAAAGTGATGCTAAAAAGATTTACCAATTATAATAAAATGTCCCCCAATATTTAAACATCTGATGCAACATTAAAGCAAAATGCAGCATTGAAAGTAAGATTTTTTTTTCAATACAGCAATTCTGCTACGTGTATTCAAGGGGTTATGCCTTATTTCCTTGCCAGTGCTTAATGTAAAAAACTTAAAGCCCTTGGGTTTTACTGTCCTGAAGTATGAAACTGGAATTAATATCATGAAAGGGAGCTGTGCACCACATTTACGGCTGTCACTGTGTCTACTGCATTCAAGCATTTGGCACGACTTCTTCCTGTCCTGTCCAACATCTGTTCGCTTTTTTCTGTCCTCACCATGATCTGTTCACAGAATCGTGACCTGTTTATTTGTTAGTTTGTTTGTTTGTTTGTTTTTCCTTTTAGCAGGGTGAAGAAAAGTTACTCTGCTGTCCTACAGTTAAGCAAAATAAGCACAGAGCTGACAGGTATCTCTGCAATCTCATTTGTGTGCAGAGAAGCCAAATCACCTGAGAGCCACGGTGACCTAGTGCATTGTGAGCCCAGTGCCCTTTCCACTTCAGTAACAGAGAGACTTTTTAACGACATGATCTAATTTCTGCTGAAGGATTTAGCCTGAAGAAATTGTACTCTCCCAGTAAATGCAGGAATAGTTACATCAAACTGTACATAGTGTAGCTGCTTGTTGCACCGGTGAAATGTTACCTTCTAATAGTACAGAATATTCACATTTTGGTATTGAAATAAGCTGAAAAAAATGCTTTTATTTTTACAATAATATAGTAGCTGCTCACTCTTGCAGTCCTCTGTTATTTCTGCATTTTCTAGTCATACAGCACAACATTGGTGCATAGAGAAGCTCCAAGATGCAGTAGAAAGTTAAAGCTCTTTTCATGTTTTGAAGGATGAGGAATGCTGAAATACTAGCATGGGACTAATTTAATTACAGACTGCTGAGTAAAGCAAATGCATAAGATTGTTAACCTGGAGTAAGTCATATAGCAAGCTGATCTGGGGCTCCATCCCCATGACAGTATTCTCCATTAAGGAGATTTGAGGAACTCCTCTACTTCCTGGGGTAAGATTTGGCAAGACTTTTTCAAGGAGCATAACACAAATTTTATAGCTGTGGAGGACAGCTGGCAGTGAGCTTTCACTTCCAAGCCACATTTGGCTCTGTCCTGCATCTGGCTGGCCTGTCTTGATGCTGGGCTGGCTGCCTCACTGGGCTGCCTCGTGCCCAGGAGCTGAAGCGAAGCATCCAGCACAACTCTACCACCACCTCCCTCTTCCACCCTGCATACCCTTGGTCTCTTCACCTCTGCCAATGCCTTCCCTAGAGGTTTGTGATGAAAATTCCTTGGGAAAAGTTAGCTTGAAGCAGGTGATAGATTATTCCACTCCTATCTACTGCCCCAGCACTGTGCCAGGAGTCCTGTAGGGGAGAAAAGGTCCCACAGCCAGCAGGATGGTTGTGCGTGGTCCCCTGACACGTGCCTGTCTCCTTGCCTATTGTGTTTGCAATGGGTGTATAAATACATGTAACCTCACCAGCTTGGCGAATAGATGCTCTGAATTTCAATAAGTGCTTCTCACAAATGTTTCCGTTTTTCAGAGTCTTCTTGTCTGGATTCCTCGGCATAGTATTTAATGATTGCCTTCATTTTCATCTCGAAAAGGAGAGCCAAAAACATCAAAGCTACCACTTTTCCTGTTTTAGATAAAATATGCTGACATTTCACCCAAGAGGGAGGATTTTTAGTAGATCATAACATTCTTGTTTCTAAATAAGTCTTTAAAAAATCCCATTGATGCTTTCCAATTTCAAATTCATGCTATTAATAGGCCAAAAAAGAGGCTTCTGGGAAAAAGAAATCACGTGATTTTGTAGCTCAAATATTTCACATAAACAAAGGCCAAAACAAAATCTGTAAAAAATATCTTACTTGGGGTACAGTGGTTGTACTGAAGGGACTGGCCTCTCATTGTCTGAACATCATCAAAGAGATTCTCTAAGAGCACATTGAAAAAAGCCTGGATTTTATCTGTCCTCCTGCAGCAAACAAGGAGTAGCTGCTAACCGAATGTCTTCAGAGCTGTCCAAGTAGCACTTTGCCAAGGCCCTTTCTGGGACTTCTGGAGACATATCTGAAACAGGTTTAAAACGGAGAAGGCTGCCTTCATTTTTAGAGTTTGATCTTTAGAAAATACTTTTTTTTTTTTCCTTTTTTTTTTCCAACAAAGCATCATTCAGGATTTCAGCTCTGAGCCCACAGCTGAGTGTAATGTATGCAGCAACACAGTTCTGCATGCAGCTGGCTGCATTTCATTTTAAAGAAAAGACAGAAAATTTTTGAAGAACCACCAGCCTTCATAGTCCTGTGAACTGGCTGTTGCCCAGTGGGTACCCAGTGAGCTGTAATGCTGAGACGTCCTAAATGCCAAAGTCAGGCACAGGTTGTTAGATGTTAAGCACACAGGAGATGTGAGGTCAGGACCTGTAAATCCCTCTTCAACTGGCTTTCGTTGTTTATCTGTGTGTGTGACCACCTGGAGGTCCTCTACTTAGGGGACATTTCAATGGTGCTAGTAGGCCTGGGTGATCTGATAAAGTTCCTCCTAGGCAGCAATCAGCTGGATTCAACAGAAAAGCAAAGGTCACACCAAGAAATCTTACTACCAGCCCACAAAAGGCAGCAGGAAGCACTAGTAGGTGACAGTGGCAGCAAAAGGGCTAGTGAACTGCAGAAGCTGTGGCTGGAGATAGCCATCCTTAATGTTTTGTGAGCACCTTAGGGGTAGCCAAAAGCAAAACTGAGTTCAGATGTCCTGAGCTGGATGAAACACAGCACATCTCTAGCATCCCCAGGTGCCACTGTTGAACATGACTGCATGGTACACAAGCACAACACCCTTTCCATCATGCAGAAGTCCTCATGCATGCAGAAACCACTTAAAACCCACCCAACCATCCTCTGGTACACTGTGTATTTAAAGTCAGTAAAAGCTGGAGTCATTTATCAAGTCTAATTCACTTGTGTGTTTTGCATTGCTCTTTGTCTGCTGCCTTATTAAAATCTATTTGCCTGAGGTCAAATAGGCCACAGAGTGACAAGAATAGCTTGTGCACAGATACTATGCCTATATATATGCTGAAAAACTAACAAGTAAGCCCTGTCTCTCATGTCAAAAAGCTTTCTATTTTGGGATGGGTTTGAAGGCTGCTTGTGGTGGTGAGTGTTTCTTCTTTGTACATAGTTTGCACAAATCGGATTCTGTTCCAGCTATGAGCACCTCATTGAGAAGGCTGATAGTGCACGTTTGGGCAGCCCCTGAAATGCTATTTCTCCGAACTGATGATTTCCTTAT
Organism: Cygnus olor; assembly: GCF_009769625.2. Classification (NCBI taxonomy): domain Eukaryota; kingdom Metazoa; phylum Chordata; class Aves; order Anseriformes; family Anatidae; genus Cygnus; species Cygnus olor. The sequence goes on along the minus strand of NC_049198.1, from coordinate 71,416,891 downwards.
TAGGCTCCTCTTTGCTGGAAGGATGCATGGCTCATAGCTGGCTCCCTGAGCCAGCATTTCCAATCAGTTTGGGAATTCAAAATCAAGGCTCCCCTCTCCAGCAAGGGCAAGGGTCTGGCTTTGTCAGTCCCCCTGGCTGACCAATTTTTCCACCACTATGCTTCATTATTGCCAAGAGACTAAGCGCAGCGTGACTTCGGGCTGCTGATCATCTCCCTTTCAGCGGGTGTGCTCCAGGAGGCCATGTCCTGTCAGCAACTCCCAGGGAGGATTCGGCCAAGGCACGCAGGCTAATGAGCTGCTGAAAGGGTTGCTTGCAACCAGTGCATCTCCACGGGTGAGCTGCCCGGGGTGAGTTGCAGCTGGACTAGACAGTGGCCCGGTATGGTTGTCGACATGTTTTTGGTGTTGAAAACAAAACTTCCCAGAAATTTTTCCTGGTTATAAGTCATTGCTCTTTGCTGTAACAGTGTTGCACCCTTGTATAGCTGTGGTTTCTGGAAGATTTTTGTTTGCTTGTTTTAATTGGCATCTGGGCTAAGAGATAATGTGCAAGCTTGTTTGAATGTATGGATATATGTTTGTGTGTGTCTGTATGCATGCTGGTAAATATATAGAGACACTTCCACTGTATACATCAAAAAGAACATCTCTGATTAATTTAATAGTAGAGTGATTTTATCTTTCATTAAGTGCATTACATTTAGAGCACGCTGCTTTTGAAGCTCTAAGAAGGTTATGAGTTTATTCCTTCCAGTACATGCCTTATCATTTGCAAGAGATCCAGACTTTTGTTCAAAGACTTTACTCCTTGCTGGACTGTCTCATTTGGGTGGTTTGAACTCTTGTTTCTATTAAAAACTAAAAATAACTTCAGGTTTAGGCACTGATTGTAAATATAGTCTATCCTGTAAAACTGATACTCCTAAATTTGGATAAACATCTAACACACTGTCCAAAACTCACTGTCCGAAGCAGTAATCAGTAATTCAATGGGAGCGATCTAAAATTCAGATATACATGTAGCTCCTTCTCAGTCTTAAGAGAGTTTTGTTCTCTCTGTTGCTAAAGCTATTTCCTTTTCTTCCCAGTCAAAAGCTCTTCGGGAAAAATGGCTGCTGCAGGGAATTCCTGCTGGCTCTGCAGAGGAGGAAGAGGCCAGAAGGAGGCAGTCAGAAGAGGATGAGCTGAAGGTGAAAAAGCTGGAAGAAAATATACACAGGTAGGGACAGTTTCCCTTTGCTTTGCATAAGAATAGGCACTCCAAATAAAGCCAGAAACCTTCCCAACCTTTGGCACCATCCCCTTCTCTAGTAGCAGCTAATAGCACATGCCTAGGGGAGGTGTAAGGGACAGGCAGACAGACCCCAAATTTTACATGTCCCACATGACCTCCGTGATTTGCAAGGTAGAGTCTTAGTGGTATCTTTGTGTTGAACAGACTTGGACAGATTTTTCGCATCAGGGAGCTAAAAAGGGGGATGAGTTCCCCTTTAAGATGCACTTGTATAATTCAATCAACACTTGTGGGATTCTCCATTGCTTTACACCTCCTACAGCAAAAAAGAGTTCAAAGTGGTGGCACTCTTTTGCACTCACTTTTCTCTGGTGCAAATGACTTTTCAAAATGCAACAGCAGATGCCACCAGCAGATCAAATATCTACAGCTTTCAGAAGCAAGGTTTGGGCATTAGAATCACTTCCTTTTATCAGTTTCCCATGGCACACTAAGTTGATGTTTGTACTCTTTTGTGTTGTTTTTTGCTTTGTTTTGTTCCAAGCAATGTACTCCAAAGCTCGTAAGAAAAATGGTTTTATCCCTCACAAAACAAATTTGAGAGCTGCTCCTTCTGCCAGTTAGGCTATACGATTTTAGAGTTTTTTTCAGCTAGCAGAAAATTGGCAGAAAGTTGGTCAAATCTGGTGCCACATCTTCTACAAATGCGCAAGCTGAAACAGCAAACGAGAAAAGAAAGCAAATAGGACCGGTAGTCCAAGACTAGTCTAGCATCTGGTGAATTTTATTTGCTTATGTCATTTTTGTTGTTGTTGTTGTTTGTTTGTTTGTTTATTTGGGGGGGAGGGGGGAATCTCTTGGAGAAATCACTGAGAAGGTTTCTTTGGGGACATATGCAAGCAGACACACCCTGAGTTTGGATGACACTAAACAGCTCCTATGCGGAAGTAATAGATCTGCATGAATGTGAGGATTGCCTCATAATACTGGTCTCTGTCCTGTTATTACTATTCATTAAATCTAATATGAATATGTGTATTGTTCATCTGTGGTAGCATAAGGCAAGACAGATTTAATTTCATACACTACCTGATGTTTTACTCCATAAATTAATGCAGTATATAGAAAGAACACATGGACTAATACTCAGAAATAAGTATTGTAATACATATTTCATCCAGTGTTGAATGTCTCAAGGTGCTAAGTGCTCTGACCTCATCCAGCAAAACACTTCAGCATGTGCTCAGTTTCAGCTATGAGAGTACCACCACTGAAGGCAAAGAGACCTGTGTGCTTATGAGCTTTGCTTCGTTAATTAAAAGCATAGGATGAAAGTCTGTGTAAAACCTTTGTCCCTGTGTTTTTGTTTTTCTTTTTTTCTTTTATTTTATTTTTCTTTAACTGCAACCATGAGAAAAAGTATTAAATATTTGGAAATAAAGGAGCTCTCTTCAGCTGTGGCCACAAATGGCAGGTCAGCTGATTGCCACTGAATTGAAAAGACATTTGCTTGACAGCCTTGCTGGCATGCTGAACTTCCCTGTCATCTTTCTGAAGGAACTCCAAAGATAGCAAAAAGTATTTTGATTTTGACGAGGCAATACTACACCTGGACTTTAGAGATAAAAAGTAGAGTTTGAGGTCATTAGTTCAATTTCAGTTGGCATCTGTGACAACATGACCCTTACAAACAGAGCCCACCAAGATAGTCTGGGAACGTAAAGGGCAATAGGAGGAGTAAGAGGAAGAGAGAAGATGTCAAGTCAATTATCTGGAGGGGTGAAGCAGAATGAACTCATCCTGAAAGCATTTGTTTTCCTCCTGCACACCATTTTCCCTCTCTGTTCCTGGAAGGGCATTGGAGGAGAGGATTACAGGGAGATGGTTCTTATGTTCACATTGCAGAGGCACGGTGGTCCTTTGGAAGTGCATATTAAACAAAATCATGGGTCCACAGTGAAACAGTCCAAACCCTCTCAGTGAGGCCAACAGAGGACAGACTGAGCTGGTTACCCTGGAGGATAGGAAACTACCGTACGACCAGCCGTAAAGTTAAGGCAGCCAGGGCACTATATGACCAATGTGCCAGGGATCGTGAACATTTATTAAAGTCACACTGCATCACCTGAGCAAGCACAGAGGTTGTCTTTGAAAAAGCCTTGTGGCACACGTGCTGGCTTCTCCCTTCTGGAAAATAAGCAGTTTTTGCACTTACTGTGAGAGCAAGGTGAAGCTTTCTTGACAAAGCCAGCATCCATCCTCTGCTTTAACACGAGGGAGCATGCAGTCATGCCTTTCCTCTTGCGACAGAACATCCCATCCTAATATCAGGGAACACCATTTCTTCTGTTTGCACTGAGTGCTCATGAAGCTCCATTTCTCATACCTCTAAGTTTGCTCCATGAACACCCATGGCAGAAAAGAAATATCAGCCTGTATTTGCAGGCCAGTCATAAACAGTAGGTCTGGCAAGCTGAGTGAACTGCAAGAGTTAGAGCGGAAGACTGAAGGAGACAGTGGCTGAGACTAGACTAACATTCGTAAATGAGGATGTGGGCTCCTGTGGGACTGTCGTCCAGAAGTACCAAACATCTCTTCCTTAGGGCAACAGTAGAGCTAGCTATGGATTTGTATATGGACTTGAAGGCCTTGAACACAGTAGGGATGCTTCAGTCCAGTATTGCTTTTTCTAATTCATTTTTAAGTGGCTTGCCCACTAAAACAAGATTTTTTGCAAGATGTACACATGATTGCAATGTTTAGTCTTAAGCTAGTGTAACCAGTTCTCCTCTATGTGGGAGATGTTTAATTTCAACGGGGGCAGCAAAAAATGCATGAATGTACAGACCACTGTTTATATATTAGACTTCCATGTTATCATGATATAACAAAGCATATACTTCAGTTTGTAGTCTACAAGGATATGCACATATGAGTAAACCTACATGAGTAAGTATAATGACTTAATGAGCTCCCTCATCTGCAAAACTGTTTGGAAGAAGAATGCCTACACTAGTCAGGATTTCTGGCACTTCATGCCAAGTGACTGAAAAAAATACCAGCATCATAAAAAGAGAAATAAAGCAGAACAGACCACAGTAAAGAATGCAAAACAAATAATGAAATGATATCACACAATTATGCTGATAATTCCCACCAAAAGTACACAGAAGTACAAGATGAACATACAAGTTCAAATAAAAGGGAGTGAAAGATTAAGACAAAATGGTAATAGGATCCATCTAGCAGTGGATTACAGACAATGATCGTTTCATAATTGGGATTAGTTTAATATCTTTAGAGATTTTGAAGCATATAAACACTAGAAAAAGTCTTTACATCTAAAGTGGAAATAGAAGAGTAAGCAGATCTGAAGCAAGTTTTAGTCCTAGACCTCTGGCATTCATGTTTGTCCAGCTTGAGTCCTCAGAATAAAACTTATGCTGCCCTATGTGAAAATGCTGGCATTCTGTCTTTATAAAATAAAAATAATAATAATAAAATAAATAAATAAATAAAAGTAGGGACATAAAAACTGGACTCTTATAACACTGATTGAGTCCTAAATGGGCTGAAAATCTGCCAGTAGAGATAAGGATGAAAAGGCATTTCTGCTTGAAACCTGGCTTTAAGATTGGTGGTACCATTGTGTAGAAGGCAGAACAGAGCCAGACATGGACTTAGAAGACCTCTTGCATTAAGTCACGGGGAAGCTTTAAAACTAATTTAGTTTTCCATGTTCTCATAAAGATTCTGGGTCAGTATTAGAGGAAAGTGGCCTTCCCTGTGCTTCTTTCCCATTGTTGCACTGTGAGAAAGTGATCTCCTGCTTTCTGCAGTTGCCTTAGATGTTGATTAAATGTTAGCAAAGGAGTCACAAATGACTGAAAAACACTTTCCTTCCCTTGAACGCACTCGCTGAATCAGAGACATAAAACCTGTTGTTTGGGATAACATTGACACCGATGCCCAGTGAACCTTCACAGACACATTCCCGATGGCATGTTGTAGGTGAAATAAGCACTGGAATGTGTTGCATGCCTCCCATGGTTATTTTTACCACATGACAGTCTGTTACTTTTCAGCAGTGAATGGAAAGTTGGCATTCGACATCTGGGTATTAGCAAGCAGCATTCATAGAGCACAGCAGCCCACCCACAGCCTGCTGTTCCCTCACAGTATTTGAAAGGCTCCCAAAACTATTTTGTTTTACTAGATTACATTGTAGTACATGCCGGTGGCCTGTGTTTACTACAAAAGGTGAAGAGTTTTCATTGCTCTGAAGCTTTCAGACAGCATGTCAACACTGTGGCAACATATCTCCTCACTCAATGACAGACGCCAGCATGAGGTGCCACGAGTGGACCCATTGAGCTCCTGGAGAAAAGAAAATCACAGGGCTAAATCCTCAGTAAACGGGCATATCCCTTTAGAAATCACTGGTGCAAGTGTTTCCAAAGGCCGACGGGGTGCCCGTCAGCTCCGTGGAAGGACAGACTGCTCGCAGCAGAGCAGCCTGCTGGACACATGAAGCAGCAGGACAGCATAGACCGGTAGGTGTTAAGAGGATCCTCAGACTGCACACACAGGAGAAACCTGTGGTGTTTTGGCACTGGGGCAGCTCTTAAGGTTGAAGCAGAGCAGGCCAAGGTGTGTGTGTGTCCTGCCCTTTACTCAGAGTCACTCAGCTGTCAGCATGCACAGCTCCCAGCATTTGCAAGAAACCTTTGGGGTGCTGGAGTGTTTCACCCATGCCCATACTGGTGGTGAGCTGTGGTTGTTCCTCCTCCAGGAGAAGACTTTGCTTCAGTGGTGCTGTGTGGAGGAAAAGCCCTGGCATTAATGACAGCAGGGGCAGATCTGTGTTTTGGACCATTAGTACCAAGATTTTCCTTGGGACAAATGTGTGTTTGTTGTTTGCTGGTGCCTTGCTGGTGTGGGGTGGTGGTGCGTACATGCAGAAACTGCCTCCTGCCCAGCAGCTCATGTCCCAGTGCTGCCCTGCTGCTTGCTTCCATGCTTAGAAAAGTTTGGGAAGTATTTCAAAGATATCTTGAACTGAAGGATGCCTGTGGGAGGGACAGTGGGAGAAGTAGAGCCTCCAGCCAAGAAAAGCACTTAATCTGATGGACCAACACAGAGGCCCCCTGTCAGCTCACACATGGGAGATGAGCACTGCAGGAGGAAGAGAGATGACAGTCATCTATTGACCAAAAGGTGTTTTGACTGCACAAGTCTCCCTGTTATTTTACTGTGTTTGGCTTGTTCCTGATTACCAGCTACTAGACAGAAGTCCAAATCAAGGTAGATGCAGATCCAAATGGGACTGAAGCTTCTCCAAAGCTGGCAGGATTATTGTCTCATTATATTAGTGTGCTGGAATCTTTCCAGGTAAATGCTCACGTCTGGGTATTCCCCGAGAGGCTGGGCTAGGTCGTGAGAAGAAAATGCTTGCCAAGCTGATCTGAGATGCAGAAAACAATATTTTATTAATGCGCTATCTTATTAACAGACTATGAGTGCATCACAGATCTGTGGTGTTAGCTGTGGTCTACGCTAAAGTCTCTTCTTATTGCAGTGTCCAGCACATACAGGCAAAGGACTCGGCTGAGCTTATCACAGCTGCTGCACCTTCACCAATTTCTCTCCTGGTGTCCACTTTTTCATTTCTTTCTGATGTCAGGGTTTTATTTCCTGCTTCTTTTTCCCAGGATAAATGCTAAGCATGTCTCAGGCTGGGAACTCTGACTATAATTCCGTCTTTCTTGCAACTGGCACTAATAGTCTTTGCATAACAGAGAGAGCATGTGTCAGACAGATGTGAGTGAACACCTTCAAAAGAGGGATTGACTGATGTCAGAACCAGCTGCTCAGACCTCCCCTGGAGCACAAGGTGCAAACCAGGACATGAGGTGTCATTGCCATAATGCTCCTGTTATAAAGTTCTCATCAATTTCCCTGCAGTCAGCCTCCAGAGAGATGCGAAGAGTTGCCATGAATGTGTGCTAGTGCAGACAGCCACATGTCTTCCAAGTGCATGGCCCACAAAAGCATGAATGTTTTGCAACTTCCACACTGATAGCAGCTGGAGAAAAAGATCAGGTGTAGAGGGGACATTGTTTACTCAGCATTTTGGGGTTTTACCTAAAGTGCCAGATGCAGCTTGTAGACAGACTCTGGTCTGCCTCTGTATACTGCCTGTTTGAACAGTTGTGCTGGAGTGCTCTCCAAGAGCGAAATAACAAAAATGTCTCATCTTCCCGTAGCAGTCTCTACTGATTCTGCTCTCCTTATGAGGGAAGATCAAACTTTCAGCGCAGGAGCAGCTGTTTGCCCCCAGAACCTCTGTCTGGTTCTCCACTAAGACTGATCAATATCAGAGTTCATCTGCTGAAGTTGCATGGATTTCAGTTTTGGCAGCCCCTGGGGACTGTGGTTTCCAAAACATCACATCCTTCCCCTCCCACAGAGCTTTTGCTGGGGTGCTTTTCACATGTGATACATTTCTTAGGAAAACAGAGAACAAAACAAAAACAGGCTAAAAGCCTCAACAACAGGAAGTCTCAGATTTCCAAAGTAACCCATTCTGTGGTATGATTAGAGAAATCCTTTGGACTTGCAGGATGATCTCAGAAGAGAAATGGGTTAAGAGTTGCTGGGTGGCAATGGGTTTGAGGTTTTTATATATGGTACAATATATTCAGATGTGGCACAGAAAGAAAGGGAAAGAAAAGAAAGAAAAGGAAGAAGAGGAAAGAGAAAGAAAGAAAAAGAAAGAAAGAAAGAAAGAAAGAAAGAAAGAAAGAAAGAAAGAAAGAAAGAAAGAAAGAAAGAAAGAAAGGAAGGAAGAAAGAAATGGAAAGGGGAGAGAGAGAGAGAGTAACATAGCTTATTGCCTTGGTTCTGAAACTCAACCCATACTTAAAAGAGCAGAGTTGCTTAAGTGGTGGTGATCTGAATACAAATTTAAGGATCTTCCACTACTCCTAAGCATTGTTAGTCTGTAATTATTTAGTGATGCCTATGTATCTAATAAAAAAGACAAAAGGATTGACTGTTCAATATGGGAACAGACTCCCTCCACTCCAGCTATGTCTGCTCTCCTCTGATATGTCTACCACATATGGATCTGCATAAAGACACCCATCTGACTAATCTGGCAGGAAAAAAAAATGTATAGGAAATTTCAGACCTCCACCAGTAACCAGTACATATCAAGGAATTTCTACAAGTGTCTCTGACACTTCATCCGTGTCAGTATGCTATAGATTAGGAGACATGTTCCTCAAGAAGGAAGACACACTTAGGTTTAAAATCTGCTCTGGACAGAAGAAGTTTTTGAGGACAACTTTTTCAGGGAAACTAACGCACTGTAAATTAGCATCAATTTCCATATATATTGAAACCTTTAATACAGTAGAGCACATGCTACAGCCCCTGGTGAAAGGGGCAGTTACAGTCTCTTAGAATCATAACATCATTGAGTATCCCAAGTTGGACCCACATGGGTCCTCGAGTCCAACTCCTGGCTCCACACAGGACCACCCAAACACCTGACCCTATGTCTGGCAGCACTGTCCAAACACTTCTTGAACTCTGGCAGGCTCGGTGCCATGACCACTCCCCCAGTGCCCAACCACCCTCTCAGTGAAGAACCTTTTCCTAACACCCAGCATGACCCTCTCCTGTCACAGCTCCATGCTTTTCCCTTGTGTCCTAATCTTTTGACCAGATCCATCAAGAAAAGAGCAATTTTAGTCATTACAGTCATGCAGTAATGTGGAAGCTACAGGTTGCCCAAGTCCAGGTTTCTGTTGCCATGCTAGATGAGATCCACCAGTAGTACAAAACTTCAGGCACTCCTCAGTTTTAATATTTCAAAGCTAAAAGATTTACGTGACTCTGTGCAATGCTGTTTGCAAGATGGGAAAATCTCTTAATCTATTTACCATACATACTGGATCACCACATCCCTTCTGTGTGCAGAGCCATCTAAGATTTTCTCACTTCTTTTAAGCCTAGTAGAACTGACAGGGGTTTCCTGAAGCAGTAAATTGTGGGATAACATAAAGAGTAGAAATTGTTGACTTCATTACATCTGAATTAAATCTTTATCACAGGCCAAATTAGATTGTTTCATTGAGTAAAACAAAAAGGACTCGTTTACATTCCTTCCCTTGTTAGAGTTAGGCTTATCATTCCTGGACATGGCTTGGCTGGAATCCTGGATTGGTTGGCTTGTGTGCAGGGCCTAGCTCAACAGTTCCTTCCAGACAGTTAGTTGGACGTCTATGTGGCATTTGGTGGCTGGAAAATAAAAATAAATAAATAAATAAATAAATAAATAAATAAATAATCAAGGAAATTCTATATCAGAAAGACATGTTCACAAGTGGGTGACATAGACTTGAACAATTTTGAAACAGATGAGAAACCTGCAGTGTTGTTTACAAAGAGAAGGCACAGAGCTAGGTAACAGACCCAACTGAGTTGTTTGTGTTGGTGTTTCACAGTGATTATTTAGTCTGTGTTCAGCTTCAATGACAGGCCATCACCCTGCTCTGCCAAACCTAAATTTAGGTGCTGTGTATGACCAGACCAGGACATACAATGTACACATGCACACAGAGCTAAGGAAAACACAACTGTGACTTTGCTCCTTAGTAACTCCCTTCTCCCAAAGGCACAGACTCATCCTGTATAACTCCAGGAGTTTAAGTAAGAACCTCCATTTAGAGCATTGTCTCCCCATGCTCTCGGTGAGAAAAGAGCATCACCTGCAAAGCCTGTGCATCCTTGAGGATGGGTGTCTCAGTTAAGTGCTTCAAATGCAATGGGTGGAATTGAGGCCCTAACGCTCCTTCCTGCACAGGTATCCTCCACAGTGCCACTGGGCACTGCTGTGATGCAAACAGTCATCAATAACCATTAATAATTTATCTATCCGGTTCATTACGTGTTGTATTGCCCAGACCCTGCCCCGTAATCCATGCTGTCAGCTCTTCCATGCATTTCCAGAGAGCCGGGGTAGCTCTGTGTAGGCAGAAGTAGCTACAGGAGGAGCAAGGTTCAGTGTCTGGAGCCACCCAGTGGGCATTGCAAGTCTTAGCCTCTCGTTTTTAAAATCCGCAGTTTGAAAAGCACGTCACCTTCCCAGTGTTGTTTTTTTAAACCACTGCAGTATGTGAATTCTCAGGAAAAAAATAATGCAAATCCCAGCTGGTGGTCGGCAGAAGACAAAGACTGGATGTGCAATCAGGAGTCCCGACTGATAAGAAAGGGACAGCTGTTGCCGATTTTATTGAGAAGTTGCAATTAAGAAAAAGGAAAAGCCCCAAGGAGGGTTTTTCAGCCACATTCAGCAGTGGACAATAGTCTGCTGGCACGTGTGTCACCTTCTCACTATAGAAAAGTGCATGTCAGAAAAATGCTTGTAGCTGTCCAAGAATTTAAAGCACAAGCGATACGGTCAGACTGACTATGAAGGACACTCAGATCAGCACGTTACAAATGTGAAGCATGCTCAGAGCCATGTACACATATGGACTTTGTAGGGTGAAGTGATACATGCCTCTGCACTGTAAGGCACTTGGGAATCACGTCCGTGCACCAGATTGCTACAAGAACTCAAACTAGAAAAGTGATTTGGTATGACAAATGTGCAGAAAGACAATTAAATAAATGAAGTGCTTGAGAAAGAGAGAGGAAATAATAAGTGAAGAAAGTGTGAGGAATTAAAAAGCAAATGTACATGGATAAAAACAATGTCAAAGTCAGACTTGTATGGCATCTACTGAGACCTGTTATTGTTGCCATAGGCAGGAAAGAACTTGACAAGGGTGCCAGGTGTACTGCCAAACAGTAGGGAAAAAAAAAAAAAAAGTATTTTGAAAAAAATAACAACATAAAAAATGTGTTCAAGGCCAGATAAAGCTGAGCTTTACAACTGATTCCTTTGTAATTGGCACTCTGAACTGCAATTAGAACAAATTAAAAGTTGTAACGTTAGGTTGGCAAGGTCAAGCAACTGGAGTAGCTTATGACCTTAAAATGACATTAATAGTCTAAAAGAAAATTTGGAGTGGGAGGTGAAAGCCAATTTAAAAGACATTGGAGTCAGATTAGGACAATGTCCATGTTTCTCCTTACAAGTCCTTCAGATGATGAAGACCATCTGATACAAAAGGAGTCATAGCTATGAGACAGTGGAAGCGAAGTATACTGAAATGGTCCTTGCTGGATACTATGCATATAGAAGAATCAGTGGAAAAGGGTTTGACATAACTCAGGTGTCATTGACATGAGACTGCCTGGGCTTGAGCTATCTGCTCTACCTCCTCTATAGCTGTCAGTCTGCATCAAGAGAGACTCGCCTCAGTATGGTAACAAAGTCCTGAAAAGATTGGTAAGCTAAAAAAATAAAACACTTTCTAAGGAAAAAAATACACTGAAAAAGATGAAGCTGAGTCTGAATAACTGTATAGGTGGTGAGACAGAAATTTCAAAGGACTGTGAAATATACTGTAGATTGTACTGATCTAGAAGTCCTGGTAGAACGGTACCATGTTCCCTTTGTCACAGGCCCAGCAAAAAGTATTCAGTCCTTCATATTAAAGATAGTTAAGTTATGCCTACTCTGTACTAAAACATTTTTACTGATCCAACTGCATGAGAAAAGCTTCCCTTTGTGGATTTATTTTTACCAGCAAATTTATTTTTTACCAGCAAAAAGTACAGACCCTTTAAAGGAATGAGCTCTACAGGCAGAGGTTATTGTAACCCTGTATAACCACCTCTCTACTGGAAAACATATTGAAATCAGAAGTGTTTAAAAATAGTCACTAGTGTCATTTGGATATCTGAAATGAACTTTCGTTCTTCAGAATTCTTCAGGTTCTTCTCTTGTTTGTCAGTGACGAGACAAGAAATAGGTGCTTATTAACACAAGTGGACGGTACTGCTAGAGAAAGCATGAAAGAGCAGCCTTTATCTGAACAGAATGAATCACACTGTGACTGGACATGTGCTTACTGCTGACAGTAGGTCTGGCTCCTGATGGTCACACCATTCCTAGGTCTCAAAGAAGCATGACCTGAAAGCAGAAAATTAATGTAGTATTTGGGTGGTGTGTAAAAATTATCAGGTGAAACTCCTGCTTTAATTCTCTAATATAGAAATGACACAGTTATGCAGGGTTAAAATGTTCAGCAGCATCTGCTGGATGCAGGTTCTGCTGCAGATGAATTACAAAATCCCCCAAGTAGATCTAAACCTGGGTGCTGATTGCATTGCAGCTGCAGCAGGATGGAGCTCAGACTGGAGCAGCTTTGTAAGTACTCACTTAGTTGACCGCTTGCCCTTATGGCTGCTGGTGGTGTCTAAGCTAGCTCAGGTATCTCACCATGACATTGCATAGCACTGAAAACAGTGCAGAATTTGATGCTTCAGCATGATTACATCCAAACCAGAGGGCTGGCTTCATCCCCCTGGTTGTGGCAGGTACCTCGTGTAGGACAGGCACAAGCTGCAGCATGGTCTTCCCAGCCATTATATGACCTTCTGTACACACACATCTGCCTAACCTCTGCTGGAGTCTTGGTTGCTGCAGCCTGACTCATCAGGGCTCAAGCTGTGCAGGCTCTAGGTGGGTACAGCACATCCATCTGTGCTGAGATCGTGCTGCTGCTGGTGCTGAAGGGTTGGTTTGAGGTGCCTCAGGCCTGTGAAGTGACACAGCTGCATAATTAAGTGGGTAGCTTTTGTTGATAATTCCTGGCGGTGCTTTATTTTTTAATTCAGCTGTCAAAGTCCAGTTCCCAAATGATTCGTTCATCTCTTTAATGTGCGGCATTTTTATTTTTATTTTTTTATGCCTACCCGTTGATAACCGGGCTTGCTTTATTTATGTCTGAAAGAGCTTCTTTTAGTCATTTTTGTGAAGGAGAAAAATCTGAAGCATAATAAATCCACAGTGCTTTTGCACAGGATCACTGAAAATGGCAATGGCATTTCATGGTTTTCGGTGCAAACAAATGAAACATTGATTTTTGTGGCTTCATTTGCTCCTGCTCTACCTTGTGTCTTCTTTTGCTCCTGCTCTTGCTCAGTCTATGCAGTGGTCCAGGAATCCTACCTCACATTGGAAACAGGTCCAGTACAGATCTGTCCATCACTCCACCAGGCACAGCACATAGTAGGAGATGTTTTTTGTGGGAAGACCTGATAATGTAAGCCAGTGGGGCATGCAATCCCTAGAAAAGGAAATGGGTACCAAAGGAATGGACTCTAGTGTAGGTCTTAGCTTGAGTGAACCCCTGCAGACAAGAAGTCAAGTCTATAACCAACTGGTGGAATCAGGTCTTAACATAGCTCTCTGATACAGGAAGAAAAAAACATTTTCTGCAAACAGATACTGGAGAAACAAGGCAACTCCAGCACAGACCCTGTCATCTGTGATGGTAGCCCAGAGAAGACAGTGTAACTGATGGAGTTACAGCTGAGTTATTTAAAGGGTGTTTCCTCCATGGGATGTCCATTTGGGAAAAGGAATTTTTCTAGGAGTCTAAACTGCTACAAAATAACAGATATTCACAGTAAACCTGGGTTACTGGTGATAGGTAGGATTTGAGTGTTTGTGTGTAGAGCATATAGCATGCTAGTCAAATAAGTGACAAGAAAAAGCAATTTTTAACTAAGACCCGGGTCACCTCCAAATGCCATTCCAGATGGCTTGTGTGGGGCTAGCCATTGGGGTGGTGCTAAGAGGACAACCAAGCCCACTCTTCAGAGGTTACACTCAGGAGCTTAAGATACCATTGCTGACTCAGGGGAGATGGTTCATATCTGTTACATTGACATTTTAGCTTTGTTGCTGCAGGATTTCCTGCTAAGACAAACATAAATATATAAAATAAAGTAAAATTGAATTAAATTAAATTAGAATAAAATAAAACCATCAAAATAGCTTTATGACTTTGGGAAAGGTCATATCAGGAGAAAACGGTGGACCATCTACTCCACCTGTGCCATGTTTGTGTTCCAAAACAAAGAACAGGAACTCCCACACCTTTGACCCTTTATTATCTGATTGGGATCACTCTGAGGAGAGAGATGTGGTGTCTACGAGTGGGTCACTGTGGGATGACTGCAAGGTGCTACCATGCCAAGAACATGGCCATCCTCAGCTCTGTTTTCCTCGTGCACAATAACTACACTTTAATTTAGGCATGATCAAAAATATTTTGTCATGTTTCTGCCAAAGTCTGTGAGTACCCACTAAGTCAGTTGTAGCTTGTTATATGACATGTATGATAACTGAAAACCCAGTTTTAAGGCTATGAGTAACATTAAGTAGTCTTTCAGGCAGGCAATAATGTCCAACACTCTTTTGTATCATCTTTCAGACAAGCAATTTCAGGACACCACCCTACAGACAAGAAAACCATGTAATTCTCTGCTCTTTGCCACATACGTCGGCTTGACAAATGCAGAGCATCAATCATCCTGAAGCTGTACCATGTGTCACAGAACAATCACCCTGTTTCCTGTTGAGGCTGTCAGGAAAAGCCTGGTTGTGTAGTATCAAGTGTCAGGTAAAGCACCCCACTTGTCCTGGCCAGCGATCTCTGGAAATGGTATAAATTTTCTGAAAGGACGCAATTTAAACAGGTTCCTGTAATAGGAAGTCTGCTTTACACCAGGGTGTGAGAGTTTGGCTTTACTTGATAAGCTTTTTTTTTTTTTTTCTTTTTCTCCCTAATCCTGGTACTATAGTGTTTCTAACCAGAGAATGTCAATTAACAGGTGTGGTACAGACAAAATTACACCACCTAAGGCAGTGCAAACCCCAGGAGTAATGCAGAGATGCTGCTGTGAGACCATCAGTTTATTAAATGCCTTATAGTTAAAGCTCACAGAGTGTGGACAGAAAATAGACTACAAACTAGACCAATGTCCACCCAAAAAGAGCTGCCTTAAATTCCCCATGCACAGAACAGGGCTTTCTCTCATCACTGCCATTTTCTCAGCAGAAGAGACAGACATGAAATACAACCTGAAGGCCAAAAATCACTATTGCAGTGGATACAAGAAAGAAGGAACATCAGAATAAAACTCCAAATGAGAAATTCCTTTCCTTTACACATTCTTTCCTTCCCTTTACCCATTTCTCACCTTTTCCCTCTCTTGGGGCTGGGAATATAATAGTTGTCAAATGCTTTGATCTCTGCAAGCAAAGGGAAACATATAACTGAGCCACATCCCGATGCCTTGGTTCATGGTGCCCCAGGGATGAGGCAAATCTCTTGCCTGAAGTGCAGGTGTTTTGTTTTTGGTTTTGTTTTTGTTTTTGAAGACTGCTGTTGCACAGCATTTTGAGGCAGTCATTTCATTAATTAAGCATTTCAGAGAAGAAAGGAGAGCAGAATAGCCAACCTTTCTCCTTCAAATGCAAACAGAGGACGGTAGTGTGCACGGTGGTTCCTGGGTAGCGAAATCACCTGCTTAAATATGTCATGGGGTAAATAAGGACTTTTAACCCAAAGGATGGGTCCTACAGGTGTCTCACAGGTACAGACACCGGTACTTGAGCAGTCCCCAGCAAACACCACTGGACTTCCTTTGGCCACCAGGTTATTTTACGTGGTACATGGGAGGCTGTTGGGTTTTCCCAACTCAATCCTGAGTTCACTGGCCTTCTAGACTTGCCTCATTGCAAATGAGATTATACAGCTCTTCTTTTGGAAGACTACCAGATCCACAACAACCTCATACAAGAATGGATGTGAAACAAAAAGCCTGAAGCAAAGCTCTGTGTCTGATATTACTTCCTTATTTCTAGTAGTTATTTTGTCATTTGCAGTGTCTGTAGGGGGTGACTGCAAAATTATCTATCCTGGAAATGTCTTATCTGATTATGAGCTGTGGTATTTATTCATTTCACAACTTCAGTAAATGGCTTATCTTAGCACTTATTGCATCAGTACAGACTGCAAAGATCATACTGGCATCTTTAATAAGATGAGGAATGCATTGATACATTTCCATCCTAGCAGTCCCTGCTGAGCCACCTCATCTCCCAGAGCAGAAGACATTTGAAAAACCTAATGCAATGACCCAGCATTTCTGAAAGGTGACACTTTCTTCATTCGTTTTTGCTTTTAGTGCTGCTGAGCTGAAAAGGATTCAATGCAATAAAAGAAACAAACAGTGAAAGGCTGTGTTGCATTAGGAAAGAGATGGATTGTGATTAGTAATCCCTGGCTGAACTGCTTGCCATTATATTGGATATATACCTAACCTAAATGAATATGCATAAACAACACTGAGAATGAGTTATAGTTGGGCTTTTTAGCACTTCTTCTAAATACAAATGCTTTTGTTTAAAAGAATAATCATTAATGGATTTATACATACTGTGGAGATCTTAAGCTATTTCATGCAAGTATGCTTTAAATTATGTGAAAATATTTACAAATGGGCACAAGAATAATGTAAAGAGATTCTCAGGGAATATAGTAACCAATAGAAAACCAATTTTGCCCCTAGGTATTTGTGGCAAATTAACCCTTATGCAAATATATGCTGGGTGAATCTGACATTTTTCATAAGGGAAGCTTTTTCTGCTAGTAGGTAGATGGTGTAACAGGCCATGGAACATGTTGGCTTTACCTAAATTTTCAGTTTTCAGATTTACTAGTGAAAAGTTACTGCTGTTCTGCATACTGAAAATGATTTGTAGGGCTACAGATTTCAGAAGGAATGATTATTTTCATCTGAATGCATGTATTTTGGGCATGATCCAATTCTATGTAATTCTTTGAAGGATTTTTTTCCCTTCACAGGAAAGCATATTCGAAACAAATAATAGTGGATTTTTTGTTTGTTTGGTTGGTTTTTTTTAATCTACTGTAGATGGAATGCTAGCTGAGAAATAGCCCAGAGTGTACAAAAAGTGGTAATGTGTCCATTTGCCCCAGGGATGCTGAGTCATGTTTTTTATGAGACTCTGCTGAAAGGTTTTGCATAATGAAAGTGCTGAAAATTCCATTTTCTTATTTTTTTTTTTTTTTTTCTGGAGAGCAAGGACCATTTTTTGTAGGATGAAAATTTACCTTTAATAAAGAACTGATAAACCTGTGTATGCAGACAAGAGAGCCTCCCAAGGAGAATCAAGGTGAAGTGACAAAGCATCACTTTCACAATCACCAAAAGTGCTCCAGCAGCTCCCTTCTTTTTTTTTTTTCTTTTTTTTTTTTTTCCTTAAGTAGCTTTTCTGTTGTTTTTATCTGCACTGATGCTGATTCGTTCAGTGGGTACTGCTTGTGAGATGTCTGAAACACAGCCCCAGGAGCATGCACCAGTTCTTCATTAGGAAATAAAATAGTCATTCTCACTCCCCTCTCCCCACCAGCCAGGATGTGAGAGGAAAGGAAGAAGGAGGAAGGCATTCCCTTTTGCTGCAGTTGGGTGGATTGGTTGATAAGGTGAATCATAAGGATTTATAGCTTTCAGTTATTAAAGCTGTCCTGTCTTTAACTGCTCCCACAGCTCTCTCTCTTAATTGCTCTTCATCTCCATCTTTCCCATCCTGCCAAGCCTCTAGTTTCTGTTTTATTTCATCACTATTTTTCAGTTTGATAGCCTCCTCAACACTGCAATTCAAGGGGCTTGTGGGAAGCAGATGTGTTTTTGCAGACCTCTCTGATTCTAGTAAGGTTTGGGTCCATCAGCAGTACGGGGGTCAAGGCGCTCCTCTTTCACCTGTTATCTCTGACCAGGAATGTGGCATTGCTCCACAGTGAAACCCTCCCTTCCCACCCATCAGCGGCGTGGTGCCCCCCGTCCCCCGTCCCATTCACCCTCTTCTCCCCAGGGCACTGGCAGGGGTGACCTTGCCTCCCTGGCACAGGGAGTGCTGGGGGGGTGAGTCCACACTGCACACCCCTGCCCACCCCCAGACCTCCAGAAGGAGTCAGAAAATGTCAAAATTAAACCTTCCGTTGTGGCACACACTTCTCCAGCTCTTACTAATTCTGCTCCCCACTCCCCTTTTTTCCCTCATTATCCTCCACAGGAGACTATTTTTTAATTAAGTGGGAGGGTAGATTTTCAGGAGAGAGAGAAATTCTTTGTTCTTCATGTCCCAAATTGATTAGCATTCTTGTAGCTTCACTGTTTGCTTATCTAAAAAGAAGCCTTGGTTTGACTGAGGAAAGAATAGCTTTTGCATTTTAATTTCCTCCTAACCAAAAGCTTCTAAGATACCATAATTATGCTGGAAAAGATTCTGAGACTCACTTGTCAGTCTTGAATTCATCTAACTAGTAACATCCCCTGACAAGTCCAGCAGAGGAAACACTTTATAAGAACAGCAAGTCATTTAAAAACTTTGCTACTTAATAATAATAATAATAATAATAACGTTATATTCATCTGAACCTCACCTTGCACAGGGAAGCAAATCTTGGAAATGCAAATTCATCTCTTCAGCTAACTGTGAAGAAAGGGGTAGTTCAGGAACAGTGCAGCAGTGTGGTTAGACCATGGCAAGACTTGAAGATGAAAAGTTTAGACAGCGTCTAGGATTGCCATGAAATTACCAAGTTTGTGACTTATGAAGGCAAGAGCACACTAAAATGAATGAATTTGGGGTAGGCAGATTTCAGGAAGCTCAACAGAATTTATAACTGAAAGCTTTGGTGGATAGAGGGCTTTGCAGGAGTTATTCAGAGTGGAAGACCACAAAAGCACAAACCAGCCTAGAGGGAAGGTAAGAAGTGCAGTAGGAGACTTGCTGTACTAAATTATTAGTTCTTCATTGGCTTTAAACAAAGAAGAGAGTTCACAGAAAATGGAAAATGGATCAGATTGCTAAGCATAACTTGAATAGAGTAGCACAAGCATATGAGGACAAGATCAAAAAGGCAGAGGCATAATGTGTCCTGAAATATAATAGGAAATGATTCTGCGACAGCTTTACTGGTAAAGAAAAACCAAAGGAAAATGTTGATTTCCTGCTCCACAGAGAGGGAGGATAATAGATGAGATTGCAATGAGTGCCTTTTTTTGTGCTTTAGTCTTCACTGGAAAGGTTTGTAGCAATCAGGTGGCAAATACATATAGACGAAGTATGTATCTAGAGCAGAATTGGGAAAAACAAGCTGGAGAGTACTTAGCAAAATTAATGGTTTTCTGATCATGTGAGTGTGGCTGAAGCCAGTTTTTCTCTTTGAGATCTTTTAAAGGGCTGCTCATCGGAAGAGCAAATGTCATACTCAATTTTAGCAAAGCGGCAGGGAAGAGAGGAGTGAAGGAATACCAGAGCAGGCAACTGAACTTCAATCCTTAGAGAACTATTTGCTATGCAGAAGGACATGCCTGTCTAGATACACAGGTTTCCTTGACAGGCAGCAAGCAGACCTGATGGCTTTGGGTAGGTTGAGGATGCCAATTATATTGACAATACGGAGACTTTGATACTTCTGCAATCAAGCAATAGAAATATGGTTTGGATGAAACTTCTGCAAGGCAGATACAATGCTGGCAGGAAACCACTGACTCAAAACAGAAGGAGTAGGTTTTATTGGATCTTTGTTGGGTCTGAAACTATTTAATCTTCTCATTAACACCTTAGGTGATGAGAATGTATATGAGTCAAGGATATATTCATTAAACTTGAAGACAACATCGAACTTTGTGGCATGCAGTGAGGAACAGCATGACAGTAACAATTCAGGTGGTTTTAAAACACAATAAAAGACAAGCACAAAATTTTACTTTTAGGCATAGTCAACTGTGCAAAGACAGGCTGGGCTGTGGCTGTTAGGCCAGTTCTCTGCAAAGGATGTGGGAATTAAGGTGAATAAGAAGCTGGATGTGAGTCAAGGATTTTATGCTGTAAAGACACTCCAGCATGTAGGTAATGAGAGAGAAAAGAAACCTCCTCTGCTTATCATTAATAAAGCCTCAGCTGGATTAACTTGTAATTGGAGTGCTGTTCTGAAAGTACAACATGCACTGCCAGAAAATCAAGAGGAGAAAATGGAAGTGGTTGAGCTACATGGTCTGCAAGGAGAGACTACTCAGTCTAACGCAGAGAGCAGGTCCCTACATACTTCATAGGATGTAGCAAAGGAAAGGAAAAGCGTGTTCTTTGTCTGCATGTCAGAAAGGACAACGACTACTGAGATTAAATGTTTCTGTGTAAATTCGTCACAGAAAGCTAACCAAAACAGGGACAGTGAAGCACTGGGGAGGCCATGGAGTCTCCATTGTTTTGGGTCTCTGACATGAGGTCAGAGGTGCCATCATCAGGAGCAGGTGTTGAGGACTCTCCATACCCTTTCTACCAGGCGACGACAGCTGAGTGCTTGTGTCCAGCCCCCACGCAAACCTTGCTCCTGGCTGGTAATCACAGGATTTCACAACAACTATTTAGGGAAAAGGAATCTGAACAAAGATATGATAATATCTGCGTATAGTTTAAAAACATCTATAAAGATGAAGTAAATAAATTCCAAAGACAACAGAAATTGGTTTAAAGTGCCAGAGGACTGGACACTAAGATAATCCATCCTTTTCCTAGAGCAAGCACAGTGAAGCCACAGAGGAGGCTGCCAAGTGCCACAGGGCAATCTCTGCTCCTGTGCAACTTTGGGAATGGGATTGGCAGAGGTTTGAAGGGATGCTTGAGGTGAGGGGAGAGCTGCAATGTTATCTGTGCTTGTGCAATTCTCCCAGAGAGGGGGAATATTGAAAATATACAGAAACAAAACAGTGAAGTGAGAAAAGGAACTGCTTTGTACCAGGAGCAAGTGACAGACTGTGGAATCGGAACCAGGAAATTAAATGTGGGGGCAACAGAACCCTAATTTTTTACATTACAAATACACAGCTTGTTGCACTTGTTGATTAACCACATGTAGTGTTATGCAAAATACAAGGCAGGGACTCCAAGGATTTTCAGGGGAAAAAAAAAAAAAAAAAAAAACAGAGAAAATGTGTTGGCTTTTGCAGCAGGGGGCAAGGCCAGCTTCTTGCATTGCAGTGCAGGTAAGGAAGAAACTTTCCTGTAGGCAAGTCGACCCTTACTTTTTGGTACATTTCCATGAAATACTTTGAAACAGACACTGTCAAGCACAGAACTGGATGAACTACCAGCCTGCCAGCTCTTTAGATAACTGCTTAAATTCGTAATGGAATTTTCTTCCCGTTTCCCCTCCTCTTGGTAACTGGCAAAATATTTCCATGTTGGAGTCACTCATTTCAGTGTGCTTATTTGGAGGCATAAATAAATCTGCTGGTTCGCATTCAGAGCTCCAGTTTTGTTCTCCAAATAATTTCACATTGTTTCATTAGCCAGAAACAGACTGCAGATTTTCATCCTTTGTCATTATAGTTGGAATAGACATCTGTGAGGAGGAACAGAAGGCATAAATTTTAGACTCTGCAGACCCTAGAGGGCAGGATGATGAAAAGGTGAAATTATAAATGAAATTGTAGCATAAAGTGATGACTTGATTGGGTCAAAGCTTAAAATTTCCATTTTACAGAAAATCCAAGATTTTGAAATTCCACCTTGTCTCAAATATAGATCAACAATAAACTTATCAATAATGTTATGAAACAGGAATTAGTAATACTAGAAATATTAATTTTGATAACACTGAGTTGTTATGAACATTGTGACCTTAACACTTTTATCTATTCACAGTTTAAATGATAAAGTAAAAAGCAGATGTTTTTGCATCACAGAAGGAAAATATTGCAATAATCTCCTGTCAGATTATGATGAAATGGATAAATTCCCATAAACATTTTGCTTTTAATTAAGTCAATGTTTCCCAAAGGAAAAATACTTCTTAGGGAAATTGCCAACCATATGCCATCATTTTCTAGTGTCCTTTAACCCTAGAACTGTCAAAATGGCATATATGTATATGAAGAAAGACAGGAACATAATGTATGATCAGGCAGATATAATGCCATCTCCAGAGTGAAACAAAATAGGTGTTTAATACCACATACAAACTCTGCATAATTGCTCAAGAGCTAATTATCACAATGTATCTGCAATTAAACAGATCTATTTTCTGCCCTAGCAGTTGCGCCATACAAATAGGTCTTATGAGCATTGTACTTCCCTTAGGTAGTGTGGTGTGTCTCTTCATTTCATATCACCCAGCTTTCAGCTATTTTGCAGAGTGTCGCCATGAGCATTCTGCAGTCTGTGCTATTGATACAACATGTTAAACATCCAGGGCAGCAGGGGATTCACTAAGCTAGTCCCCTAACCTATATGGCATGGCTAGGAGCTTACCTTGTCACAGGCAAACCGCCAGTTCCCCTCCTTCGAGCCCGGCCTGCTTGGGGCTGCAAGTGTGCCATGCAGAGCATCCCTGCTCCATGCAGGAGGGGAACCAGCACACACAGGAGCTGTGCAGGATCAGTGCTGGCACCTGTAGGACAGGAGAGCCCTCTGCATGCTGCCACAGCACTGCTGAAAAGCTCTGTTCGCTCTCCTTGTAATGGTGGTGCCTTGCAGTGTGGAAGATGTGAAAATGCCCTCTCCATTCCTCCTCCTTGTGCCTGTAGTCATCCTGTCACTTAGGTGCCTTCCAGGTCCCCAAACACAGTTTTGGTATGACTGATTTTGTGCTCCCATAGCACAGTGGTCTCCTAGTGCATCCCAAGGCTTCCTGCCTCTAGAGGAGAAGCTCTCATCTGACATTTTCACAGCAGCAACTTGTGCCCTGTGCTCTCTTGCCGCAAAATCTGGTTCTGTTCAGCTACGTGCAGAACAGCTCTCCTGCACAGTCAAGCTTGAGGTAAAGCAGTGTAAGAAAGCATGGTGTCCCTGGACACCTTTTCCAGGAGTACAATTGGCTGCTATCCCCTTAAGGCCTTTATTTATCTCTGCATACTGGTCTTAGAATCACAGAATGGTTTGGGTTGGAAGGGACTTTAATGTTCACCTGGTCCAAACCCCTGCCACAGGCAGGAACACCTCCCACCAGACCAGGTTGCCCAAAGCCCCATCCAGCCTGGCCTTGAGCACTTCCAGGGATGGGGCATAACCCGTTAGTCTTCAGCTATCCATAGAGTTGTGCCTAAACACCTCACCCCCCACCAGCTGTTCATTTTAAGTTCAGAAGAGCAAAATCCTAGAGCATTTCTTGCATGCAGAAAGGGCTTTTCTCACTACAGCCCCTTCTGAGGACTTGTGGAAAGGGCCAGCAGCAGCCCGACCCTATATCTGCCTGCCAATATAAATGTAATTGTAACATCACCAACTGCTAGCTCATTGCATTCTCTTATTTTGTTTTTGCTAAGATCCCCTGACCGCAGCATCTAAAATGCAAACAGTTAACTAAGATGTTGGGTCTTCCATAACCCAGTTTCCATGAAACTGTGTCAGGATCCCAGCCCCAGCGAGTGAGCAGCTGTCTGCACCATCAGTAAGCATCCCTGGGCAGGCTCTGATGCACTGCAGAGATGCATCTCATCTCCCCATAACCCTCAGCCAAAGCTGGAAGGAAGGAGGCTGTATATTTCATCTATTTTTGGATGTGGGACACACGGGTCACCTACCGGTCAGTGTGGCATGGGAACTGGCTACAGCAAGGCACAGAGCATCCAGGCTTGCTGAAATACCCTGCTGCTCCAGCCCTGAGGAGAAGTGGCAAACCCTGCAGCCGTCCTGTGCTGCCTGTTGACAGGCAGGGGTCGCAGCAGCATGGGTCTGCTACACCTGGCCTGGATCAAGGGAAGGCTTCAAGCACGTTTCTGCCAGAAGGATTTAGGGACAGGCTTAGGCATATGTAAAATGTGTTTCTTAGTCAAAGTGTTTTGGACTAACCAAGACGGACACAAGGAGTCAGTAAATAAAATCAGCTGAGTCAAGACCTCTCCCAAAAGCTACCCATAATGACACTGGTCTTTTTCTTTTCTTATAAATGTGACTAAATTTGAAATAAAAGCCTGGTGGAAATCAGACTGCAGAATATCAAAAAGCATTACACAGAGGAGTGTTCAGCAAGTATCAGAGTTCATTTTGGTTCATCCCTGGATATTCATCGCATTTAACATATTCCTTTAAAATTTCCATCAATAAACATTTCCTCCCACCCTTCACGGATTCCCATGATCCCACTATGCAGGATTGTAGGGTTTCATGTCACCCCAGTATCTTCCTTCTTGCCATCTGGGTTTCTAGCTTAAGCTTTCTGCCTGCTTTGTCTCATTTTCAGTTCCCTGGTCTCCCCTCAGCCTGGGAGTTGATGCCTAGATGACTGTAACCACTGAAGGGTTAAAATGCAGACTGCCAGCTCATAGGGATTTATCTGAAGGCTGGTTCCACATCTGGGACAGCTTCTTCCCTATTATGACATCTCCAGCTGGCAAGTTCAGTGTCATATTTTAGACTATGTAACTACTTTTGGTCATAGCTACTAACAGCATCCTCCTTGTGATAGGGAACAATGCAGTCTGTCTGGGTGTTTTTAAACGATGGAGATGTAGGAGACAGCTGGAAAAGTGATGCAGAGATTGCTGTTTTCATTGCATTTTCCAGGCAAATGCAGCATGTGAGAAGCCATGGTGGGTGTGGTTTTCCTGATGCCTCAGCTGGTGGAAACATCTCTTACTTTAGGATTCATAACTTGCAGAAACCATGAGGATGAGCCACTACCTGGATCATAAAGAAGGCCTTCACATGAACAGCAGATTTAGGGTGATGGCTTGCAGCCACCTTCTTTTTTCTTCTAGTCATGCACAATGGCAGCTGGTATCTCACTAAGATTAGAGAAGATGCCATCTGTTAATCAAGTCATTCCAATTTTCGTATTTCCAGAGCACCCACAAAGGAGTACTTCAGGGCAAGAAGTCTGGTGAATGTAACAAACAGAAAAAGAAGCGATGCATTTTCTCTTTTTGCCACATTTTAAAGGATAAAGTTGGATTCTATGCCAGGCAAAATCTGATGTACCTATGGACCATGGGAGAACGCTTCTGATGGATCAATGTCAAAAGTCATTTGTTCAATAGTGCAAGTATATAGTCCCAAAGACAATGTTTTATGCATTCCCTGTTTCTGGTGTGGTAATAGGATTGCTTGCATTTATTTATCTTACTTTGATTACAGGATAACAAAATAATAAAAAGACAGCTCTACCTAGAATGAAAATTAATTTCTCTGTATAAAATTAGAGCAGCAATGCCAGAGATGTCTGCCTTTCCAAATTTTGATGTCCATTTGTGTCACTTAGTCTTGTAATCTACAGCCTCCCAGACAGTTATTATCATGAATTAGGGTATTCAGTCTCCTAACAGGAACAGAGGACTTTTTTTTCTGCTCACGGGACTGATTGATCACCTGAAGGATTTTAGGCAATAAAACTTTCTGGGGGAAAAATTATGGAATAAGAAGAAAATAATTTTGAGAACAGATCTGGATTTTATTTGCATGCAAAGTATACTACTGTTTTGTCATTGTTCCCACACATCAGTCTAGAAAGAAAATGTATCTGTCCTCCACTGAAGTAACTCAAAAGATTGGGATTTTCACAGCAGTGTTATAGATGTTTTTTATTAATTAACATGTAATAATAGAAATTTGCTTTCATGTAACAAATAATACCATGATTATAAGGATATAACAGTAATTCACTAAATGATGAAAAGTCCAAGAGGAAATTTTTGATCTCATGCTATCATAGTTGCCTCAGGTTTTTGAAGTATCCACCTGATATTCTTTTGAAGAATTATATGGTCTTTTTTGTATGAGTTGGCATATCTGAAGGTCTGACATCTGTGTAACATTCCTCCTCCTAGACTGAGGACACTATAAGGAACAGGAAATTAGGATTTTGATTCAAGCCAAGCAATTGTTTTCCATAAATACAAAGAAAAGTGACATTTTAAGTAGACCAAATCATCTGGAGAATTCAATGGACAAAAGAGTATGGAGTTTTTTCAAACGCTTAAATGTTGTATTCCAACACTTTGGTTTGCTGTTTCAAAGTAGCTCTCTTACTACAAAATGATGGTGATTTCAGAAAGAAAAGGGTAGGGAAACACTACTTAAACATTGTATAATTTGAAAAAAAGAGCAAGTAAGTGTTTGAAGTTAACTGTAGTAAAAAGCTTTGTTTTGCCTTTCTATGGAAAGGCTTTCTGCTTTTATGCAACAACTATCAATTTCCTTCTCCTCTCTCCTCTAGCACTCTCCTATATCTATTTCCTAATCTTCCAGTTTAGTACCCTAGACCTAGTGATGTAAACTTGATTCAAAACTCACATTTCAGTGTAGACTCTCTGTGAAATAATGAAATAATGGAATAATTATTTCAGTGTAGTCTGGCCTTTCTCTGTGAAATAATGAAATAATGGAATAATTAAAGGCTGTGAAATAATGTTTGCTATCACATTTAACATTAAACTCACATGCCATTTTATTGTTGCAGCATTCGAGATGGGGATTTTGTAAGCATATAAGTATAAGATGAAGAAAATGACTTATTTGTGTAAATTAGTTTTGGAGAACCTAGATTTTGGAAAAAAAAAAAAAAAAAAAAAAAAAAAAGACTCTTCTGAAGATTCTCTCCAAAGATCCCCAAATATTATCTTGTTAAAAAAAAAAAAAAAAAAGACAGTCCATTGATTAAGGCCCTTAGTTGGGAATTAGAGTAGACCTCAGTTCTCCATCTACAAAGGGACAATTCAAAATTTTTATGATGAAAAAGAAGCACACATTTATGCAAAGCCAAGAATTTATTGTTCAGGTAATTAAAATCCTACCCATCTAACAACAGAATTGTTTTCAACGTCAGTCTAATTATTACAGTGAGGGAAAAAAAGCAATAATACATGAAAAGCCTCCAGAATAATAGTTAAAACTGCTGTGCCTACGCTTCCTATTACACAGCCCTTTCTTTGCTCTTGCAGTCACTCTTCCAAAGCCCCTTTGGATCAGCCCTTGAGAGAGATAAAGACTATGGTGAGTCATCAGTTTCTCAAGCTCCTTCCTCATCAGGGCAAATGTTATGTTGATGTTGAGGGTTTCTTCCTTCCCTTTGTCAGGACGAATGTGATACAGACGTTGATGGCTTCCTGCTCCTAACTCTTGAGGCAACTTGTGGATCTTCTAACAACCATCATGCTTTGGTCTTTCTTCACTGGCCTGTAATTCCATGTCAGATCCAAATTTTCTGAATATAGAGTGTAACATATCTGTTAGATACTTGTTCTTTGTTCTTCTGTTTGATCCTAAAGCAGTTTTGTCCTGATCTCAGTCTGCATGTCTTGGTCTGACCATTACTAGGTTGCTCATATCCATGGGGGTTCCAGGGTCAGCCTGTGCCCTGTCTCCTCTTATCCTGCCCTGTCCTCTTGAATGCTACAGGCTTGGAGGAGAGTGCCTGGGAAAACTGTGCAGAGAAAAAAGATCTGGAGGTGTTGGTTGATGCTCACCTGAACACAAGCCGGCAGTGTGCCCAGGTGGCCAGGAAGGCCAACGGCATCCTGGCCGGTATCAAGAATAGTGTGGCCAGCAGAACCAGGGAGGTGATCGTCCCCTAGTACTCTGCTCTGGTGAGGCCGCACCTTGAGTGCTGTGTTCGGTTTTGGGCCCCTCAGTACAATAAGGACATCGAGGCCCTGGAGTGTGTCCAGAGAAGGGCTACAAAGCTGGTGAAGGGCCTGGAGCACAAGTCCTGTGAGGAGCGGCTGAGGGAGCTGGGAGTGTTTGGTCTGGAGAAGAGGAGTCTCAGGGGAGACCTCATCAATCTCTACAACTACTTGAAAGGAAGCTGGGGGGAGCTGGGGGTCAGCCTCTTCTCACAGGTGACTAGTGATAGGGCTAGAGGGAATGGCCTCAAGTTGTGCCAGGGGAGGTTCAAGTTGGAAATGAGGAGACATTTCTTTCCAG
Source organism: Cygnus olor (assembly GCF_009769625.2). NCBI lineage: Eukaryota > Metazoa > Chordata > Aves > Anseriformes > Anatidae > Cygnus > Cygnus olor. Next base: position 71,388,728 of record NC_049198.1, on the reverse strand, counting down.
AAAGAGCAGTCAGGCATTGGAACGGGTTGCTCAGGGAAGTGGTGGAGTCACTGTCCCTGGGGGTGTTCAAGGAAAGGTTGGACGTGGTGCTTAGGGACATGGTTTAGTGGGTGGCATTGGTGGTAGGGGGATGGTTGGCCCAGATGATCTCGGAGGTCTTTTCCAACCTTAATGATTCTGTGATTCTACCGTCTCTTCACAGCATCCTGTGTCCCTCTTTCCAGGCTCCAGCTGTGGCATTAAGCCTGCCTTCCTCTGCACCAAATCAATATAGTGGGGTCATAAATGTCTTTCTATAAGTAAATAAAATAAAAGAAAAAGAAAATAATAATAATAAAAAAACCCACCAGTTTAGCACTGCTGTCTGTAAACTGTAGCTATGCCATAAGACTATAGTCAGACTAAAAGGGTGAGTAAAGACAGAGCCTAAGGACCTTGCAAAGCTGCTAGAAAGCCTGGGACCTGTTACTAGCAATGACAATACTGTATTTACTGGGCTGCAGGGCAGTAAAGCTAATTACATTTTGTCTCTCATGCCCACAGCCTGAATAAACAGACAAACAATGAAATATCAAATGCTTCCAGATGTGTGTTCTCATATTCACAGGGACTAATAATGACACGCTGAAAGCTAATTTGGTATCCTAATGTTTGCAGGTCAGGGCTTCAACGACAATTCAAGAGAACATGAAGCAGTGTGTTGTTATTCCAATTACCAAGCTCACGATTTACTGCTGTTCCAGAGACAGGCTGGTGGACATGAAATTTTCACCCATGAGGCAGGTCCCAGAATTCAATGAGATTAAACTGACCAGGTGAGGTTCCCTTCCAGTTTTCTGAGGCAGCTAAAAGCAGCAAGACAAACTTGCTTGGAAACACGGGTGGCTATGTTGAAAGTTGGAAGTGTCAGGAGGGCCAGGAGTCACGTGCTGACACCTGGAATGCCCAGACACCCTCCTGTGCTCATGTTATCCCTGGCCGGACAAACCTAGCTGCACCCAGGCATCGTGACACTGGCTGTAGGCTTCAGAGCACCACGGTCTGCTCAGAGGCACAGCGCGTTGGCAGGACTTTGTGGACGTGGTGCTTTGCATTGCAGCAATTACCAGAACTAGCAATCCAGTGTCACATAAAAGTAAGCACCAGCTCTCTGGCTCTGCTCCTTTCAGCTTCCAGTGGCAACTACAGTTATAGTGTGTGTGGGTACCTTGCTGGCAGCTGGTGTGTGAAATTGTCTTGTGGAAACACTGAGAAAAGTGTGCAAGTAGACAGCTTCTTCCCAGGAACTGTTATCGTGGCTAAACTCACTAGAGGGCCCCATACACTGCAGAGAAACTCATCCCCCAGAAATCCCACCCTATAAAATTGCTTATACCTGCAGCGGTGGGGATTTTTTATTATTATCCTTTTTTTTTTTTTTTTTTTTCCTTTTTGAGTAGCTGGACCTGGCCACCTCTCCTTGATCCTTCACCACTCTGGCAGACCTGTTTCTGCCCCCGAGCAGCTGCTGCCTGTGCAGAGCAATCCCCTCCAATTGCCAAGGCAGCAAGAACGGGAAGCAGAAAGGGAAGCTCATATGTGACCTTCATGACAATAGTGTCTTTGTACAAGCTGTTGCAGGACCATGAGCAGAGGTTGGTGTTTGGGGCCGTTCTGTCATGCTCCCCAGGTCCACCGAGTTATATTTGGAGTGTCTGAGTATTTGTTGTGTTATTTTTATTAGAGGACAAAACCCTGCTAAACAAGCATTTCATACATTGTGATGTGCAACACCATGCTATCTGTTACAGGAAGAGACGAGGCTCAGCAGGGAAATGAGAAAAGAGAAAATAGCCCTGGGCTGTGTGGGAGGTTCAGCACTATTTATTAAAAAGTTGCATCTCCATGTCATATTTTTGTGGCCCCCTTGGACATAGACTTTGAGAGCGCTTCTGTCTGGTCAGTGTTTAAGAGACCCTGACTGTAGAAAGAGAGTAGGGGCCCAGCCTCATGAGTGCATCACCTCACCATGTGCTAGGCAAGATGCATTACGAGCCACATCCCTCCACAAGCGTGTGGTGAAGCACAACATCACACTCCTTCCTGTAGGACTAAGCAGCAGCAGACATGCTGCACCAAGTCACCTGCTGGCTCTGTTGATAAGCCATGACACCAAGACTTGAGTTTCTGAGGGAAAATAACTCAGCCGTGATTGCCTACAGCATTTGCACCAGCCTGATAACCTGAGCAAGGCTATCCCTGGCTCTTGCTGGTTTCCTGTTGGAGAAAACCATCGTCCTTCATCCCCCATCCCTTTTGGCTGAGAGTTGGGTGTTTGCAGTTTTACTGACTTGCTCAAGAGCTGCAGCAGCCCTCTGCTTTCTGTCCCAGCCGACTGTGCCATCAGGAAAGTGGTGTCAGGGCTGTCTGCCTGGTCACCTTTGGAAACGGTTTCTGCTTTCTGTCTCAATAGCACCCACTTGTGATGTGCAAATGTGTTGTGAGATAAACACACAGCTTTCTTCACAGAATCAGAGAAGGGCTGAGGTTGGAAGGGACCTTTGGAGGCCATCTGGTCCAGACCCACAGGTGAAGCAGGGCCACACAGAGCAGCTGCCCAGGACCGTGCCCAGGCAGCTTTTGAATATACCCCAGGAAGGAGACTCCACAACCTCTCAGGGCAAGGAGTGCCTCCTGATGTTCAGACATAACCTTTTTTGCCCACTGCCTCTTGTCCTGTGACAGGGCACCACTGAAAAGAGCCTGGCTCCATCTTCTTGGTTTTAGGTCTCTGCAGCATCACTTCATTTAGTGCCCTCTGGATTTTGATAGCTTCTATCATGTTCTTCCCTAACTCTGTGGTAAATCACAAAAAGGGCAGAAATAATACTGTGAGCACCATGCCAAAGAGCCAGGAAGAGCCCTCCTACGTGACACCAACGCTAACACTGCCACTGAGCCCTGTGCATGACAGCAGTCACCTCCTGGGCTGTGCAGTCACAGAGGTGGTTGCTGCATGACCAGTCTTTCCAAGGCAAGTAAATGTTCCTCTCATCTTCAGGCTCAAACCTCATACCACTTAAAATTAGCCTGAAGCAGGCAAACCACCTTGGACAAGTGATGGTTTGTGTCCTTCTACAAACCAATCCACACCAAATTCTTTGGAGTTCAGCATGAGGTTGTTCCCAGATTCCCTAGTTTTACAGAAATGGAGCTTTTCAATGACTTACTGGCTTCAACACTTGGATACTTCCCAAAGAGGACATTCCAGGGAAGAAGACAGGCACAAGTAAAAGTAGGATTTCTGTAAGAGGAGTTTCTGATCTTGCTTCTGCAAGTCCCAGCCACATAGGAGGAGTCATGCAGCAACCAGAGCACCCCTATAGCCAGAAGGCCTTAGTTTGGGGTTGAATCCATGGGAAGAAGCCAGGGAGATTTATAGATGCAATTGATTTGAGCACAAATCTGCGTATCTAGATGACTCAACTCCTACTTACCAATATTAACATAGTGTAAGATGTCAAATACCAGCAGTTCTGCACCAACTTCACAAAATATCCCTTTGTGACTGGTCACAACAGCTGACATGAATACAAAAAAAAAAAAAAAAAAAAAAAAAAAAGCAGGATGGAAAGAAATGGTGCCGTGGGTGTTTTACACTGCTAATGAGAAATGTTGTTAGAGTAGGGCATGACCAGTAAAGGCACGGTTCCTGCAGGGACTGTCACACCGATGGGAGCTTGCACGCTGGCTGCAGGGTGTGTGCCAAGGTGGCTGCCAACAGCAGAACTGAGAACTGCAGGCAGAGCCAGGGAGCTCAGCCACAAATGAGGCCAATTACAAGTGAGGGAGAAAGCATTTAGACAGTTGGTGGTGTCCATCTGGTGCTTGGAGACTAACCTGCCAGCCCCTTGGCCAGTCATCTCGGCGGTCTTTGCTTCCAGCTGCCCTCATCTAGTGGTAAAGGTAATGTAACTGATGCCATTCCACATCCCTGAATATGGTTGCTGCTGTCAGCTTCTATGCTTTATTTGAATTAAGGCATTACTAAGGTAATTTAGTTCAGTTTATTTTCATTTTTGGTCTGCCCATTTTGAAGGACTGGGACAACAGTCTTACATTTGTGCTCTTTCTACAGATTGTCATTACCCTTTTAAGCCTGAAGTCAGACATACACACCTATATGTACTTATATCCAAGTCCATCAGTTCTTCTATTCAAACTACTGGAACTATATACGTACCTTCAGTTTAATGCCTGTTTAACTCTCCTGTTGGAATTCATGGCTTCCAGTAGTGCTCCATCATGTAGTGCTATATCACTTCAACCATAAAAATCCATAGATAAGCCCCTTCAAACAATAAATGTTCATAATTATACCCCAGTTGGCATGGAAATCGGAGGAGATAAAATTTCAGAAGTACCTGCATCCCATTTTCAAGAGCACCTCTATCACTTCTAAGTCTTGTAAGTCCATGAAGGTGTCTATTTGCATCTTTTGGAACTTGGTACCAGAAACTGGTTGGTAAGTTCTTAACTTCATACACCCCTTAGGGTGTGTGCATTTAGCTCCATCAACAAACTTGGAAATGGAACATAGCCTCTTTAAATAACACGGGCATCTGCGACACCTCTCCTCTTGGTCTTATATTGCTGTGAAATTTTAGACGAAGCAAATGAAAATATTCTGCCAGCTCTATAAATCTGAGCAGACTTTCACCATGGTCTCACACTCGTTATTGCCAATTCTTACAAGAACTTGCTTTTCGTGAATGCATTGTTCAAATGCCAATGTAAAAACATAGCGGGCATGGAAAGGAGAAGAGGAAATGAATGTGGTGGGTAAAGCTAAGAATACTCATAGGTTTGCTGAGACTCAGCTGAGATTTTCTTCAGGCCAGTATCCTTAAGATCACTATTAGACTAAAAAAACCCTTCAGTGAATCGTTAAGGCTTTTGGAAAGACCTACAAAATTTTAATCTCTTTTCCCTAGTTATGTAGCAGGAATTTCTAGAGGTGTGTTACAGACCTGTTCCTCTTCCCACTCAGTCACTCAACACCCCTGTTTCTGGCATTGCAGTTGTTCCCACAGGTGAAACCACTGGGAGGGTGTTTTATGTAGTCATGGGATCCACTGAAACACGACAAAGTGAACCAGCCCCTTGAGGTTACAAGGATCTTCTGGGATCGTAGACAGGAACCCATCAGGCTATGCTTGGTTTCCTCAGGTTGTTGCAGGCAAAATTTATTTTAAACAAAGAAATTTATTAGAAAGTAGGAGTTACCCTCACTGCTAGATATTTTGAGGTGTCTTCTATGATATTTGCTCTCAGAAGCGCAGTCCTGTGCCATCTTTCTGCTAAGCCCTATAAACACCCATGGGCCAACCATCAAAATGTAGACCCTGGCGTACTTTCAGAGGCTCTTCTGAAAAGGAAAGTAATCCCTTTCCTATCTCACCCTAGGCTGCAGGTGTTGTACTGGCTGTTTTTCTCTCCCTGAACTGACTTGGCCCAGATGTCTGCTTTATCCTGACTTGGAACTTGTGTGGCTCTTGGGAAGTCCAGAGGTCAAGAATTTCACCCGGCTAAGACCCACGCAGGCAGGAAGCTGTCAGCTGACTCTTACCACAAACATTCAGTGCAAAGTGAAGACAAACTTTTCAGCTTCCCACAATTAAAATCAAGCCTAGTTCCAACTTTCCATGAGGCAGCAGGGGGGACTTATGATCCGTGGTGGAAAATGAAAAGGAGGACATGGCCATGTTGTTAGGCTCATGTCCTTTTTTATTCGCACTGCAGCACCAAGAGTGATCAGACAGCAATGACTCAGGTGTGGCTGATGCTGGCTAATGTGGAACAAAGGGCTAGAAAAGTAAGTCCTGATCGATTTCAGATCTCTTTTCCCCACTCATTTCTTCATTCGTACAGCTGTGTAGCTGGCTCTTCTTGCTCATGCAGCTCAGAAATGATACAACACTTCCAAGGAAGTATCTCTCTGCAGACTTTTTTAATGTTTTCTGCACAAGAATTTCATCTCATAGTTTCTCCTCAGGATGGGGAATTCTGGTACTGTGTATGAAAACGAAAGGACCAAATACCCTCTGGTCGGGGTGTAGGAGCTGGTTTGGTGTGACCTCCAGCCGACACCAGAGCACAGGATGTGCAGCACCCTGCTCTTCTCCATCCCTCCCACTGCAGTAAAAGCTTGTGAGATGCCTCTGATGAAAGCAAGACAGTAAGATACGGGCATTGGGATGGAATAGAGCCATTGCAGATAACCTCCTGTATTCCTGAGAAGAGAAAATCAGGCTCTAGACAACAGTTAAAACTAAGGCAGTCCATTTCCAAAACACATCCCAAATTTCCTCAGCTTTCTACAGCTCTCAGTAAATCCCAGACTTGCTGCTCCTGCCACCCACCCACCCTCTGCTTCTCCTGGGGTGGTAAGCAACTTCTCCAGCCAAAACTCATTCATTGTTTTATCACATGATTTCATTCTTGCCTGTTCCTGAGCACAGCCAGTGGGAAAAGCACTTTGCTTTGCTAACCAAGATCCAGTTATCACCTCGGTCCCACCTTCCTTGCACTTGTATGCTGGAAATTCGTGCTGGGAGTTTGTGAGAGGAACAGCACCAAGCTCCTCGTGTGCCCACAAGGACAGGAGGTCTCCCCAAATCCCTTACCGGCAGTAGCAGCACCACCCAATGGCCCCACAGACACTCAGAGAAAATGACGAGAACAATAGCAGGAAATGTCTCAGGGTGGAAACAACAAGCCAAACACAGCCCGCGGTTCTAGGGGCTTCCTGATTGGCTTGATTTGCCTCCACAGGAGCACTTTGGATAACCTTGGGGTTGTCCCACCAGGGCGAAATCCCTCCCCGTTGAGGTTATGTTTGTTCCGACGCTTTCTGGTAGTGCAGGGATGTTTGCCACCAAGCACAAATAAATAAGCAAAACAAAACAAAACAAACAAAACAAAACAAAGAAATACAATTAAAAAAAAATAAATCAGTGAGAGCTGTAGTGTAGCTCAGACCACGAAGCAGGTCAGGGCAGCAGCAACCTGGTGCCTCGCTCGTTGCTGGTGGTGCATGACAGGCTGTCCATTCCCAGAGGACACAGTCCTCGCCTCGCACCAGCCTTCACCCTAGAAAAATGGACTGTGAGTTCCTGCAAGTGAATGACAGCAAAGGATAGATTTGCAGCGCTCAAGTCCAAGGAACTGTTTGCGACAAGAAGCAAACAAAACAAGCAACAGCTCCTACTGGGTGTTCCCTTCCTGCCCCACCACGTCGCTTCTGTCCCTGTTCTGCTCTTGGCAGACACACAGGGGAATGCATTTGTGTATCTGCGAGGGACACATAATATGGGGAATTTTTAAAGGGACCTAGTAAAGCTCAGTGCCTAAGGCACGCTGATTTACAGCCGCACATACCCACCTAGCTCCCTTTGTCGGGGCCTGCTGAAGGTGTTTACAGGTTCAGGCAGTCCGTGACTAAAGTCCAACACAAAAGGCAAGGAAAGGTTGAGTACAAAAGGTCAGAGCAAGGCAGATGTGAACTCTGTAAGCTGCAGCTCTCCATCATAGTAAAGTAGTTGGGCTTTAACAGCCACATGATGGCCAAGATAGAGGGAAGGTGTCATCACACCAATTATAACACCTCTGGATGGGTTTGCACGTTTTCTGTGTAGCAGCCTGAATTCTCTGGAGCTCATTTTCATTTTCTGCGTTACTCTCAGACACCTATTCCTTGACTACATTCCATCAATCACACAGGGTGATTTAGGTCAGAGTGCTGGGTGCAGGGCAGCACTTCTTAAGCCAATAAATAGATTTAAAGGCACTATCTTCCTTGCAACAGCAAGTTTTAGGCAACCACTGCAGAATATTCATAAAGAAAGTGAATAGATATTTATTTGTTTGCACCAGAAATCCACTAAAAAGCCCATGCAGTCATTAGAAGCCTATATGACTCAAGCCAAACCAAGATCCTAGAAACCTCACATGTACACAGCTATCTGGAATTAATAATAATAGCTAACATATCTGCCTGGGAGAAACATGGTCTGAAGTATGATTGGACCATATAGGATTGGCAAAATGTATTGGATCAAGACAGTGAAACAGGCAGGCAAGGTGATTTTCTGGAGGCTACAGCAGGGATAAAGCAGCTCTAGCCCATGCTTGCTTCTTTGACAACATTTCTCTTCCAATAAACAGCTATTGCAGCGTTTCAGAGATAATCAATAGCCATACGAAAGAGCCATTTGCTCCTAAATTGCTAAGAGCCAGACATGATGGGGATATGGAGGGGTTCAAAACATCCCGTATGGGATGGGAGTAAAAACCTGGTTTGTGGGCAGTGAAGAACAAGCTGCTGTAACTCTGAGCAGAGCCAGAGAGATCCGGAGCCTGGCGTGGAGCATACCTGTGCAGGAATTCAAGGAGTGACAAGGAATATCCACAAGAGGAAAAACGAGCAGCCTGTTCCAGAAAAAAGCTTGTCCTTCAATTAGTCTGCATATACTTGCATGTATATATATTAGTGCAAAAATTCAAATCAGAGCATTTTAAGGTGGTCCCTCAGGCACTCCTGGTTAGGCTTGGACTGTCATAAATCCAACATGTATATTAACAACAAGCATATACTCACCTTAAATTTCCATTAATCTTCTCATCAACTTGAATGGGCATTAAAGTAATACCGTGTTTGTTGGTTCTCGTGTTTAGTTAGACACCATGTGCAAACAGTCAGAGCAGAGATATTACAGTGGAGTTCAGTGCATAATTTCAAATAATTTCTTCAAAAGTACAACACTTGCAAAGAGACCCATACCGAAAACTGAATGTATTTCTTCATGTAAATAAAGGACTTCAGCATCTTATCAGCATACTCGGAAAATTAAAATTGTCCATGATATCTTTTTTATTTCACAGCTGTGCCATTACTGTATTTATCAACAGAACAAAGATCCTGAGTTTGCTAAGCACCATGTGAGCACTTGCACTGCAGAGAGACAAACAAATACTGATGTAACCACAGACATGTCTTAGCATCCATCCTAGGCAATCTAAGTAATAGGTAGATCAGAGGAAGAATAATATTTACATCAAAAATATTTATATCACTAAGAGTAAAAGAAAAATAATAATAAAAATAAAATAAAATCTTTGGCTCAAGACAGATGGAAAGAATTGTCACTATAAACTGAGCACAACAAGAAAAATACGTGTCAAAAGGAATTGTGCTTCGCAACAGGGAAAAACAGTAGCACATACTTTCTTCTGCTATATGTATATTGGCTACAGAGATGACTTTTTGTTAGGTCAGTTACTAGGTGTGTAAAATTATCTTCTCCTCAGAAAGTCTGCACACATTCATTCATACAGGTTTTTGTATGGCACTGTTAAAATGTCTTTGCTGAGCATCTGCGCGAAGGGGCTGAGTAACACAGGCTCCTGCTGCTTCTCCTTGGGTGGTCAGAACCAGAGACCAGAACAGCCCAGGGAGCGCCTGCGTGCAGTGGTCCTGATCCATCGTCCTGCTGCGCCCCAGTGCTGCCCTCTGAGCAAAACAGCCACAAGCACACCGCAAGGAAGCATAGAGGGGGGGGAAACAATGCCAAGTGTCTCAAAAATCCATTAACTCTCTTGACTCTGGTGGACTCATAAAGTTTTGCCCAGGCCTTTTCAGGTGAAAGGTCTCCTATACACAGATTGAAACCTGCACTCTACTGACAAGGTGCCCATTGCTTCAGACATCTCTCAACATCAGTGGCTGCATTGGTGCATCATTTCCCAGTGGTTATGGCAAGCAGAAATGCAACAGAAAGAAAATGATAATTTTTAGGCTGTTACATCTATGCATCATATCTTATAAATTATAATATATTTTATAGCATGTTATAAAACACTTTATATCATATATACATTTAGATATAGTTATGTATAACATATTACTACACTTGAGGACACAAGGACTCCCTCCCTTGAAGTGTGGCTGTTCTCATCAGTTGCAGACGGTGTTTAGATTTTACCCTTTCTATAACTTTTATAAATGCATACTTTTATCAGGCTTCACCCTAGAAGCTGGAAGGGTGTTGGTCCCCTGTGAATCATGGTCCCCTGTGCTCTGAATCTTTCTTTACTGAGGTGTATAACCTTTCGCGAAAGCAACAAGGGAGCCAGCCAGCAGATAGGAGTGAATGGTCAAATGTGAATGTGTTTGTCTTATTTGAAGGTGAGAAGAAAGGCAAAGAACGAACAATGAGGAGACAGTGCACATGGGAATAATGTTTTAATAGGAACTAGGGTGTTATAACTGGAGAAATAACCAGTGGAGCTGGGGTGGTGAACAGATGGGTCCACCAGGGACCCAGGAATGAGGGGATGCAGCAAGCAGTAGGAAGGAAGGAAAGGAAAGAGAAAAAGTGGAAGAAAAGGAATGGACAAGGAGATGGGCAGGCTTGATTCAGAGCTTGTTTTTCTGTCCTCTGCTCCCCTGCACTGTATCAGCAGAAAACAGTATCGGTGTGCTGGGGCTGTTGATGCTAGCTCAGCCCTAGCATCAACATTCCTCTGTTGGCTGTGGCATTTCTCCAGCTCCCTGATTGCTCAACGACCTTTCTGCTTTTGAGAGTTTGTCCCAGTATGGTTGCTGCTTGTCAGAAAAGCAGTTAAACCCCAAACAATTGTTGAGGGTGCCTCAGCCCTCCAGCAGCCACCACCAAACCTCACCACTGAATTTAAGAAAAGAGTGGTCCCTTGGACAGCAAGTTGGAGCCTATGTGGCAGCAGGTACCTGATCTACCTGTAGGGTAGGTGGGATAAGGAGTGCTAAAATAAGCAGGGGAGGAATCTCTCCACAGGCGGGTGTACAGGCTTCCTGGTGGCCCAATGCATTTCACTTTTTGGTGCAGCATCCAAGCTTGCTGAAGTTTATTGTGTTTCTGGCATGGCCCCTCCAGAAGCAGCTGTAATTTTTAATAAGGATAGAAAATAAACAACCAACACTTGCCCAAGTTTCTACTGTGGACAACCACTTCACCTGGAGTTTACAGAGCCCACCTTGCACCAGCTGGCTGAGAGGCTGTCCTTGTGGCCACTCTGCTGCGACACAAAGGATTCAGGTTTGCTGCTCAGCTGGCTTTGTAAATCGGGGACAAAAAAATAGTTTACTTGCCTGTACATGGAGGGCTGCAACCTCTTCAGGGCAAATAACTTTCATATTTTTTTTACTTCTCTTCATTAAAGAGCAAGGTGGAGGTAAAACCTGTGCCCTTTTCTAGCCTCCCTGCCTTCCCTCTCAATGCTGCTAGGTAACCAAATGTGTATCCCCACTGCACTGGTATGTGTAGGAGCGGCACACAAACACCCTTCTTCCTTGGCAGCTGCTGGTGTGGGTGCTGCATAAAGCCAAGCGTGCATTTGGGTTGTGCACCCACTCTAACCCAGCCAGCCCTGCTGCACTACGGAAGGAGGGGCGCTCTAAAGTCATCCCTCAGTTGCTCTCCCTTTATTCCTTGAGCCTCACCCAAGCTACAAATAATGCAGCCCACAGTACAGCTGAGCTGCTGGCATCTGTTACTAAACTGAAATGAATTTTCATGTGCATAGCTGCAACATCTCAGCAAGCTGTTTTTCACAGAGCTGGCCACACCTGTGTTGCTTTTCTAGTCTCTGGGTGCATACCTCCGCATACAGGGCTTGGTGTGGAGGGGAACCACATGCCTGTCCTTTCTCAGGGCTGAGAGAAGAGAAAGCAATAGCAATGGTGAAGCAATGACACAAAACCGTGCTTCACTGGGAGGAGCCTGAATACCTTTTTTCAGTTGACAGAGCTGGGCCAAGAAACCAGGGCGATTGTGCTGCTAATTGCTCTAAGCACAGGTGCTCCAAGAGGAGAGCCAGGCTCTGCTGGGGTGGGTTAAGCTACCAGGGTCTTTACTCAGCCGCTCAGGGAGATAAAGGAACTCGTTAAGATCTGCCAGGTCCTCTATGGAGCCTGGTCAGGAGCGCAAATGGGAACTTTCAGACCAAAGAGCTCAGGTGCAAGCAGGTGAGAGGAGAGTAAGAAGACTCCTGGCTCTTTCACCTCCTTGGTGACTGGCCAGGGGGCTGAGTTCAGACCAAAGAATTTTTTTTTCCAACTCCATTTCCCAAAGGAGTGTCAAGCAATGTGGTGCTCCCCTGTGAGGGCAAGCATCCGAGACACGGTGAATCACCAATTTCCAGCCAGTGGTGGGCCCTCTCCTTGGGGCAGGTCAGTGTAGCCTGGGTAGCTTTGAGGTTGTAACCTCATGCAGGCTGGAGACATCTGCTTGAAGTAGACTGGAAGAACCTGGCCTTGGAAGATTCATATTTCTAAATGTCTACGAACAGGTGTGGGCTGTAAATACCATGGGGGCAAGAAGCAGATTATTAAGGTCATATGAGAAGGTGATACTGGAATGAGATATAATAGGCTTCTAAAACAGGGAAAAAACAGGCAATGAAAAAAAAATGACAAATTAAAAACCACTGACATAAATTAGTACACCAACTTGGTGTTTCTTTGGGAAGGAAAGGACTCAGCCATATAACTTTGGCAATTCCAGATCAATGCTCTCCACAAAACATTCTACATCCAGAACAGGCAACAATTTGTTAACTCAGGATAAAGATTGTTGGGTTTTACAGCTCATCATGTTTAGCTGAAGAAATCCTATGGCCAATACTTGACTTGCTGGCCTTGATTTGGTTAACATAGCAGGGTCTAACCTGGTCCTAAATCAGTCAGATGTAAAATATGAATACATAGCTTGCTTTCTGTTCATGTGCATGTACACATCTATGGTAAACAACAGGTGGAGTTACGCAGACTTCAGCTGGCACTGGGATGTAACTTTTGCCTGGTGAAAGGAATGGTTTCCCTTCCTATGTACCCAGGAAGATACATATAGATTTCCAGAGCAACTCATTCAGCATCATGCCTGAATCTCATTTTTAAGTATCGATTAGTGATAATGTATTCCCAGTCATTCCAGTCATGGAGGCTTTGCCTTTTCAAAGAGGCTAATTAAGTTTGCTGCTCTTGATTATCAGCTGCACTCTGTAAACAACACCTTTTTGGAAATCATAAGATGTGCACTTCCAGCTTTCCTCTTTGAGGGTGAGCTGTTCAAAAAGGATGAGCTCTGCAGAAAGACTAAACTAAGAGGCACCAAATTGCTCAACTCTGGAATCCCATTTCAGATCCTGCAGCAGACCTGAAATCAACCATTTTTTTTCACCATCAGCACTAGCCACATGTAGATACACAGAGATATCCACAGATGTTACACCTGGTTGTAGCACCCCTGCCAGTGTTTGCTAAGAAAATGAAGCCAATGCTGAAAATAAACCAGGTATTAGTTAGTGATTTCCCACTCTGCTACAGCAGAAGGGTGGTGTTCATGGCTGGGGCATATAAGTAAATGGACCCATTTCTTGGTTTATAGCCAGGTTACTGACATCTGGCAGTTGATATGGGTGTAGGAAGAACATCAAGGGCAGAGGTTCTGGATTGGGATTTAGGGTACAGTTCCTCATATCTTCCCTGTTTGTGTTGGTTTACAGAACCCAGATGCAAGACTTTGCACATCTTGCAGAGGGAACCTGTTCCCCACCCTGATTCAAAGTCTCTCATTCTTTCCCTTGCAAGTTAATTTTCTGAGGTTATCCTGAATGGGTGTAGTTTACCCTGCTGCCCTAAAAATCCCTTATAGTGACTAAGAAGTAGGAGTAAGACATCCGTGGGGTCGGGCATTTTAGCCAGCACTCTTTTGCACTGCAGTAAAAGGCACATGGCTTTGTGCTTTCGGAAAGATGGACCCTGCATGTTAAGTTTCAGTTGCCCATAAGAGAAGGAAGACTTCCACACTTTCTGGTTTTGCTCTGTGGTCAAAAGCTTCATGAGGGCTAGATGCATACTGAGTCTGAGCAGAGATCAGATTCATCCCTACTGGCAGGCCCAAGTCTCCCTGAACTTGGTGTTCAACTTTCTGTATAGTAAGCATCAGAGGGGTTTGTTCCAGTTCTCTGCTTGCGAATCTGTCATTTTAATACCACGTGTAACACCTCAGATTTTCAGCTCTGAGAGACGCGGCACTAATTATTGATGTACAGACCCATGACTTCTTTGTGCCTTTTATACCAGGTTGATTTGGGTTGTCAGTCAAGCAAAAGCAAAATACACACTTTGCAGCTGAGCCATCCCCCACTCTACATACGCATCCGTTACCTTTTCCCTTTGAGTGTTTACTCTGATTAAGTCTTTCCTGTTTTCCTCATAAGTTCTGAATACTTGTATATTTTCCTTATTCATGCTGATTAATGTTCTTTTTTCCACTGACACATCAGTGTGTGTGCCACAGACATTTCTATTATGCCTCTTTCTTCACTACAGAAATGGCATGAGTATTCCTCAGGTTGTGGGGTGCAACCCATCATGCAGAGCTAGTAGGGGCTAAGGAACTGGTCTTTAAACCTGACACTGTTCTCCCCGCTTATAATGCTGTTACCATCCCACCCCCCAAAAAAAAAAAAAACACTGCTGGGAAACAGCATTTCTCCCAAATGCAGTTATTTCCAGAGAGCATGTGTGTGCCAGAGCTGATGATCTGGACAGAGGAGGCTATGTTGTCCTCAGGCATGGTGCTGCTTACTTGAGGTCTGTGTTCTTGTTGCAAGGACTGTGGATCCACACAGCTGTCTAAGTGCCCTGAGGATACTGCTCAGGGTCCCTCCCAAGGCACCTTTTACTGCAGCAGACTCTGCCTTTCATCAGAGAGGAGCCCAAATCCATGGGTTTCAACATCTTAGCATGGGAAACAGATGAAATCCTTCACCTAGAGATAACCCATTCACTCCCTTCAGACTGAAGCACTAAGCTGAGCCCATAATGTTTGCTGAATACTGAATGCAAACATAAATGTACCTGTACGTACACCACAGTATCAAACCTCTCCTCCCTCTTTACCACTTAGCTCTCCCTGCTCAATGCCCTCATTTGTCACCTGAATTAAAGAGTTTTCTGTGCTCACCAAGAGCAAGTTTGGTCCCTGATCACAGTGTCTCTGCAGGAAAGTTCACTCGCATCTTTCCCCTCTTCTCTCAGAAATGTGACTGCGCACCCTGCTGACACCAGCTGAAATCCCACCAGGCACAGACCAGACTTCTTTGACAGGTGTGCACCCTCCTCCCCTGCAGTATTGAATGATTCTGCTCAGAATTTCTTCCATTTCATAGTGGGACATCGCCGTAAACAGGGCCAGGTGGCTCTACTGGGTTTAATGACCATTATTCTTGGTGCAGAGTCCAAGCAACACATGGGATACTATATGGTTTTCATAACCCAGACAGCCCAGAGGCCTGGTACATTTAGGTTTCTGAGTGACAAAATCTCCCCTCTTTCTTCCCGTGGTATCTGGGGAAACAGGGCTCTGTGTACATCTAGTGTGAAGAACTACCCATGACAAACCAACTCACAGCTACACAACCATTTTTTCTCCTTTTGGCAACATTTGAGCAGATCCTAGTAATCAGAAAACTACTCGGACCAAGAAACAGCAATACTAATGGCTCATTTTACACCACTTCTATTCCATCTCGAGCTCCATTTTCTTTCATATTTATTCTCTACAGCACTCCTGATGCTGTAGTTGTTTATTTGGTGGCTTAATTGTTATGGCTGTCTTTCAAACTATAGCCTGAAATCTGCTAAGAAGCCAGGAAGAAGGGAATTACAGGGTTTCCTTACCAGGTGTCAAATGACAATTAAAACACATCCTTTTTAAACTGGGCTTGAAGAAAGGGACATTATTGAATATTTAGCAGGCTTACACAGGAAGAATGTAAGGACTTTGTATATGTATGTGCGTGCAAATGTGTACTCTGATGGATTTATTGCTGTTTAGAACATTATATGGCATGCTGCCCAAAACTGATGTGACATTAGTGCTTTTGTTTCTCAGGCCAAATTTGCATGTGTCTGTTGTATCTTGTTACTAAAACAGCAGGCATTTCTCATTGTCCCTTGGCAATTTTAGTGGTATGATATTTAAGTAAAAAAAAAAAATAAAGGGCGCAAACCAACTTTCAGTTTGTATAATGATTTTAATTTTTGCATTGCTGGCTCCTATGCAAATAGGCAGCCTAAAGGAGATAGTGAAGACTCTAGGTGCCTACTAAAGAAATATTTTCCAGTGAGGTCCATGATGCCTAGGTAGTTTACTAATGAATATATACAACATAGAAACTGTGATCCCGGGTATTTCTGTTACCTCTGGTACCCTAGCAACATTACCTCAGCCTTTAAACCTAAAGATTATGGCTGAAAGTTGTATAAAAAATGAGCGAAAGGAATAAAACAACCTCCTGTAGATATTAATGTTAGGTAAATGATCCCTGTGCTGTGTAACATGGTACTTTCTAGCTGAACACTGCTGAATGATCCATATTTTTCCTGCCACGACTACGAATTCAGTATTTTAGCTGGCTCTGTCAATTTTTCCAGTACTAGACCTTTTTTACACAGGACCTAGGTGACTCTCAGTCTGCTTGCACAGATTTCAGTGGAAGAAGGGCAATTTGCACTTAAGGTTTGTGGTTTTATGCATTCTTACTCAGTGTCACATAGGAGATCTGTGTCCCTATCAGCTCTACCCAAGTCTCTAGATGCTGGCAGCTACGTCTCAATTCCTTCTCTCTTTAACAAGTTGCTGTTATTACTGCTTTTAGAAGGAATGGAAGAAAAGTCAGGGGAAAGAAATGTCATCAGAATAGGGTAATGTAATGTTTCATTTGCACAACTTTTTTTAATGACAACAGTAGTTTGACATGAATGAAGCAGAATTTGAAGAAATAAACCAGAAGGGAAGGTTAAAAGGGACACAAACAAGTAAAAACAACTACAAAAAGCAGATAGATAGAAAGTAAGAAATATTAAATCTGAGCAAACACTGAGTGTGCATATACAAGTGCATGAGCATATGTGCATGTGCATGTCTGAAAGCAAACTTTTCTTGGAAGTACAAACAATTCGTGACAAAACTTCCACAGTTTTGAACCAGTGCACAAAAAAAATAATAAAAATAAAAATAAACATGTTTATGATCACCTCAAGTTGCAAGGGGTCTTCATGCATTTACAGTCTTATCCACATCAAATGAGTTGCCTTACTCCACATATACTCAGTGTTTTCATTGTCATAAATGATTAACTACTGTCCAGCTCATTTGAAAGAAATAGAACCTCTTTCTTCCCATGTATTTTGTTGGTGGTGACTTCTACACACTCCCATTTTCCAGTCTCCTCCTTGATCACATGACTAGCAAAGTGCACCAGGCTATACAATAGGTACTCTGGAAATGCTGCTGAGCAATTCACTTAGGAAAAAAAGAAACATACCAATAAACCCCCACTCACACAGCTCAACAATGTAACCTCATCAGAACAGAATAATTCAGGTGCCTTTATCAGTGAGGTATAAACATACATGAATGTACTAATCACTCGCAGGAACAGGGAAGGAAAAGAAGACACCTTTCTGTTGACTTCTAAATTCATTAAGTATGAGTGTGGCCTTGGCTGACCTCAGTGACAAATGATCTTTTCACTTCAATAGCTATTAAAAATAAAAATTCTGGGAAGAAAACTTGAGATGAAATGGTATTTTTGAAAGCTTTCGCTCTGAAAAATTCACCCCATATCAAACTGTTCCATTTCAGCAGAACAAAATATTTTGCATTCTTAAACTTTTTGTATTAATTTGGAGAAAACATGAAGTGGATTGGAACTCGAGTTTCCAACAGCGCTTTTTAAAATCACTAAAATTAGGTCATTTCTATTTGGACATTAGGGGGTTTCTTTTGAGAAAGAAACTAGGCAGTTTGACAAACTATGAGGAATTTGAGGTTGTTCATTATTGGCATACTTCAAGAGAGCAAAATCTGCCTTTTTTTCAATCCACAACAATTTGAGGCTGCAACTCTTTGACTTCCCTCTAATCTAAAGCATTCTCAGCAAGTGCCATGCATCTTTTGTCCTTGCACAACCAGAAAGTAGGGAAAAATTTCCCAGGTGGGTGCCTGAGAGTTAGACCCCTGCATCTATATTTAGACATATTAATTTCACAAACAACCCAAGCCGTCAAGCCCCTGAGAGGAGCAATCCTTCCCTGTCTGTCTGTGCATGGTTGCTTTCTCCTTGCCCTCTGCCTTCTAATTGAACAAGCATTAACGAAGCCCTGCGCCAAGCAGGGTTAAGGAAGAGCAAAAATATGTCACTTTAGACTGGATCAGTGCCCTGATCATTCACATGGGAAATGGTGGCAGAAAGGCAGGAGCAAGGAGCTGTGGATAAGGAAGGGCTGCCTCTCTTTGTGCAAATACTGGACAATGTTTCACAGAAGTATGGTCCAACAAGCTGTGAGCAGCTACAGCTCATTTCGAAGGCAAAAGGTAACTGTTTGAAGTCTTAGGTAACTGAAAGTATTCATCTGAGCTCAAATTTTACAGATCCTTTCTTTTTTTCCTTTTTATTTTTGGCAAAAAGTAAGAAAATAGAGATAGTGGTATACCTAAAAATAGAAGGGAAAAAAAAAAAAAAAAAGACAATATTGCTTCATATTACTGGTATAAATTATGGCAATAAAAGGAGGTTTGAGTTAAAGTAATGGAGAATCTAACCCCGCATGTTTCTGGTTAAAGTATATGCCAAATCAGAATGAATCACATCTTAAGAAGTGAATGCTCTTAGATAGCGACAAGATCAAGAAGAGTGCTTAATGC
This sequence comes from Cygnus olor, assembly GCF_009769625.2. Classification (NCBI taxonomy): domain Eukaryota; kingdom Metazoa; phylum Chordata; class Aves; order Anseriformes; family Anatidae; genus Cygnus; species Cygnus olor. The sequence goes on along the minus strand of NC_049198.1, from coordinate 71,369,934 downwards.
TTGCTGCCTGAAAGAATAAAACTATTTTCTGTACACCCTGTGTATTTTGTTATGTGAAGCCCCTAGGGTCCTCAGTACCATCTAGTAACAGCATGAAGCATGGACAGATATCCAAGGCTTTTGGCTGTCCTAGAAGAAAGCACCAACCCATGGGTTTTGTTTTGGAAAGTGGACAAAGTACAGGTTCTAGAATAACTCCCAATACAACTGGTTGACTGTCAGCTTCCAACAGCTGTTTCCAGTTCCATTGTCTGTAGTGTGGTGACAGTAAAAGATACCCATTCCTCTAATCATTACTGAATTTTTATGGTTATATTCAGTACTGAAGCTTCTAAAATGAAAGTGTGCATCTAAGAGATGTTACAGGAATCAGGGCGAAGGTATATTTTTAAGTGAGGTATATTTTTAGTTAAACTGCACATATTTTCGCAGAAGCGCATAATAAGAGATGTATTGTTTTTGTCTTGAATAGATCTATTTTACAAACAATTTACATGACCTTCATGTTCCTGAAAGTCAGTTGTGAATAACAAGTATGAAAGGTGTTCCTGATAACATTTGAAATGCTAATTGATACCTAGGCAACTACAGCTCAACAAAATAGTTATTACATGTTTTGTTTTTGTGTGTATGTGCATGTTTGTATGTCTTCCACAGGCTGGAACAAGAAATACAGAAATTAGAAAGTGAGGAATCCCAAATATCTGCCAAAGAACAAATCATTTTGGAGAAGCTAAAGGAGACTGAGAAATCCTTTGACAACTTGCAAAAGGTATTTACAAAAAAAAAAAAAAAAAAAGACACTTGGGGCATAGATTGAAATCAAGGTAGACTGTTAGAACTGATTCAAAATAGCAGTTATAATTTAACATTTACAGGAAGGCTGTGGCCAGTTACAGAGTATTCAGCTCAAACCAGGATGAACAAGAGCAGAAAAGATATAGAAGTGTCAGATCTATTTTGGGTGGGTTATTTGCATTTCCCCTTCCTTTTCCAACCTTTTCAAAATGGGGGTTTCAGACAATATCTCCCCAGCTTATCTACAGGGAAACCATGTGAGCTTTCGGCACCACTAAAAGATAATCAGGATGCCTGGAAGTCATCTCAAAGTGCCACAGATGGCACTTCTGAATGGTATTGCCTGCAAAAAACTGTGAATGTTATCCTTTCAGTTATACCATGTCCCTCTCCCTTGGCCTCTAATTGCATCTAAACCTGAGGAGCCACAGCCCTAGGTTCCCATTTAACAATGACAAAGAGCCTTATGAGCAGTCATAGCAGAAAAAATCAAGACTTCATGCAAATTTTACCCAAAATATGAAAGCTTTAACCAATCTTCCTTTTTTTTTTTCTTTCTCTCTTCACAGACTTTTGCACACCAGGATGGTGGTAAGTGCCTTTTTACTCCTGTTTTGTTTTGAGGTTAGCAAGAGTTGTTACATAGCTTTGTTGTAAAAGTTTGCAGAATGGGGATTCCTCTGTTCATTGCATGCTTCTGATTTATTGCTAGAGACATTATCTTGTCCTGTGGTGTTGCTATAGTGCAAGCACAAATGTCACTGTTGCTATGGGGCAGTATTCCTTTGGTAGAGCTCCAGCTATTCTTATGTGCATACAAGGGAAAAGAAAGTCATGTATGACTTGAAATAGGCATCATACAACTTTCCTTTTCACCTGCTCATGATAAATCCTCTCCCCTGCATGTGCTCATACTGTTCATAAACTGTTAAATACAATGTGGAATATTCCTCATTTGCAGGAACAACTTGCTTTTGATTAAAATTAGATTATTTCACTAATGAATGATATTTTCTGTGTGATGATGTCACAGAAGGAAATCCTTGCCTAGGTGGATGAGGATGTAGTAATTTATGGTTTATGAACTCAGTGTGACACTATGTGTGATCAGTCTAAATACTGAGATATAAATGTAGGTGTCTGGGAGAGCATAAATGTGGCTTGTTGACCAAGAGCTAGATAAACCCTTGCAGTGCATCTCCAGGACCCGTAGGACCCAGGAAGGACAGCATGCTGCTCCACCTGCAGATAAATCAGTACTCTAGACACTCATTCTCAGGACCTATCTTTGAACTGACAAGATATGAAAAGCTGAGGCCGCGACTAGCTCCTCCAGCTACTGACAAAGCCATGTCCACCTGTACTTTAAGCATAGACAGGGAATATGTAGGATGATCCTAACATATAGGACACAGCTGAAGGTTAACATACAGTGTATGAGCTGATTCAGATCTGTTTATAGGAGTTTCTTTTGGGGGGTATTAATATTATCTAGTAGGAAGGTTTTCTTTTTAGCTCAAAGATCCAGTTCAGAAATTTTCACTTCTATTAATAATATAATTCAAGGTTTAGGCTAACTCCAGTTGCCAAAAAACACAGAAGTCCCAGGTAGGATACTCCTTTGTAAGAATTTATGTTTCCTCCTTCCCGAAGCATTTGAAGTTGGCTATCAAAAAGCAAATAAAGTTCCAGAATGACAAATATCTTGTGCCTGTGCAGAGTTTCACTGTCATTGATAAGTTTCCAAAAGAGGAATCGGTGCCTACAGGAATAAGCACTTTAAGTTGACAGGAACCTTTGTGACTCCTGCAAGACACAGACTGCCTCTTCATGTGTGTTATGATAAAACAGGAACCAAAGGAAAACCCAGTTAGCACATGTGAAGCAGTAGTTTCCCCTAGGGACTCTTCTCATAGCATACCTACTTGTAGTACTTCATTGGGCTCAAGAGGAACCTCACTACACCCCAGATTTTGCCTGATTTCAGCAGATCACCCTCACAGACTGAGCCAGAAGGACAGTTTTTGATTTCTGCAGGGCTAACAGAAAATTGCAAAATAATGTCTAAGGCAACAGACTGCTGGCAGCATCAATGTGTAAGCAGAGGGAGCAGGGGATAGAGATAAGTTAAACCAGTACCTCCTCTTCAAGCCCCTCTGTTTACATGTCTTATCCCTTCCTCTTGACAATCAGTCCTGCTGGACTGAGGTGGGCCTGGGTCATCCTCTAGACAGTTTTATGAAGAAGCAGACTGTACTCTGATGCTCTAAAGAAGATCGAGGCTGCAGGCCATCCTGTTGACCCAGGCCTGCCTCCCACTGTAGGCATGATGTGGCCATGCAACACCATGTGGAAAAAACAGCTGGTCCTCTGTTTTCTGCTGTCCAACAACAGTCTGTGAGGGTAGCTGATCACAGTAAGAGGTGGACACGTACATTGCTAGCTGTGAGCAGTTTGATAACGTAGAGTTTTCCTCCTTTCAAAAATATGTAGGGCTTGCTTTGTTGTAGCAGACCTGTCATCTGTCTGTCAAACATCTGTATAACACATGCTGCAGGGGAAAATGGGAGGAGTCATTTCATAGTACAGGAAAGCAGAGTAAAATACATACACGAACCTACACATACATGAATTACTGCTGTATCCTGAAAGACTTTGAGTCCATAAATCTCACATTAGTTTGCTGTGGTCCATCTGTCCCTTTATTCTAAACATGGTGATGGTGCAGAAAGTGGTTTGCCTCACCACTGCATCCCTGTGCATGTTTTTGTGCCATATATAAGGTGGTGATGGTGTTTCAACTACAGAGAGCTCAGAGCCCAGAGGGTCAAGGTGAAGGCAATGAGGAAAGGGGAGAAGTTGTGGTGAGCACCAGTGACCAGCCAAGTGGCTCTCGGTATCCTTCCCACCCTTCCCAGGAAATGGCTGTGTTAGGCAAAGAACATTTCTGAGCTTGAGATCACCCAGGCACACTAAACACAAATCCCACATTTTCCAGGGTATGAACTCATTTGGCCTTCATAGATAACCAGATGAAATAAAGCAGCTCTTACTCCACGTGTGTGTGTGTTTGTGGCTCAATGTGCATATAAAATAAAAGCCCCGTTAAGATCTGATGTGGCTCCCTTGGCTGCTGTACTTGCCCTTGGGTAAGTTCATCCCCTGCAACTTTCAGCCGGCTGTATGCAAACTGCATGCTGCCACTTCAGCCAACACACAGAAGCCACAACTGCAGTAAGTACAGACTGCACAAACCTCGGTTTGCATCCAGTGTGTGTTAGCATGTATTTGGCAAAGATGTGGCTCTGGAAACCTGACCTGGATGGTGTAGTTCACAGCGCCTTGCTTAGAGGCTCATCTGGTTTCCTCTGCTCCGATCTGGATCAGCAGTGCTGCCCAACAGCAAAGCAGAGGAGCACGTCCTCAGAGGAGCAGAAAGCAGATTTTTGTAGGGTGCTTTCCATGTGTCTTACCAAACCTGTTCAGTGACTGTTTTTCAGTTGTACGGTTTTAAGCAGGAGTTGGACTAGATGATAACTACAGGCTCCTTCCAATTCAGGATATTCTATGATTCCGTGCTTCTGAGTCTAAAACCCAAAAGATAAGCAACTTTTTAATCAGATCTGCATCTGTTAGAATGCATGGCTGCCACAGCTACAGCAGCACTGGCCACCCAGCTACATTCAGAGCCAGGCCACACAGCTCTTAGCAAAACTGCCTGCTTAGCCCTGTGCTCCCGGTCTTACAAATGTGGTGGGGATTTTGCAGTCCCTGTTCCCTCTGACATAACCCCTGGCAGCCCCAGATGGCTTCACAGGAGGAGCAGCCCTGCCCTGGGGGCCGGTATGTGCAGAAGACCTTACGCACTCGTTTTAGTGGTAGTCAGACATTTTAAAGATAATCAAGCTGTTGGAAAATGAGCTCGTCTGGCATCTGGTCATGAGCCTCTGTGTGGGAGCTGTTCTGAGCAGTTCTGAAGCTTTGGTTTTGTGTAAGCACCCTTGAAGGATTATAGGGCCCCGTAATTGTTCCCAAGCACTGTTTGTCTGATCATATGGAGAAGTGCCATAATCCTAAAATGCAGTTTGTTTTAAGTAGTACAAAAAGCCACAGGATATGTTTTATGGCATTCTTATATATTAATAACTCATCAAAGGTTGAAATGAAGGTATTGAATGGAGCAGTTCAAATGCTTTGATTTATGTTCTGTCTTACTCCCCATGCGAACAAAATGCTAATTGTGTCTCAGTCGCTCCTTGTAAAATTGCTCTCTTATTATTGCTTTTAGAGGTGCTAAATGAAACAGACCTTGTTGCCAGTGAGATAAAGGGAAACGAGCATGTTCTTTTCATCTGGGGTTGCGGGGGTGAGGGGGATATAGGAACTGACAGAATGAATCAAGCCCCAAATCCTAGTCAAACATCCCGTCTTTGACATGTGGCACCACCATGTGCTTCAGAAGAAAGTACGTGAGAATCCCACCACCCTCACCCCCACCACAGCATTCCCTACTCTGCCCAATAATTAGAGATTTTCAGGATCCCTCAAGCAACTTTTTTTTTTCGTTTGTTCTAAGTAACATCCAGAAAAGTTTCTAAACTTAGTCTACATTGGCGGCAGCTGACACTAGCATGGGCATTGTCTCCTGACACAGGAGGCAAAACAAAACAAAACAAATCAAAACAAAACCCATACTAAGATCCACAGGCATGAAGAGCATCAGAGTAAGGATCTCGCCACCAAGCTGCAAAACTGACCTGGCTTACCGATGGACTTTGGCAATGCTGATGGAAAGGTGGTCAGCTCACTTCCTTGCACAGGCACTGCAGAGGAACATACACTTGCAATGAATTTTCCCTGCTGCATTGCCCTGGGATGAGAACAGCACCCTGGCCATGCCTGCATATGCCCACGGGTTAGCAACAGCAGTCAGGCTGATTAGTGAAGCAGCACATGTCTGTATTGATTACACCCACGTGTGGATAGACAGGTCTGTCTCTCAAGTCACTGGATGACTATGTGCTGAAAGTACTGTTCCAGCAGCACACTCGACTGGGTGAATAATTACTAAATTTCTGCCATTTCCAGAATACAAAGTGCCTTCTTATTCTGGCCCAGAAACAGTTCCCACTTCTTGCTTCTGAGAAATTACTTCAGTTTTCAATAATGGCCTGCTCATTTGCTGGTGATATTTCCCAGAATAACAACAACGAGCATTGTACCAATTTCTCATCAGAGGCAAGAAATCCTGCAAAAGAAAGCAGCTGTTATTGACCACTGCTCAGTCAGCTGTGTCCTAAACAATTATTTCTCCCAGGCTCTGATGCTAAAAATAAAAAACTTTGAGGAAACACTATGCATTAAAAATATAAAAGCTCATTTGCCAGGACTGCCATTTGCCCAGTGAAGTATGAAATAAAACAATATTTCCCTGGCTGAGGTTTTTGAAATTCATCTGTCAGAAGTTGAACTTTTACAATAACTTCCTAGCTTTCCTGAATGCATTTACACTGTGCCTCTCTGTCATTCTCCTCTGATGCAGAAAGTACACAGAGGGAGGGAGAGGAGGCTTCCTACGAGGGGCTTTCTTCACGGAGTCATGTACATGAACTCCAGCTCCAGCAGTGGAGTGTCTTCTGCAGGACTGTGATTACCAGCCTACCATACCATGGCACATCAATGGCCACTGCAGGCTGTTAGGGCAGTAAAACCATTTTTCTAGTAGCAGGCCCAATTTTCCTGTCAAAAGAGCAGGTTTGGGGATTAGAGGTGACACATCCTGCCTTTTCTAAGAGTATATCCAGGTGCAGTGTTTGTTTTTGTTTTGTTTTTGTTTTAGTGTTTTTTGTTTTTGTTTTCTGGGATGAATGTTAGCCCACTGGGAGCATCACAAGAGCGTCTCCCTTTACCAGATGCAGTAAAGCAGCGACCAACGTGGCACTTTGTTTTCTCTCTCCCTTCACCATTTCACTCTCTCAGGCTGCACTGATCTCCATTATCTCACCTGCTTAGAGCAACAAGGGACACTGAGGAGGGCAGATTCTGCCTCCTACCCTTCCACATGGACCAGGTCATATCAAGGGTTTGACAGCTTTATTATAAAATGTACCTGCAAAGTAGCCTTGGAGGAAAACAAACATTCTCTTTTAGACAGGATAGGACCTTATGTTTGAACAGAAATTTCACCTTTTCCATACAAAACTGAAAACATTTCTTGTTGATAGGAAACAATGTGATTTTTTTTTTCTTTTTTCTCTGTTTCTTGGTCGGTTATTTGCACATCTCTCCTCTGAGCTCCTCTTTTAATTTAGCCACTGAGTCTTAATGGAATGATATGTGCCATCAAGTTATATTTAAACCAGCCATAAAACATCTGCCAGTAAATATTTATAAAACTTCTTCAATGGCTTTCCTAAAGAACATATTTAGCTTGTGCTAAACAACCATAAGCAAGTCAGACCTTTAAGCTAATTCTGTACTAGTTTGAGCTCTGTTAATGAACAGCTGCACTAAAGAACTGGCAGGAACTTAATAACTACTCAAGTTCACAACAGGCACCCTATGCTATAGGCAGTATCTATATTTGATTTCATTATTACCTGTATTTTAGCTTTAACAACAAAAAGCCAAATGTCAGTTCCATAATATGGGAAACAAACAGAGCTGGCCTTTCATCCCTTTCAGCCAAAGCTAGCATTTTTAGGCTTTTATATGTCTATTTGAAACGTCATTTATTCTAGGTATCACGCTAGGTTTATTCCTTGTCTTCTCTCTCTATCCCCCAACATTTCCCACATTTAAAGGTCACAGACTTGATAAATCCAGAACCTCCTGACAAATAATTTTATGTGTTCAACTGACACAAGGTTTGAGTCATCTGGACCCATTCCCTCCTACCTCAGCTAGTCTATTGAACACCAATCACACGACAGTGACTTTGCACTTTGTTTGCTTTGATCCAATTATCTAGTACAAAGCTCCAGCAACTATTGTCAGGGCTGACAACTTAACACTCTGCTGTCTAAGCAATGAAGCCACTGGGGCTCGTAGCACAAATCTAACTGTTTCCTGTTCTCTGACACCAGATGCAGTAAATTACATTTACTCCCAGATCCCTGAACTCCCAACCCTCTATTCACGAACAGCAGAGACAGTTCCTGGGCGGGACGGAGCAAGCAGAGTAGCTGGTAAGTCTCAAGGAGCAAAGTATTATAATACCAATCCAGTAGCCATGAACTCTTTTTTGTTATGTTGCCTTAATTGGTCTGGAGTCAAGATATCATTTAAATGCTAGGAAATGCCATTTGATCTGTAGGTTGTAAATAAGTCAAGGTTTTCTGAAAAGCAAAGAGTACTAGCAAAAAAATATGTATTTGAGCTACATACAAGTAGCATAGGAAAGGTGTCTTTTTTTTTTTTTCATGGAAACATTCAGTTCCTTCCATCTCTGCTGATACAAATACATGGTATCTTGGCCAAGGTTTTACCTCCCCCATTGTACCCAAGCAATTCCCATCAAGACATACAGGTACTCACAAGTCTCCATTCATGCTTCAAACCTTTAAGTCATTTGATACGGCTTTGTATGCCATTCTTTCTTCTCAGGGAAAAGGCTGGGGAGAATTATGATGAAATTATTTTGTGCTTGGAGCCATAGAGAGTTTTCTAACACCTATTTTCCACATTGTGTATGTGTCCTAAATGTGACAATGTGATTGTTAAAAGCTGAATGTGTTTCTTATTTTCAAGATCCTTCTTTTCTAAACAATCTGTTCCCTATCTCAACACCAACTTGCTGGTGGCTACTTAAGAGATGTGCCAGGGACTGAGAATAAAAGGTGACTGTCTTGAAGAATGGGTTAATAAGCACAGCAAAGCAGTTTCTGCAGCTAAGACTGTGTATACCACTAGAGGATATGTAATTTTGTTCAGAGGACCTTTTGCAAACCATTCCAAAAGCTTCCCCTCCACCAGTGTTTGCCCTGATCTGTCTGAAAAGCAAGTTCTTCACTGTGTGTTTTATGCCATTTTGTCAACACCCAGAGAACAATCATTTCTTTCATTCTTGGATGACCCACAAGCCTTGTTCAGGTATTCCTCAGTAAGAGTGTCTTGTGTGATCAATAGCTTAATGAGAAGGCACTAGCACATGTATTCAAGGGAAGACTACAAGCATTCATCTTAATACAAATTTAAAGACTATTGAGATTAAACTGACAAACAAACAAACAAACAAAGAAAAATAGCCTCTGAATCTCAGTATTCACAACACATAACAAGCAGAAGCCAGATTCTTTCCAATGCACATTGGGATCTTTTTGTCATGAAGCACTGCATCATGTTACACTGTAATTAAAGCTTGTACAGAGGACTTGTAACCATGAATACAGGCTGTCATCTTCAACTACTGCTTTCAGTTTCAACCCTATTGTCAGATAGTTTTGTACTGTATTAATAGAGCCTATTTTGTAGTAAATAAGCTCTGCTTAAATAAAGACATTTTAGAAATCAACATTAGTTCAATTTTCAGCTACTTGGACAAGCCGAGCATCCAGGTTATCCTGCAGAGAACTAACATTATGCATACCAGCAGATAAGCAAGCTTCTGTTATTCATTTCTCCCATGGCAATGTGTTTCATTAGTGAACAGCTTTCTAAGATACTCAGATATATTTGTGCATTTATTAGCACAAGGAGCTTTAATGTGATCCCTGGGGCAGGTCATAAAGTACGTGTTATGTCAATATCCAAAAACACTGTTGCAAAATCATGACAGAAGAAAAGAAAATGTTATCAGTGGCAAATTCTTAAGCAAATTAGGCAAACATCAAATACAAAAGGATATAACCACACTTGTTAACTTTCTAAATCAGATTAGTCATTAGCAGAGAGTCTTCCAAGCAGTGATGGAACTTGTTGACCAAAGTCTTCCTAATAGGTTGGGTGCTGTTTTTTACATATAAAAATATGTATCTTGCAACTTTTCCTAAATATGGCCAAATCCATGTGATTTAAATATCAAATTTCCCCTGTCTACTTCTGAATTCAGGCCCATAAGTGCATTTTCTACTGCACACTGCTGAACAAAATTAGTTCATCAAAATAGGGAGGATCTGCACTGAAAATATGTGCAAAAATGTGGCATTCAACAATCTCTCACAGGAAAATCAGCAGCCCTTATCTGAAGAGTCTAGGAGTCTTTCAAAGTCATGCCCCAGATAGTATTTTTGTTTTCCAAAGAGGAGGGGAAGCACAGGAACTCCAGAGGAGCTGAGGATGCTGCCAGCTGGAGGGCTGGCAGTGCCATCTCTGTGGGGCTCTGCTGCTCAGCACAAGTCAGGAATTTCTGCTTATTACAGGTGATTTCCTGGGCAGGCTGGTGCTTCCTCCCAGCTCTGCTTTGCTTCAGTTTGGCTGGTTGCCTCTCAAAAACCTGCCAGTGTGCCAGTTTTAACATCTACAGCATAGGCTAGCCATGCCTATTTTTATGTCCTTGGTGTCCAAAGTCCTTGTACAATATGTGACTGAGAAGCCCTGGCAAGGCCAAGTGATATTCAGAGATCACTCACCCCAGGAAGAGTTCCAGTAATGAACTCTGATGTCCAAGTTAATAAAATTCAATATTGTTGGGGGTAGCACCTATGTCTTTTTTATTTCATTCCCACTTTACCTGGATTAAAGGTTTCATGGCAGAGTTATTTGCGTGAGACTTGAGGGATACTTGTCCACCAGATCTTGGGCAGGGACAGTCCCAAGGAAGTGACCCAATGCTCTGTGAGCTGCCTCATGGTGTGGTCCTGCTATGAATGCAATGCTGCCTTGGGTTCACGTCCGATAACCCAGGATTAGGGAGACCGCGTCTTCTGGGCTAACACGAGCAGCTGGATTATCCCAACACAGAAGCTGGCACTGTTGGAGCAGTGACCACATTTTCAAGCTCTGCAATAAGCCCTGTGAGAGGAAGCAGAGTCAAAGCATCACATCATGGGGCAGACACCCAGGAGGTCAGCATCCAGCTCCATGTGGTTCAGCCCAGCACCCTTTCAGCCTTCTCCTGGTCACTGGAGTTGCTGTGGGCCACCCAGGCATGACAATGCCAGCACAAACAGAGAGATAAGAAATTTGATATCCCTACTTGGTTGTGAAAATGGGTGTCTATACTCAAGGACATGACAGCTATGGACAAACTAGTCCGTAAGTCTCCCAAACTAGTAGTAATCAGAGTCCTTAAGGACATTCCCTTAACTTGCAATGAACTAGGCAAGATCCCTGCTCCTGCAGCCTACTCCAGACCTCAGCAGTACCTCCCTCTTGGCAGTAGCAATGCTCATTCACCCACCAGCACCTCCATCCTCTGGCCCCTTGCAGATATTTTTGCAGTGTTGCACTTGATCTAACCAGCCCTGCCTGGACACCAAGGTCTAAGCATACACACACAGCACATAGACAACAAGACCCCCCCCTTGTCTGGGCTGCCTACCAGACTGCACTCCTGGGGCACAGAGGAGACCATTGCACAGGAGCCAGTGTACACCCACTCAGCAATACCTGAATTTTCTGTCTAGACTTATGGTGGCATTCACGTTGTACCACATGATTAACTGCCTAACACTGATGAAAGACTTCATATTTTAAGAATACAAAAAAATAAAATCTACTGTGTGTGAATAATAAGACTGAAGGAATATATTATAAAAGTAATTTATTTTTTTTAATTAATTCTGTTTTAAATACAAACATACCAAGCTACATTGACTCTTGGGGCAATGATATTCTGTACTCAATTGAAAAAAAAAAAAAATGAAGAAGCAGGAAAAAAGCCAAGACATCAGTTTCTGGTGTCCCCAGGTAAGACAAATCATAATTATACCATTGAGGTTCATTGGCGGAAATGGTCACTGAAAGTTTCACAAACGTGTCATTGCTCGTGGTAGTTTGTAATTAAGTGTCTGTGGATGTCTGTCCAAAAACCAAAATGTCTTCATCTGTATTCCAGGAATGTTTAAACAGAACAACCCTTCTGGAAAATCTGTGAGACCTTTGTACAATTTTCTTTGAAAAGCTGTCCAGTAAGATGCCATTATATCTCAAAATGGGGCTAGAGCAATGAAGATTATTCCTACTGTGTGGTCTCAACTATTTTTGTCTTGTTGCTGCGTCCTTCTTAACTGCTAGAAAAGTTTCTTTGCTATTCTAAAACAGCATCCCTCACATGTGTGTTTTTACTCATTGTTTCATGATGCTTTGAAAATTGGTTAATTTCTTCAACTTCCCCCTTTGGAAATGATGTGTAGGGTCTCATTCAAAAAAGGGAGGGAGCACTTCATGGTCATTTTATACATTCTCTTAACCTGCAAGCAGAGGTCACTGTCGATGCCTTGGTGTGGAAACTGAGACCTGACCTGCCATGAATCTACGGGAAAAATAATCCCATTCCTGTGTGATTTTGTTTTTCCAAATGTAGAACAGGGGTAAACAATGCTTCTCCACCTCTCTAATATGTTTTGAATGCTACGGATGGAAGAGTTAAACAAGATCAAGCATTGATAATAAACCAGTCTGGGTGTTACTTGCATCAAACAAAACTTGTTTCCAGCTAACTGGCGGTTTGATGATAGGAAAGGACAAGAGCAGAGAGGTTGCTGTAGAGGAGTTTCTCTTTTAATTTTGAACCAAGGTTAGAATGGAAAGATTGAGGGCAACCTGCATGCTGTCACCTCCCTTTGCCTAAAGTACACCTAACCCACGTGCTCTTGGTGCTCCTAATTGACTACAGACAGTTCCACGTAGTGTAAGATGGAAGATTATCTCCCGTTTGTCTCAGGTATGCCTAGCCTCCAGCTGCATAAAGAGCTGTAAAGTAATAACGACCTCTGTCCACAGTGTTGCATCCCACTTCTAACATAGCACACTTGACCCTTTAGAAGCAGGTGGTAGGAAAAGGGGCACCATAGCTTTCTTTGTCTGTTTGGCAATTAACCATTCACTGGCTTTTTTTGTTGTAACATGCACTTCCTCTCTTGTTTTCATTCAAGCTTTGTGCACCATGGAAATTAATGTGGAGAAAGACAAACAGACAGGAGAGACCAAGATTGTCTCTGCTTCACCTATTGGCCCAGATGAGGCCCATCAAAGAGGATTCAAAGTCTATGATGATGGTACCAAGGTAGTCTATGAGGTTCACTCTGGTGGCACAGTGGTAGAAAATGGAGTACATAAATTAAGCTCAAAGGACGTAGATGAACTTATGCAAAAAGCTGGACAATCGAGTGTAAAAGGAGGGTTTGAAACAATGACTGTGTCAGACAGAAATGTGGTAGCCGATGGAAACCTTAGCCATATGAAGGAGCAAATGCTCTTCAAGGAGGCAAAGCTGGAAATGGTACACAAACCCAGCAAAGGGCACGCTGTGAACCCTCAGCCCCAAGACAAACCCTGCGGTGGCGACGTTCCAGAGGCCAGCGTGGATCAGCCAGTGACAATGATATTCATGGGCTACCAGAACATCGATGACGAAGAGGAAACGAAGAAAGTGCTGGGCTATGATGAAACCATCAAAGCAGAGCTAGTCCTGATCGACGAAGACGACGAGAAGTCATTGCGTGAGAAGACTGTGACAGACGTCTCCACCATGGATGGGAACGCTGCTGAGCTGGTCTCTGGCAGGCCCCTGTCAGACACGACAGAGCCCTCCTCTCCCGAGGGGAAGGAAGAGAGCCTGCCCTTGGAAGCTGCCCCAGGTACACAAAAGAAAAAGCGCTGTCAATGCTGTATTGTCATGTGAACACCTCCTCCTTCCCCGCTCCGGGCAGCTTCTGCTCCGTCACTTACCTAGACCTCAATGTACTTCTAGCTGCAATACTGTGAACTGGAAGTGAATGCCTCCATTGCCTTGCAGTTGGGTTGCTTTGATTTCTAGTTCTTCAGGAAGAGGAACACATGGTTATTTTCCCATCAGATGTACTCTTTGGGGTTTGGGGAGAGGTTGGGGATTATATTTTATTTTATTTTTTTCCTTAATATTGCAGAGTGAGAGATAAATGGGAAATGGAACAAATGTTTTCATATTTATTTGATTTTTATATATATATTATATATATATAATGAAAACACTTTTTACATTTTCTTTAGATATCTGGCAGGCTCAATCAGATTCCTAGGATTTTGTGGGAGTTTGAATTTCACAGCAGCCAGATATGAGAGCCTTAAAAAAATGTTGTTTCCCTTTTTTAAGATAAAAGTCACATTTAAACATTATTTTATAGATCCTATTTTTTATTTCTCAGGGGAAGGCTTAGATCATTTTACTGTTTTAATTTGCTAAAACTCAGATAAGTCCTTCCTGAAAAGTTTTCATAGTTTCATTTTATAGCAACTTTTTAGTTTAGTTTGCAGTGTCAAAAAAATCCATCAGCCATTTCTGCTTATTGGTGATACCAAAAGTTGACTTTAATTATTCTTTCCAGAAAATGTATGAATGATGATTTTGCCTTATATAAATCTTCCAGATTACAGTATTGTATGTGTATTTCATCTCCCTAAATTACTGTTGAAATTAACTTGACATGAAAAAGATGCAGCTGTCACACCAATAGAAATGGAGTCACTGATCTAATTACTTGCCTTTCAGTAACTCTGCCAATGTTTATACATGAAGTTTTCCTGCTGAACTCCAGTAGATGAGAGATATTGCTTACTATTTCCTTAGAATATAAATGATCTTCTCTCGCAGTCTGACCTTGCTCCCACAGAATTCAGTGATGAAATTCTCAGTGCTGGAAATGGGGGCAGGGCCAGATTTTTATTTTGCAGTTCTTAGGAAAATATTATTTCTCAGAGAGTGTACCTCCAGTGCACTGAAGCACTGACAGGTGATGGGTCTGATCCTGCTGTGCTTACCCAGGCAAAACTCCCATGGAGGCCCACTGGAGTTTTGTTTAAGCAGCTGTTTGAGGAGAAGACCCTATAGCCTCACTGTTAACATGTAAACTGCTGGTGGTTTTGGATGCTTCATTTCCCGGTGTGGAACACCTCAGAGAGGCCTGATTTCCAGCAAATTTTTCTTCATCTGCCCTCTGAAAACCAGGCCTTTTAAAAACATCTCAAAGTGAAAATGTAAAAAGACGAAGGCATCCAAAATCAGTAGATATTTCTTTATTTCTTGGTCCATTGATTCTTTTAACTATAATGAAAAAGCAGCCAGCTTTTTCATGGCAAGATATTATGAGCCTGATTCTTGTCTCACATCAGTTTTGCTTAAGTGCATCTCCACTCACTCTAGTGGAGTTAGTCTGGATTTGTAACTACAGAAGTGAGATTAAAAATCAGGATTTGTATTTTCTGGTAGTGTTAAAAATACTGAGGATTATTTTGAAGTGTCTTTGAAACTATCAGACTTAAAAATTAATAACAGCAACTGAAAAAAACGCATAAAAAATAAAAAGAAAAAAAAGAAAGAAAAAAAGAAAGAGAAAAAAAAAGAAAGAAAGAAAGAAAACAACAAAAAGCCTCTTTTCATTCTGAGGTGGTTCCTACAATATTTCTGTTCTTTCTTGGATGGTGCTTTTACTGCATTAATTGTTAGTTCAGAGCATCTGATTAAACAGAGTTCTTGCTCTGTACTCTTTTCTTTCTGTGCCAGTAAAAAAAGACACTTGTTCATGAAAGTGGTAATATGAGGCACGCTAAAAACAGACACAAAAAAATGCAAAAAGTAGTTCTGTGTTAGATCACTTCGCTGTCAATATGGAGCTGGTCAACATAACTTTACACCACTGCCCAGGTGACAGAAAAAAAATAATAAAGCAATTGGCAATTAGGAAAAGACAGCCACATCCATATGACACCTGCAGAAATTATGCTGGCTTCTGTATCTGCTGCAGTGGCCTGGTTTCATGCATAATAGACTTCTGCATGTTCCCTCAGCCTCCTTTGGGGCTTTTGGATGACAGGAGGGCCAAACTCACCAACATAAACTCTGCAAATCATCACTTGACTCAGGCTTTTGTGGTTAACAGTTTTATCACAGACGGGAATGGCTGCAAGGTCCTATGTTGTCACAATTATGTCTGGTGGCTGTTTGTTGAAAACTATATTGGAAATGAGCAGCCTCTGTATCGGTTATTTTTTTGGTGTGAGTGGTTTTTTGTTTTGTTTTGTTTTCCAGAAATGTTAAATATTTACAAATCTCAACATTTTTTAAACCAAGGCCATGAGCTTTCAACGCTGTTGTATTCAGCTTGGCCTCATGAGGTTGTCCTCATGCTCAGCATGCCAAGGTGTGGGGAGGTGACCCCTGGGGGCTGAGATCTCCTGGCTCACCACATCACCACTCATCATCTTGGCTGTGGTAGCCCAGACCCTGGCACCATCACCAACACCAGCCAGAAGCATTTCAGGGCTTTTTGTGCATTTCCAAGAAGCTAGGCGATGCCACCACTGCTCAGCTGAGGATCACTTAACCCACACAGCTGTAGTCACTTCTCCATGGCCTAGTTCACTCCAGACACTGTGGGATGGAGAGAGAGCCAAGGCTTTGACAGGGCATGTTTAGGACTCCAAAGCACTGCAAGAGCTTTGTGACACAAACAGGTGGGATGGTAAAACCATTTCCACCTTGTTCCTGCACCATGAAAGCCACTGGATCTGGGCTTGGCCCACTCAGGAGCCAGCGGGCAGCCCACAGGCATGCTTTGCAGTAGTTCTCTCACTCTGGGGCCTCCTCAGCTCACCTCAAAAACACATCTTCTGCTTCCCTTCTCCTGGTCCGGCCAGTCCTTCCTTCTCTGTGTGTGTTCCTGCCTTCACGGCCACCCTGGCCTCCCCATCTCTTCCCAGCCCAATCTTTTTCCCCTATCACTCCTTGCCCTACAGACGTGTTTCCCAAAGCCCTCTGCTTGGTACTCTTGGAGTGTCATCTTGACTCCGGATATTCTGTGGTACTGCTCCTAATCCGGTCTGTCCATATGTCTCTTCACTCACATACTCCCCTGTCAGATGATCTTCTGGCTTACCACAGGCTCAGCATTTTGGGGATGACTCCCTTAGTGGCCAGCTTTGGGAGATGTTTGCTGAGACTGGGGCCAGAGTGCGTCTGAGACCAGTGCACCATTTGAGGCACAACGTGGTGGGGAGCTGGTGGCATGTAAGAGTTCAGAAGTGGCCCTTCAGTGGTTAGAAGTAGAGCACAAGCCTTAAACCTTAAACCTGCCAAATACCTACTGCTCAGTACTTGTAGCTAACATTGAGTGCCTAGGAAGGCCATTGTTTTTTTATGTGTTCATATGAACTCCATGGTTAACAGGCCCTGACAGATCCCCCCAAAAAAAACACTAAAGGTGTCTGCAAAGGGTTTGTCTTTATTGGTCAAAGGTAGTTCCATGTCTGAGGTCAGAAAAAACACAAAACAAAAGCAAATCAGTCTGAACTCAGATAGCTTTAGCTACTTTGCCTGAAACATGCTTATTCCAATCTTTCTCCTCCACAAGTGCAACAGCCTTGCCTGGACATTGGCTTGTCTATATTAGCTAGTAACTAGACTGCAGCCAAGTTGCATAGGAATTAAAACGTGTTAGCACAGGCTGATGAATGTAAACTGGTTTCCAGGGCTTCTCTGGGCTTTGGAAGGGGTAAGTTTTCCCTTTGCCCTCAGATAGGAAGCTGCCTGTGGAAATAAATGCACAATCAGACACAAAGAAAAAGGTCTGCTCTACAGTCAAGCAGAGAGAGATTTTGTAAGGATCACTATGGGAGTTTTTATTTATTTATTTATTTATTTATTTATTTATTTATTTATTTTGGAGAAAACTCCCTGTCTGTTTAACTTATGCCATCACATGTACATTTTCAATTTCAGAATGAGGGGATACAAAAAAGTAGAGTCAGAAACTGGTTCAGTGATAACATTTTGCCACAACAAACTGCTCGCCTTAACTTTTGTAAGAAAACAAGAAAACTCTTTTCAGTGTATCTTTTCCAAGACTGGGAAAAAGCAACCTATGAAAATTTTTTATATTTTGTATTTTCTAAGTTTTTATGAACCCACTTTCCATGTTGTCCCTCATTTACATTCAGGGACTCTTTCTTTTGCAAACCACTGCATTTACTTTCATTCTTTTTTTTTTTTTTCCTTTTTTTTTAACAGAAGAAAAATACAAATCAGAAAACACAGCATTATGATTAGTGGCTAGGCAATCTCTTTCAATTACAATAATATCAATACAGAAAGAAAAGAATTACAGGGTTATTTTCTTTTTTTATTTTCCTGTGGCTATGTACTGTATGGTATATGTTTACAGAACTCCTCTGGTCTGCCTTTGTGATGCTATCTAAATGAATGACAAGTAGGTATGATGTGCCATTTGACAGTTTGCCTTAGCACTCTTGGGTTTCCTTCTTCTTTTTGCATCTTTCTTTCCTTTTTTTTTTTTTTTTTTTCCAAAAAGTGCAGGCTGTATTCCAAAGCTGTATAAACACAACATTATCTTTCAATCCCCACAAGAGAAGTGTGCAACAGCCCTTCTCCATGGAGCATACCTCTACTGGTGCAATAAAAGACCTCAGTCCTGGAAACAAAAATGCATATGCCTAATTCTACTGTGTGTAGATCTATTTCAGCCAACAGGACTACTCACAGGAGGAATGTGTGTAGGTGTCTGCAAGATCAGGGCATGAATGATTAATACAGAGTGTAGTTTGGGTGTTATTTGTGTACCTGTACCAATTTTATGCACTGCTGAATTTGCCCAGGGTGGTCTAAACCTAGAGGCCAACTCTTGAGTATTGCTACTTCTGCTAAGAAAAACACGAAATAAAATGGTGCTGAGCATCGGGTAGGATCAGGTCCTGAGTCAGTACTGCTACCATGGTAGTAGTATTCATGAGAAAATATTAAGTGGGACTTCCCTGACAGCTATTATATCAGTCCCCAGACATTCTAATTTCACTACTAGTTCTTCATACTTAAAATTAAAAATACAACTTAATGGGAGCAGAAAGATAGCATACAGAGTTGCTAGAGAAATAAAAGGTATTCTACCTTTTGATTTAGTCCAAAATCCAAATGGCATACTTGGAAAGTAAGTGGGGATATAATAGAATATGTAGTATTTTACATTTGTGTATTTTTTTAAGGAATAAATATTTTTGTAATGAGATACAAATCCTAAATCGGGATTTGAGTTTCTGAATATCATCCTACCAGTGACATTGAGCCTTTGAAATTTTTCATACGTTGATGACAATGCCCAGCTTCTTGGGATCTTTTGTAGACCTAACCACATTTTTCTCCAGGAAGTAGGATCACAACGCTTTTTAAAGAGTAACGTTGCAAGAGTAGAATCCAATATACCTGCTATGAACACAGCTAAAGAAATAAATTTATTAAAAAATAAAAATAAAAAAAAAATAATGTACCTATGCTTTCTATAGCTAGACAAATAACTTTATCTAGAATGCTATAGTGGCAGGTGATAACTACCTACATTCAGTAGAGAGGTATGGCTAAAAGGGAGAATTATATATATTTTTTTTCATTTTGTCATACGTTATCCAACATGAGATTTCAAAATACAAGAGATAGTGCCACTGGAAAGAGTAACAAAATAATTTAGACAAAGTAGTGGATATTCCCACAGGCTGAAATGTGGCATCCTATTTTTTTAAACTCAGTTTCAACCAGTTTTCTCTGTCTGTTAGAAAGTTTAGGATTTGCTCAGATTATGTTTCATGAGCCTTCTGGGCAGCAAGAGTAAACTTTAGTTCTGAGCTTAATCGGAGGTTGCAGGCTATGACAACATCCAACAAAAAGGTGGACTGTAATTTTTGTATGTAAACAAATAAATTGTATAAAATGGCTGAATTTATTATGTTTAGAATATGAATGGATTGTCATTTAGTCCAAAAAGAATATAAATCCAACTTGTAATATAAACATATAATAATAACTTAGCTTGTAAATAGTGACAAGGGTGCATGAAGGTCTTAAAAAATATCCCACTTGTGTTTAAAATCAAAAGCATTACAAAACTGAGCTTTTTTCCTCATGGGTTCAAAAAGTCTTGCAAAATATATAAAGTTTTTTTCCTGTGGTGGTTCAAGTTAGGCTGCTCAATGAATTAAGACTAGGCCACTTTTCTTAAGGGCAAATTTTTGAAAAATTCTGATCCCCTTCCCCCAGTTTGCAAAAGCTTCTCTTATCTGGAGCTTTTTTGCAGTTATTGTATTGAAAACCTTCCTCTAATTTTTTCCCACATTTTTCTCAAAGAGGATTTAGACTTTTTAAAGGCTTAAACTACCTTAGAAAAATAAATAAATAAATAAATAAATAAATAAATAAAAGTGACCTAAGTAATTCAAGTCCACCAGTATGCATATATTTGTACATTCATAACTTACATTGTAAGTTACTGACTTAGACCTGATCTTGAATTCCTTTTCAGTAGGTCTATTAAACCTAAAGACTTGTCCATGAACATAAAATAAGGCACCCAAGCTGCCCTATTTAGTTTAATAGGATGACCCAGATAAGTGAAATTTAAGCACATGAACTAATGCTTATAGGGTCTGGTCTTTAAATGATATTGCTACAAGCAAGACTTATGCTGCTTTAATTGTGTCTTCTCATTCCTTTAATTAGATAGATTTATTTATTTTTTTTAATGGTGTTGTGAAACTGGTGCACTTTTCTGCAGAGAGGAGTTTAGGACATCATCTCCTGGATGACTGTGCTTGAAAGCAGATAAATGTCCTCTGGGCACTTGCAAAACCCCCAATGCCCTGAAGAGGGTGGGGGTGAATTTCAAATTACAAAATAACACGATGTAAAAGAAGCAGTGTGAGTTTTTCTTCCAAAATTTTCCCTTTGCACTCCTCTGCTCTGGACTCTGCCTGTCCCCTGTCTCTGTACTTGCTCTCATTCTGGACACCATTGCTCAGTTGCTCCTTTTTTTTCCCCTCTCTCTGCTTCACTTTTTGTGGTATCCAATAAGCAAAAACAGGGGGAAGAAAAGAGAGACTTGAGTTTTAACCAAGCTAAAAGAAATGACAGTATCCTGTCCTCAGTGTTTGGACTTCTTCCTGCATTTTCCTAGATTCACAGGACAAATTTGATACCAGAGGAGCACTCCTTGTCTGTTCATTTGGCATCCCCTGGATTGCCCAAACAGAGGGTTCTACTAAATCCTTGCTGTTTAGGTAGACATTCTGTCTTTCTTCCCATTACACTGGGAATGCTTTAAGTACTCAAAGTCAGTATGAGATAGATACGCCCAAGTGCACCCAGAAGCCACTTAGGGGAGAAGAAGGCAAGCCACCCCCTAATTGTCAGGTTGCTACCAGCAGGCTAAAGGAGCCAGGAGAAAACACGAACTTCCCCACGGACTGATCCAGCATGCAAAGGCATTCTCAGTAAAACTAGCTGCCAAGAAGCTACTGGTATCCCTCCAAGTTAATGTGGTGGTCAGAGAGGCTAACTCAAAAACAAAGAGGGTTCTGTGCAACCACATAAAATCCCAGCTGGGCACAGCGCTTAAGCTCCACCAACCTTAAGCACTTGCTTGAAGTGTAACACATACTTAAGCACTGTGCTGGTTAGGGGATAGCTTTGAGGATATGTTAAGATCAGCCCACACCTGTGATTAAGGTGCTTAACTGAAGATGAGCTCAAATTTTGTCCCTGTATTTTGCAAGCATGGATATAGGCACCACTTAGGGGCAGATAGACGAGATAAATTGATTTCAAAGTTTTTTGCATTTCCAGTGGCCACTGAATCTGTGTACAGCAAACGTAGCCAAGCAAGAGCAGGTCAGGACGAAGGCAAAAGAAAACATTTCTGAAGGTTTCCTGCCCCTCCTGGCCATGTTCAATCCATAGACAAAGAATGACTCTTTACAGGGGTCCAAGAAAATGTTGTGTAAAATGCAGCTTTTATGGTGAATGTAGGTTGTGGTCGAGATTTTTTTTAAGCTTTTGTCTCCCACTTTCTTTGTGAGCTAATGTATATATATAAACCCATTTTGTTGGGGAAAAACTGCTGTGCTAACACTGGATTAGAATTGCTGGGGATAGCTGCTGTACTTTGTAACCTGAAGTGTACTTTTTTGACTGTTATGTTTTTTCTTCAGATTAAAAAAAAAAAAAAAAAGAGTACAAAAAATCAAAAATAAATAAAACAAGAACACTGCCAGCAACAGCCATGCTGTAACTGTGGCTTCTCTCTTTTTTTTTCTCTGTACAGTATTACTAGTAAATAAATCTGCCTTTTCACTGCGCCTACCTTTGTGTCTTTTTACTGTGTTTCTGTCTAACTACCACTCTTCAAGATGCTCTGTGATCTCAAGGACATGCCACAGTGGAGCAGCCTTCCTCACTAAAAGAAATAAACTACTAACTCCACAGTTTGATATTTTTTCTTTCCTCCACTGCTGTGCCCTGCTGATCCGACTGTCACTTCTCTTAAATGCTTCAACACATATTAACTCGTCATACCTGTTACTGTCTCATTTCTCCTTTCCTTCTTACGTGGTAGTTTGCCAGGCATGCTGTGGACCCTGTTGCTCTAGGATCACACGGCACCTTTTCATGTTTGCAGGAAATAAAGTCTGGGATTTGATCAGCAAGGCAATATGTCCCAGGTCAGCTTATTTCCCAGCTGAGGGAAGTATTCCATACCATATATACAAGTCCCCAGATATAATCACTAAAGAATTTAACTACTTTCAAAATAAACAATATGCAGTTTTCTCTCAGGCTTTTTGCAGAAAGTGTCCTCGGTATTTCACGACTGAAAGAAGCTTGATGTAGTCTGACTTGTAGGAAGAAAAAATACATATATATTTGTTGTTTTTTTCCCAAGATATTATATTTACCTAAGCTTAGAACAGTGATAGGATGGATAACACAGCCAAGCATTGTAAGCATCTGTCTCATAAATAAAAAATTCAGCCTAGACTCATCCATTTAAGAAACTCACCATAAATTACCCATTGCTTCATAAGTACATTACCATGTAAGTACCTCTGCTTCTTTCACCCTATACCCATCCAAATAAATGTATGTGAATGCATATACCTGAGCCTTTGCAATGCTGTGCTGCTTAGTAGTACACAAGGGAAAGTGGCCAGGTGCCCTGCTTTGCTGCTTTATAATCTAGTCCTGAAAGTTTTACAGAAGGCGAGGCTTCAAGATCTTTTTCCTGCTTGCGTTTGAGTAAGAGAAAATGTTACTTGTCTGTCCTAGAATGCTCTGTGAATGTCTGCAGAACTGGTGTGTTTGTGCCATCAGAGGACTAGAAAATTGATCAGGCTGAGAGAAGTGATCACTACAGCTATGCTGTTTAAACGTCTGTTAAAAGACCTTCTTAGTTCAGAGGGTGTGTTAACATGTCCAGAGGAAGGATTATCACCCTCAGCTAGCAGAGGTGCCCATGTGAAGGGTGTGCAATGACAGATCTGTTGTCATGGGGTACTAGTTTGAATGCAAACGCTTGGACATGTCAGGTATACATTCCATTTGCTGGTGCTTGCCACGCTCTGTGCTGTACTATTAGTTTTCATCCTGCCTCATTTAACTGAATGGCCATGGGAAGGCTTTTAGCTTGCAACTCCTTCTCTGCACAAAAGCAAGTCAGCCAAGGAAACAACGAAAACAGACAGGACAACATTTGATATTGCTGTTCTCACTAAAGTTTTGGAATCAAAATATTTACATGCACTTTCTCTTTTTAAACCACGAGAAAAAAAAAAATGGTAGTTTGATGTTTTCCGCTTTTTCCACCATCATAGCATGTAGGAAGAAAGGAAATGCTTAGCAGCTGGTGAGAGAGTGTGGTACTCCCTGAAACTCTTCTGGAGGGTTCCCTGGATGTCAGTGACTTAATGCAGTAAAGGTAGATTCAGCATGTAGTAGGACAGCCCTCTCATTTTTTTTCTTCTTTTTCCTTTTATTTTAATAGTTCTGTATCCTAGTAATGGAAGGAAGATAGGGGCATATTCTGAAAGTTTAGCACTCAATGTCTTTCATTAGTCTGTCTGGGCGTGGAAATGGAGTACCTTATTTTCAGATGTCCCTTTAGTTTCTTGTGGGACCCTCACAACATGTCTTGAACTCCTCAAAACTCATACTGACTCAGCAACACTTTGTGCTTCACACTGCACAATGTTTTTAAGGTTACAGAAAGAAACTTCTAAGGCTATCAGCTATAAGAATGAATAATAAAAAGGTACCAGAAATTAATAACAATTTTTGCTGCCCAAGACTGCCATTCACTTTCCACATCTGCCACAGAAGGTCTGCTCAGATGCCCATTGAGCTGTGTGCATTCACATACGAATCTTTTGTAACTGGCTGTGGTGGAAACCTAGTCTGTTGCCTAAAGGAGTTTACAGAACTGGATATGGCACAGCGCTGAAAAATGTTAAGTGACCATGCATTTTTACTTGTGGTAGAAAAATTACCTGTTTCTTCATCAAAAGTGTCTAAGTGATGGTAAGCACCTTCCCAGCTGAGATTGATTAGGAAGGAGATGCATGAATAAAAGCAGGGTTTGCTGTATCAGACTTGGAAGAGTGAACTTCCCAGCACACAGCCCAAAAGGGAATAGGGGGAATTATCAGGTGGCAGAGGGAGATATTGGGTCACTCCAAATCAGGTGGAAGGAACAGGTGTGTTGTTGCACAGACACTGGCCTGCAAAACTAGACACTCAACTGTCTTAGAAATAAATGAAACAGGCTCCTGTCTTTTATAAGCAGCAGTTCCTCCCAGTGTAAGTGAACTCTCTGGACTTACTGAGCAGCAGCGAAGGTGCTGGTCCAGGTCCTAGGAAAAATCCTTTCCAACTGCTGCTGCTCCACAGGGCTCAGCATAACCTCACAAAAAGTCCGTCTTCTCCACATCTACAAAGGTATGTAGAAACAACACAAACCTCTGGATTTTGACAGGATAAGCAGGCACCTAGCTACCTCCCTGGGCCCAGATTTTATCATCTCAGTTTTACAACTGCAGTTTAGGATAGTTAGACACACAGTGCTTCAGTGATAAGTGTTAGTGTCTGCCACAAGGCTGCAAGAATATGGAGCATACATTGTGTATACAACACCCCAAAATGTCCTCTTGCTGTACAGTTCTTGGAGAGAATCTGCTTACAACAGCACTGCCAAACCAGAAAACATGGGTTATGTTGCAGTCAAAACTGGCCCTTGGCAGCAGTCAGGCATTTGCTGGAAATGACAGATTTGCCATGATTTAGGAGAAAAGAAAAAAAAAAAAAAAAAGAGGTTTTAGCAGTAGCATGTTTGGTTGCTTGTAGATGGGAGAACAAAGGGAGAAGAACAGGTGGAGGAGGATAAAAAGGGCTCATACCCAGTAGAAAGGAACTGAAAAATGGGTCACCTCCTCAGACATGACAAACCAGTTCAGCTTTTTGAGTATTTCCATAGTGTATAATGCATCACTGGCTACAGATTCCCTCCAGCTATAGATGAGTCTGCTCCAGCACTGGGAGCAATATGGTAGGTTTTCGAGGGGAGGCGTGTGTGTTGGTTAAGTTAATTAGCCTTGCTGAGACAGAGGCTATCTATTCAACTGAGCAAAACCCCGTGCTGAAATGACTGTACTGCTTTTAGCCAATGTGGTTACCTCTAGACAGCATTATGTTGTGGCCTTAAGCATCTTTAGGCTTAAGTGGAAGGATACTCTTTAATAACATCAGAAGACTTTGTTCATTTACATTTCACTGGAGCATGCTACATACAGATTACATAGCCCTGGCATTTTTTTCAACACTTTGTTGTGCTGCTCAGCTTTTGTTGTGTGGTTAGACATTTCTTCTTAATATGCCACACTAAGCGATAGAAGCATTTTTATTATTAAAGAAACAGGGGTCCATAGAGAAATTGTCGGTGCGATGGAGTAAATGTTTCCTTCTGCTGACTGACTTCAGCAGCTTCATATCATTAGGTATGGCTCAGTTACCAGGGAGATGGGCAAAGCGATGAAGCTGTTAAGTACCAAGTGCAGTAAACACATGCAGAACTGCACACAGAGAAAGGAGTTGACATCTGGAAATTCAGCACTGTGGCTATTTCAGTCTGGTTTTCTTGTTACAGAAGCTGAAGGTCATCAGGGGTTAGTAAATCAGGAGAGTTAACTAAGATAGATGGCTTCCATTTACGCCAGCCTGGGAAGTAAGCAGCCCTTAACATGAAATAAGTCATTCACATTTTTACTGATACAACTTGAGCTACAGACCTCATGCTTTTGGGGGTCATTTTTGAATCTCCAGCTCATGAACTCAAGCAAAAATAAGAAAAACTGTAGTTTCTGGGCTTCCTGGCTGAGAAGAAAATCTGCAAAGTACATGTTCTAGCTGCATGAACAAGCCCTGCAGAGCTGTGATACTCTGAGTCTCCTTTTCTGTGTCATTTAAAAGACTACAGACATGATTATTAAACAGCACTGAATGCAATAAATAAATGACAGTCAGACAGACAAAGAAGCTGCTGAAACCTCACACACTTTATATTCTTCACTTATTTTATATGTCAGGATTTAGAATTCGTGGAGCTGGAAATGCTGTGATTACTTTACGGATTTATCTCTGCAATGTGCCAAACAGTCACCAAATGTAAACAAACCTACCATGGAGGCTGTAGTCTGCCTGTCTCTATGCCCTTTACTCATTACAGCTCCTACAAGGGAAACATACGTGCTGAAAGATGTAGACAGTGTTCAGAGAATTTAAAATCTGTAGTGGAAAGAAGAAATAAAAGAATAGAAACCCTTTTCTTTCATCCAGCATCCGGACGGGTCCACCTATACTACATAGGTCAAAAAGGATTAAGCCTAGCCTGATGCAAAAAGACAACTTTCACAATTTAAGAGGTGCGAATAGCACAGGCAGGGCCACCAAGCCCCTTCCTTACAAACTAGTCCACATGTGCTTTCAGGATCAGGGCCACCAAGCCCTGACCCAGCCCAGTGAACTCAATTTGCCTGAGCGGGCACCCAGTTGTGGCAGAGATTGCCACAAAGTGCTAGAAATAAAGAACAGTATCAAAACTAATTTTAAAAAGCCCCTCTAATGCAATATCTGTTTTAAGGCCGAGTTCTTGGGTGCTGGGAAGATTTCAGGCTGTACATAACCAGTGCAAGGAGGAGAGCACAGGCTGTGATCTGCATACCAAAGAAAGTACTCCCAGTTTACTCTGGAGAAGTGCATTAAGTGCCATTGGCAGCATTTAAGGTGTGATTGCCTTGTCTCATATAAGGAAAAGAATAGGCACACAAGCAAGGTCTTCCCTTCAGGAAGGGCCCTGATCTGGGCAGAACTTCAAATATGAGATCTGCTTACAGCACTGAGGTCTAGTCTTTGAATGCCCAGGAAGGACATTTGCCCTAATAGAAAAGAGCCAGACATATGCTTAAATTCAGTAGTATGAATAGTCACATGTACTTTACTGGATCTGCCCATATCATCCCATTTTATTGAATGTCCTTCACAAAGCCCTAGATGGGAACAACAGAAGAGTTTCACAGATGAGCCATCCTCTAAAGCAAACTCCTTTTTGGAGATCGGTATTGGGCAGGGAGTGAAATATTGTGAAATGTTATTAAATGCCTCAGACAAGCTGATCTAGCTTTACTTACAGTGGTAAAGGCCTTATTTTTTATTTTACTTTTCATATAAGAGCTTCTTTTCCAAGAGCTCTGTTTTGCAGAGCTACCTTCCTTAGCCCCTCCCCACTTGCTTGGAAGACAACCATGCATGGTCCCTAGGGAGCATGGGCAGCCATAATAATGCTGGGCAGGGAAGGAGGCAAAATATTAGTGTGCTCTTTCATCTGGAGAAGCCTGAGAATATTGGCAGCATTGGAGCAAGGTAAATAGTTCTGATTCACTGGTGAAAATAAACAATCAAAAAAACAAAGCAGGGAATTCTGCCGTGCTTAACCCAAACTGAAACTTTCTGTGAGACTTTCTGAGTTGATTAGTTGTTCAAAAACAAAGCCGTTTCTTTTGTTGTTTGTTTTTTTTTTTTTTTCGAATTCAGAAGTTTCAATCAAAACTGTCGTGTTGGAGGCACTTCAAAAAAAAAAAAAAGCCAATATTTCATTTGTAATACTTTAGGAATGTTTTGATACTATCTGAATATTCCCTCCAACTTTTTTTCATCCCAAATTGTTAGTGGATTTCAACCCAAATTCATTCTCTCAGAGTTTTTGTTTGTTTCTTTGTTTGTTTTTTTAAAAACAAAACTTTGCTGTTTGGATTCAAGGGGAAAATTCATTTGGCTCCAGCCAGTACAGCACTCCTCACTGAGGGCTGACACTGCAATTTCAAGTCAACTGTGTGTGATAGAGAAGAGCTGGCCTTGGGCAACAGCTGCATGTTGTCAGTGCTGGGTGATGCGCCTTCCTCTGCTCAGCATGCCCAGCTCTCTGACTTCCCCACCCCTCCTGCATGATGCCTCTTTCCCTTCAGCCCTATGCATTTATTTTTGCATGACACCCCTCTGACCCCCACTGCACCATGTGGATAACTCTTCCAATTTGATGCTACCACCAGAAAAGAAGTTTTTGATCTATGCATAATCAAGACTACCACCCTCTTTAGCTGGTGCTAAATGTCCTCAAGAGCAAACAGCTGATGGGAAACAGTTGTTACCACTGGGCTTATCCTCCCCTGGGCAAAAATCATCCTTCAATATCATAAAAAACCTAGGCAATACTGAAATCTATAGGAAAAATATTAAGACAACAAGGTCTGAACCCAAATCAAACCTTCCCTTTCTCACTTCCACTGCATAAAGTAAGGTAAATTCAAGTCAAGAGGCTGGAGGCAAGGTACAGGCAAGAAAATAAGATGTTTGTGCTCAGTGAAAAAATGCCTTGCAAGATGCCCTAGCCCTCCAGAGAGTGCTCATAGGTGACAAGCAATCAGAGAAATACTTTCTACAGAAAAAGACATGGCCTTAAAGACAGAAGCTCTTCAAATTTGTACACTGCTTAGAGACACTGCTTCATTCTTTAGACACATCACCTGAGCTATTTCCCTCAATTTATCTGCCTTTCTTGTTTTTTAGTTGGAGACACTGTGCATCTTATGATAGCAGTGTGAGCACTAGTTTGTGTTATAATGGCTGTCTACAGTAAAGCAGTTCTAGTGGCTTCTGCCTGTTCTGATATGAGTAATTAATGCTGAATACAACAGAGTTACTGAGACAGAGTTGCTATCTCAATCCAATTCGTTTTGTCCTTAAGGAGAAATCCTCTGTTAGAATAAAATCTATGTGCTTTTGTGAAGGCAAGCCAACCCTCTCTGTCCACATAAGTACATGTGTCGCTGTGAGTCTTAACACCACTGCAAGATAATTCAAGACCCATGTGCTGATTTGTCATATAAAGAGGATAGGTTAGAAAACTGGACCTGGCACAAGCAGGGCACAAAATTCATATTCTGTGTATACCAAGTGTATCAGTACTCCCCAAAACAGGCTGTGAATTGGGTGAATTTTTTGTAACTCAACACACTTACATTCCCATTCTGGCTCTGGCAGTGGAGGTAGTAAAGATAGACTTGTGCCTAATCACACAAGGCACGACTGACATTCCCAGCTCCACCAAGCTGAAGACAAGTCAGGCAAGGAGGAGCTGGACCTACAGGTGGAAAGGAGTCCTGTGAGGGAAGGAAAGAGGGGCACTTCAGTCATAACTGTAGATTTTCTCCTCTCTGCAGGTGACAGAGAATCAACAGGATATTTCTCTTCTTGATTTATTTGGGAAACATGAGAATGGATGATTGGCATTAACTGCCAAGGTCATTTACTTGCACAGCTGGGAGCATTGAGTAGCAGCTTGGTTTAGGTGTGCCCACAGCAGCAAGGAGCACAATAAATTACAGGTGGACAAAAAGCCAACTTTTTGCAGCACTGATGCTGATTATGGGGTCAGGCCTGGCAGGTATCCCTCAGGCCTGGCAGGTATCCCTCAGGCCTGGCAGGTATCCCTCAGGGAAGTCTCATCCCATTTACAAATCAGGGTCTTCCTTTCCTGAAAGCAACCGATACAAAATCTAGTCTGCAATAAGCAAAAAATCAGCAGGCAAAAGTAAACCTGGGAAACATGCTCCAAAGCTTGTTTTTATTTTATTTTTTTTCTCATTACTGCAGCCTACAACAAGCTTTTCCTAGGTTGGAACTATCACAGCCCAAACACAGATGTGCTGTCCCTGTAATTCAGAGTAGAGAGGAGCATAGGCCACAAAGGTCAGGAACCAAGCCAGACCCAGCCTTCAGTGTTAGGCAAGGCATGGATTTTGGAGAATGGTGAGGGACACTATATGATTTGGAGCTGAACCTGGGTCCAGGCTTCCCCAGAAAACAGGTGAGCCAGTACCTGTGGTTTGGTGTGGACCCATCCAAATTGTTCATGCAGGGCTGTGCTAGACAGAGAATCAGGTCCACATCATACCTGCTATTAACCAAATCTGTAGACAAACGTGGAACATCTCCATAGCATTAATTTGGAACACAGAATACCCAAAACTGATCTAGACAAATCCACAGACCTAAAGACAAAAGGTCAGCTTCAGCCAGAATAAAAATGATAGCATTCAGGTCTACAGATGTGAAACTTCCCTACCATTTTCTGTCTGGGTTTAAAACTAATAATTGTTGGGGCAGGATCAGCCCAAGACTTTGTCAGTTTTGTCTTGCAGGTTTCAATCAAAAACTGCATTAGCTTTATGCTGGACTCAGCACTGGGCAGAAGCCTTATAGCCACAAATAGTAATTCTTACTTGTGTGCATGTGTGTCTACATTTGTGTGTTTTCATGTGTATGCAGACAACCCCCCTTTCCTGACACAACAAATGCAGACTTGAGTTTATGGAAAAATATTTGGGTTTAATACTCAACAGTCACCCCTTCTGTCAATATTTGTCTTTGAGTTTTTCAGATCTACCTAATCTGAAGCTCTCTGAGACAAGAACCTCTCTTTCTTGTTGTCAGTATATCACAAGTATCCCAGAAAGTGGCAAGAATAAGACAAATGTGGAAAAGATATGATAACCCATATCAAAATGCTGGCCTCAGACCCAGTATCTGATAAAATCTGGTAAAGCTTCAGCTGTGCAGTATTACCCTCTCTGGAAGCAGCAGTTGGAGTTCTGGCTCCACTGCAGTCAATGGGAGTCTTGTTACTGGTT
Organism: Cygnus olor; assembly: GCF_009769625.2. Lineage (NCBI taxonomy): Eukaryota > Metazoa > Chordata > Aves > Anseriformes > Anatidae > Cygnus > Cygnus olor. Next base: position 71,338,932 of record NC_049198.1, on the reverse strand, counting down.
TCTTGGGACCAGGATGTAAAATAAATCTGTGTGTGCAAATCTTTGCAGGCCTGGATCCTAAAAATTTCACAAGCTAAGGAGCTGTCTACATGGAATGATGTACTACACTACATAAACCATAAATTTAAATCAGTATACTAGTATTAAAAAATACCTGTTTTCCATGGAGAAAAGTTAATTTTAAATGTCTATTCTACTGCCATAAAGTCCTGAATATCTTGTAAAGTTTCCCCACTTAAAAAAAAAAAAACCAAACACTCCTAATTCTATACATACAGATAGTGTAGTATGTTCCTTTCTCCTAGTAAAGAGATCTGAGACCTCAGCCTGGGAATCAAATCTTAATAATAAAATAATAATAATAATAATAATAATAATAATAATAATAATAATAATAATAATAATAATAATAATAATAATAATAATAATAATAATAACTTCCAGCATAGCCATAAAGGATAGTCTACTGAAGATATGTGGAAAACTTTACTTGGCATTTGTTTACTTCCTATATCTCTGCCTACACAGACTTTTGCCTGTGCAATTTGTTGACCCACCTTCAAGGTTTTGCAGTTACATCTGGGCATGCCCAGAAGTGTGAGCAAAATTGCTGAAGATTTTGAACATGCAAATTGTCTAAAGGAACATTAAAGTGACATTTGGATTAGTTCTTATTACCAGGAAAGCTGTGTGGCTTAATATAAGTTCCTCTTCATTTAGTGTTCCTCTTTCATTTTTATTAGAATCAAAATTGTCATTTGTACAGTACCATAAAGGAATGTATCAACGATACCTTGTGCTGCAAGATATATAGAGCTTCAGTTATACACGACCGGCAACTAGCAAAATGGATGGGGAATAAGGGGCTAATGCATTAGGTGTAGTAGTGCTGCTGGAATAAGTGAGAGGAGGAGGTTACGGGGTAAATAAGGACATCAGAACTATTCCCAGAAACTGATTAATCAAAAACTATCAGGATCATGAAAATGACCACATTTGGAATAATATGTGGTTCCAGGAGACTATTTTTGGTTTTAGGCAAAGTAGTGAAGCCAGTATGTTTACACATACAAGCCTTGACTGAGCAACTGATGTACTGTAAAGCTAGACTCAAGAATCATAACTATGTCAATGACAACTTAATACAGTTAATGCCCAAGCACTAGCATCTCGCATTAGAGCATCTGTGCCTGTGCAACAGACTTGGTAAGTTATTTTGCTAAATTACCAACCAACCTAGGTATTTGTCCTCATTAATTCCTCATTTATCCTCATTAATTCCAGGCAATAAGTGAACTGAGTGGAACTGGTCTTCAATATCTGAAGTATGAAAGACACTTTTCTAAAATATGAAAGACAAAGCTGTATGTTATATCTTAATATTTAGTGTGTATTTTAAGACAAGGCAAAGTTAGTATTTAAGTGTATATGGTTTCTCACCATAGGAGTTACTGCCTTATGACAGTTCTGCAGAATAGGAGTAAGAGTATTTTAAAACACACTTCAAATCACTCCTAAATATTTACACTAAAATATTTTTTTCTAAGTTTCTTTCTAAAATTTTCCTTAGAATCAGAAGGAAAATGAACTGGATTAAACTCTAGTGGTCCCACAATATAGTTTGTCTGTTAAATAAATAAATAAATAAAAATAATAATAATACTACTAATAAAAACCTATAAGAAAGCAATAGAATTGTTCCATTTTTTCTCTCCAGAATACCCAAAGATTATCAGCATAGTGTACAAAGATAGCAGGTACCAGCCTCCAGAGACAAGCATACTAGGACATCCCAAGTGGGTGCTGCTGGGATGAGCACCTGAAATGACTGACCGAGGCTGGTTTTGGTGTATTTCTGAAGTAAACTAATAGACCGTGCAGTTATACCACATAAAAGCCATCCTTGTGATGTTGCCTTTATAAGCTCCTGTACCCAGAGTATGGGTATAGCATGGATAATGATGTTTTCACCCAGCCCCAAATGCTGCTGTATCTGAGCACTTCACAGACTTTCATGTAATGAAATGTCACAGCATCCCATTAGGGCAGGGAACTGATATTACTATTACATATAAAATGAGGAACTGAGGTGGAAGGAAATGAAGTGTCTGCCTGCAATGTCGGAGCCCAACCAATTCCTCAGAAACAAATATTTTCCAAGGCTGATGTGTCTCTTCACTGTTCCCCAAACGTTCCCAGGCAGGGAGCTCTGCTCCTCAGATGCAGGGGGCTTCAGTAAAACCCTTCTGCTCCCAAGGTGGGGACAACTAATGTCCCAAAACCTCCTGCATGTACAAGGACTTCCCTTCAGTCTGGCAATGGTCCAGCAGCCAACCCCAGGGTCTGGAAAACATCTGCTGCCCCATTAGTCTGCATCGCTGGCGTTGGGAGCTGCTGTGTATGCAGGCAAGTTCTTGTTGTTTTATAGCTTGGGCTGTGTTGTGGAGTTTGCTCACACAGAGCCAAAGAAAGATTACCTGCTATAGCTTTATGGCTGTCTTTGTGTTAGCACATTGATATGGGATAGAAGAGAAATGCTGTAGTATTGCACAGCAGAAGCGTGACCACATTAGAGAGACATCTTTTCTGCTTCCTTGTACAAGCAGCACTCTGACTTCATGTTTTTGTGGAGGGCAGAAAAACACAGGAACAAAAACATTGTCTTCTTTTGTTGTTTCTTTTTTCTTTTCCTTCTCTATTTTCTGAAACCTTCTGGTAACTCATTCTCAACTTACACAGTTTTCCAGAGAAGATTACCCAAGTCACTGACTTCTAGCAGGAGCACGCTGACAGAGGCAGACAGGGCAATCAGTATGTCTTAATCCACAGTAGACAGAGATGTCATTACACAGCCGCCAATACAGAGTAATATCCCATTTTATCAGGATATGGCCTACTTTTTCATTTTATAGACACAATAAAATAACAAATTACAAATCAGGAACCACTTGGCAAACACTGATCCACTAAAACGGAAAGAAAAATGCTCCCAAGTGAAGATGAAGGGGGACTGTTTGGTACTTCTTTAGTCTCCCCGCTCTGTTTCACAGCTTCCCCATAGCTGAAGGCATCAAGAGGGAAGGGAAACACAGAAATAGGGAAATGCTACCCTGCCGTGCTCCCTCCCCAAATGTTTATTTGATGATGAATATGTTTCCCATTATAATTCTAAGCAGAACTGGGCACCCAACAGCAATTCTCATAGAAATCCAAAAAACAGAACTAAGCTCAGATTCAGGGAAGAGGGATTCATAGTCCTATTCCACTTGAGTTGCACTGAACAAGCCTCTTCTTGTGTTTCCATCTGTTTATTTCCATTATGTACATAAAAAGCCTTAGGCCAGGCGCTGTCTTTCAATGGTATTTGCATTGTGCTTGGTGCATGAAATATCTCTGCTCATAAAGCCTATTAGTTTTTTAAGAGTAGGCTTTAGGGTAACACTGAAAAATTCATATGACCATCACTGTTTTCCAAACTTTTTTTTTTCTATCTGAATTCAACTATTCACCTCTTTCTGCTAAATATAGGGAAGTAAATTGAGTGCTGATACAAAGATGTGAACATCTCATTGACTTAAATGGCCATTCAGCTTAGCGATGTCAGAGCTGCATTAGGCCTTGGGTCCCAAACTGTCTTGTCTGCTCTTGCCATCTGTCTTTCTTTGCTAACCTAATTCCTTATTAAATGGGGCATCTGCAGTGAACGTGAACCTATTCTGCTGATCCTTTCTCAGCGACAGACATTGCTAGAGGCTAAAATTCCTCAAAGTTATGACTACTTTGACGGCCTGTGCTTTTGGATGCCAAGTGAGCTTCTTTTAAGGTGGCCTGAAATTCAGATTGTGAAAGTTTGATATTCCTGAGCATTCAGCCCCTTTGCAACTATATCTCGGACATTCAGACATGTTACTAAGCTGCTTAGGAAATCGTGACTTACAACAGCACAAAAAATCTATTGTCTGGCCTCCTTAGAGGTTCCTGAACTGGTACTGCTAACCACAGCAGCTCACCTACCATGTAGCTGAGGATGGTGTTATACAGCAGAATAAACAAATAAATAAATAAATCAGTCAAAGTAAATCTCTCTAAGTTAGACAAGGCAAGAAACAACAAATCCAGAAAATGCATTAAAGGGACAAGGCAGAGATGTGCCCAATGACATCCCTAATCTAGTGACTGTGGGTACTCTAGGTCAGGCTCAGTTATTCGCCGTATGCCAGTTCTTTTACTGTCACTCTAGTCCAGCAGGGCATTCATTGTGTTCTTAGGTACAGTCTGTAACTGAGCTGGGAAATCACTCACTGTTCTTAGAAAGAAAATGTGGAAAATCCAAACAACATACCTGCGTCATTCAATAAATAAAGCATAACAGTTATTTTTATCTGTTATGTGGTGCAGTTTGTGAAAAGAATTTCATGGCCTGAATAAGGGGAGAAGCAACCATGAACTTAATTTAAACTCAGACTGAACTCACAAATTGAGAGCTGCTGAAGATCAGGTCATTTGGTTGTCACGTAAAGAAAAACAAACAACAACAAAAAAAAAACTCTCATCTTTTCATTATGTCTCCACAATTTCACATTCTAGGCAGGACTTGACCTAAAAGCACAGTGATTCTTTCAAACAAAGGCTTTCTAATACTTGCTGAATTTGGAAATATAAGAAAAATCACAACAAGTTCAGCTTGCTACATTTCAACCCTAGTTTTACAGACAGGAAAGGATTGAATGTGCAGCCTGACATTTGGGGTCTTAGTCTTAAACCTTTTGAAATTTCCTGGTCTTTGGTTGTGTTCAGAGCTGGAATCTCTGTACAGAACAAGCTGCCTCTTTAAAATGTTACAGTTTAAAATCTTATAAAAGTAAGTAATAACTCTGGCACAGAAGCAGTAAGTATTTGAGTTACATGTAATATGAAAGTTAATTCAAGCTCTGATGTAACTTTATGCTCTTTTCATGCTCTGTTCCACTGGCATTATGGGCTTATTGTCAAGATGAAAGCTGTGAAAAATGTTTATCGATAGTCTGGCACAGGCTCTGCATTCATTTTTCTCAACAGGATAGCTAATTCTCTTGGGAGGACATTTAACTCTATCAAAACTCCTCACTGCTTGTGCTTCTTTCTCAAAGGGGGAATGGAGGGAACAAAGGAAATAGGTCAGGTGGAGTGAGATGGATGTACAGTACAAGAGCTACGTCTTTAAGGGAGGTTAGTTCTGTTTACCTGAGCCTCAGCAATCCTCCAGGTGGACCCAGGGCTCAGACTCTGAAATGGGAATGAGAGATCCTTGGCCTGTGTCCATTTCAGAAGTACAGAGTGAAAACACCTTTTTTTTTTTCTCCAGTCATGTTTATTGCTACTAAAGTTTGGTGGGGCTGCCAGGCAGAATCCAGGTTTCAGGATGCTTTCTTTACATGAAATCCTGAAGTGTGGGACAGCCTGGAAAACTACATCCAGTTAGACCATCTCTGTGCAGGTACTCATGCAGGTACTCAAAAAGTACTCATGAAACACAACTTGTCTCATAATGCTCTAAGTATTGGTTGGAAGGTGATTGATGTGGCATCACTCAACCATGAATGCTGACTGTGATCTTTCCTTAAATATTAAGCATTTAGGTGTAAAATATAACCCAATATCATGATACCAGTGTCATATTTTATTTTATTTTGCTTTCAAAGCACTTTATCTTTTCCTCTATTAGAGAGTCAAGTAATTCCTTATTGAACTCTTTCAAGCATATTGCTTGGATAAGAAACATCACAGGGGTTTTGACCTGCAAATTATGCCTCTTTTGAATTTTGTGGCTGGAAAATGAAACATTTCACTACCTATTTTAATTTTGGGGAGGTGATATTTGAGTAGCTGAGGAGGATATACCATATCTGGATATTATGTTTGCTTGGTGATTTGCTTTTTTGGGAAAACAAATAGTACTTTGAAAGCAAACGCTATAATTTTTCCTAATTATATGTCATTTTCTAAAATTTCCAAACATCCGCAGTGACCAGAGCCTGATGCATCTTCTCTAATTGAGCCATAACTTACTCTATAAGTACTCCCTCTGAAACGACTGAAACTGATTACCATGCAGAACAACTAAGTTTAGGTGAAGACAGGTGTCTTTGTCCTTAAACATCTGCATCTTATTTCTGATATCCTTTTGTTAAAAATCAGATTGTGTTAGCCTTGCATAAAGCAGTGGTTTTAACTTGACTATAAAGGTACAAACCCCGTTCAGCATTCTGGATCTCTGCTCACAGACAATAAGAGATCTGTCCTCAGTCTCAGGTTAGCCAAATATCTAGCCTGGAAGGATCAACTCTGCTTCCACTCTGCTGGATTGCATGTCTTCCCAGCACTGACAGGGCTCATGCCATGATGACAGCAGTCCACCTGCACCTCTCATCTCCCGTGCATGTGTCTATGGAAGAGCAAGATATGAATCCGCTGTTGCAGAATTTGCATGATTCTCACTAGCATATATATAGCATAAATACAGGGTTGAGAAGTGTTCCTTCATACCTTACACATCACTTTTTACCAAAACAGAAGACGACAATAACAAGGCATTAATTAATCCATCTGCTCTCCAGCAAAACTGGCGGTTTTAACTTTGCAATGAAGGGTTCATACAAAGTTGTCTGACAGAAAAGTTGCACGTTTCTTCAAAGCAACTGACAGTAGAATCTTAACTCAAAAGTTTGAAAAACTGGAGGTCAAATATTAGGACAATCCAGATAGTTTGGGCTAGGTCTACCTCACTGCAGTTTGACCCTTAATTGCTATCAAGTCAGGCAGATGAGCCCACCCTCGGTTTTCTCAGGGGTCTGGCTATTGCCTTGTGAACATCTGAAGTACTCCTTCAAGGGTTTTTGCTGCAAACCACCTTGTTTTATTTCTTTAACTCCAATGTTATCTGCAAAAAATCTTGCACCATGGCTTTTTTAGCAGAGTGGAAGGAAGCTTTTCAGAACAAGCTATATCCGATTATTCCTAAATCCACTAGGATGTATGTCAGAAATTTGTTCAGTCAGTGTGTGTGTAGTCCAATCATTTCTAATACACCTTCAGTGAACCTGCCACTTTTGTCAAACTTTCAAATGCAAACCAGATCCAGAATGTCACACGGAAGGAGATCATGAGGTGTGAGAGGAATATTGACAGTGGTAAATTCCCTTATACGCACTCTATTACCTGTAGCCAAATGTCAGCAGAGTATGACTGTCCCTCCTCCTCCAAAGTAATGCAACCTGACACATGTAAGGATTTACACTGTTGAGCCACACAGGTTGCTTTGCAAAAAGAGGACAGAAAAAGCATAATTGGAGGAGTCATCTAAAGATACAGTTTATTTTAAAAAGGGGATCACTTTCCTCCCACCCCCACCAGCTGCACTACAAATGCATTGCCACTTTTTCCAGGGGTATTTTGTATTGCAAGGAAATGTCTCATCTGCTCCTAGAAGTCATTAGAGAGGGAAATATGTTTGACTGGATACAACCCCCTTTTGACAGTAGTGGAAGCATCCATGGCATTTTCTGGATATGCATGTAGCACTCCTGATTGTTGGTATGTGTGGCTCCAGGTATCAAAGCTGCTGTGAAGATATGCCTCATCACTTCAGCATGGGCAGCCAGATTAGAGCAACAGAGACAGCTGATAAATTGGCACACTTTGCAGCTAAACACATTGAACACAGATCTTGTATTTCTCTCTGTTGGCTCTGTTGAGAGGGTTAGAAGGTCATCTTTGTGATATTTGCACATGTGCATTTCTCAGAGGCAAGAAAACCCTTAGGCAGAAGCAGTGAAAGGAGCACTACGAGCAATTTGTCTCCCTCACTGCACTACAGACCTGCACTTCCAGCACTGTTTGTGTAACTGATGGCTTTTCTTTCTCCCAGTAGCTTAGCATGGTTATCAGTAGCAGATTAGCTTTCCAATTCATTTGCTCTTGCTGCCTACATTGCATCAATAGTGCTAGAAGTTCTCTTGGATCCAGTTTCTCTCTGCAATTGAGCTTAAGATGTCATGATTAAAAAGAATTTGCATGAGTCACTTGTGCTTCCCTTTATAGCATTCATGGAGCTCCCTGCTATTTTTGAACCCTTGTGCAAGGCAATGAATTCATTGTTTTGCTGCACAGCCTCCACATGCAAAAACTAACACCAAAGCTAGGAGGATATCTGCTCTCTTAATGATAGGACATCACCCTTTTTACCTGGCATTCCCAAATGAGAGAATGTACTCCAAGGCAAATTATTATGAGTAGGAGAAACCAAATTACCAGTCTTTTCCTTCTTTCTGCCTCCCAATTCATGTCAGAGTTCTAGCATATTTCCTGCAGTCTTTTTTTCTTCTATAAGCTTCAGTGTTTCTCTCTCAATTTCATCATAAGCTGTTCACCGTGAACAAGAATGCTGAGATTGGGAGCAATTTTCTAAACAACACTGCAATCTTATTCTCCTAGAATAGATTTAACCCTAGGTCTGGTCTATACTTAAGGTTTCATTGAAAAAAAAAATATGTAGATTATGGCTGTGAGGGCTTTATGCTTGCTTTGCAGAAGAAATGGTGAACTCTCTAGTACACTGGCAGCTCTTTTATCTGACTACCTCTAACTGTAGGAAGAGTTTTGCCCACAGTAAAGAAAACTGTAATAAATACATGCACAATATAAACACACATTAGTTCAGTCAGTTCATGTTAGCAATGGGTTTGTTACTGTTGGTCATAAGAAATGATGTTGGTACACAGAAATTCCTGGTTAAAACAAATAAGGAACAAAGTTTGCGTAAGGTGTTGCATGATCTCATAGCAAATGGCTTAAACTATAGCTGTCATGACTTCCCATACAACTGATGAATGCTTAGCCACTCTGGAATATTGCTAGCCTGGGCTAGTTCAAACCACTCTTGAAAGACTGGAAGGGATCTGATACATCCTACTGGTGGAGATCTTGGCTACTCCACCTGCAACTACCAACACAAACCTGTTTTGGGGATTCCCAAAATGGCACCATAATACACCTGCAACTAAAGCATGCATATAAGCTTTGGCTGCCGAGTCTCTGATATCCATTCTTTGTAAAGATGCAGCACAGTGCTCCTGGTGTGGTCATGGCCCAGCCAGCACCCTCTGAGGAATGACAACAGGCAAGGCTACTTTCTAATGGTACATAAAGAGGTGTGACTTCCCTCACATTAACCTTAGCAGGGAGGTTTTTGCCATATTTGTTTATTTGTATGTAAGTCCAAAATACATCAGACAACAAAAGCTGGGGGTGAGAGGAGAGAAAAAGAAAAAAAAAAAAAAGAAAAAAAAAAAAAGCATCCTCTGGAAGAAAAATAGGCAGATCAGCAAAAGAAATTATGCCATTAGCTCTACAATCTGTGTATCCATCCCAGCGAATAATGCCACTATCAGATGCAGAAAAACAGATTAAATGAGCTAGTGATCTTAAGACAATTGCTACCAGAGACACAGTCACATCATGAGGGAAATGGCACCAACAGCAATCTCCATAATAATTCTGCTAAGAGTGAAGATTCTATGGAAGCCAAGACTAAAATATTTTCTTAACACTTAGAGATGAGCCTTCAAGGGCATATTTTCTTTACTATATTTCCTTTCCCTAAAGAGTAAGAAAGCTTACTTACTACTGTTTCAAAATATAGCAAGGATGAGATTCCTAAACTTAGCATATGTTAAAGAAAACTAACTGCAAAAGACAGATAAATGAGCAGTTTTCTTTTCCACTTGAATTATATCTTAGCCTTCATGTTCACGAGAGACCTCTCCCATTCTGGAACTCTGTGAAGCCATCAAGATATTTTGTGGTTCAATAAATAAACATCAGCACTCCTGCTGAAAGATCTTTTTCCCTAGATGGTCTCTGAGATTTTTTCTTTCCCTCTCCATTTTTTTTCTCAATGACCTTTTGTTATTCACTGGAATAGCTGGTGACAAACTCTACTTTGTAGTTTAACATGGCATCTGTCTGCTGGCTTAGATGGACATTGCCAAGATAGCAACATGAGGACATAATTTAGTTTTAGTTTTTAATGACAAGTTGAATCTAACTGAAAGACAGAGAAACAACAGGAATCCCTGTGGTTTGAGTAAAGTGAAAACAGTTGTTCTAATGAATCCCACCCCTCACCTCTTCAAGACCAAATGGGCCAGTTTAGTGGTGATCTGGGATTTGTGTGGTTGGAGCTGGCCTGTTTCCTTCCAGTCTGGCAAGGGCAGGGCACAATCTGGTGAGCAGCAGACTGCAGTAGAGCTGAGATGGCAGTACGCTCCAGGAGGTGAAGTCCAAACTAGGAGCAGTAAATATCTTTTTTGTGCATGTGTGCAACTTTCCTTGGCACTGAAAGACACTGAACATGCTCCCACAAATAATCTGGCTCTGCTCCCACAAATAACCTGAAGAGAATAATACATCTTAGACAGCTGCAGCTGTTTTGCAAGTGAACATTTGACTACGCACTAACCTTTCATAGCAGGTATAAATGAATATAATGTATGAAATGAAGGAGGCTTGATTTAGTATGATTCAGTCACTGCAGGTGTTTTCCTGGTGAATACTCGTAAGTGCTTTATCTACCTTTTCCTTTAAGGAGACAAATCCTCTTCTTAAATAAGTTCCCTGATTAGCTGCTCTTACGCTACAACCTATCCCTTCATAACTTGCACCAACTGCTGGTTGGTTTATTTTGCAGGAAGATGTAGGATGCCAGGCTGCGGATGGATACAGCCTGCCCCTGAGTTAGCAGTTGTATGGGACAGGGCTGGAGGTTGCCTCCTACCAGCTTAAAGACACAGAAGTGGAGTCTATGCCCTGAAAGCATAGCACAGAGCTCTCAGGTGCTGAAACAAACAGCAAAATTAAGAACTTCAATCTGTGGTTTCTGTTTTTGTTTTTGTTGTTTGGGTTTAGTATTTTTTATTTTTATTTATTTGTTTATTTATTTACATTTGTCAATTCATAAATATTTTCTAAGGAGGTTGTGTGCCCTTGTAGCAATTTCACATGCTTTAGTAGTTGAATTGCATTTTAAGGTTTCTTTTCTTTCTCCAGACCCTAATGGAGTAGAGCAGAAACCCAAAGACATTGACAGACTGAGGCAGAATTAAGCAAGCCCTCTTGAGTTGAGTGTACTGCCCCAGGACTCAGCTAACCAAGGGAGAGTCCTTCCTCCACGGTCTCAGGGCTGGCCATGAAGAACTGTAATTCAAAAAAAAAAAAAAAAAACAACTGCTACAGTCTCCATTTGCTTCTTAGGAGCAATGGGTACACAGTAGTTTTCCAGATCTCTTAGAAATACTTCTGTTTTTCATCTACATTCTTCACTCCCATGGCCAACCCCATCACCAGGGAATGGGCATCTGTCTCTTACACTCAAACATCATCTTCCTGTCTTGACAATATCTGCTGCTTCCTTTCCTGGCTTATGCGGGTTAGCTGATGGCCCAGCCCAAATTCTTTCTCAGTAGCTGCCCCTTGATTTCTCTACCAGGTTGGCATGGGTATGTCTCTTAAGGAAAAGAACTGTTAGCTCAGCTTCATTCCTGTCCTATTGTACAGTCCTCTTCATTGTTAAATTCCTGTCCTCCATCAAACCCTATTCACAGCTGAAATCAACAGCAAATAAAAGGAAACAAATAACTCAGCAGAGCGTTACACAGAACTGGAGCTAGTGTGCACAGAGATAGATGAAAAGCCATTGAGCCCCAAATAGTGCTGATGGGGCTGCCCTGCAGCTGTTCTGGTTGAGTTACTCCATCTTTGCTGTGCAGACGAAGAGAGATGTAAAACTTTAGCTCTGCTAATGGCAGCATGAACAACTACTATGTGCAGCCATTACAACATGTCAAAGGATGCTTAGGATTTTTCTTTAATCAAGGGGTGATTAACAAATTGCTCTGTTCTTCATGCAAACTGAGACACAGGTCCTCACTGTGGCCTATCACCAAATACAGGCAGTAGATGTGAAGTCTACTGAGGCTTATAGTATTTGGAAGTTTGTGAAATTTGCGGGAAATCTATCATTTTCTTACGTGTGTTAGTTTCTAGACCTTGGACTTTCATTACTCTTTTTTTTTTTTTTCTTGTTACATACATGTATTACTGACGTAATGCTCTCATTTTAATCTTTCATGTGTTGCCATATCAATGGATCATATCAGTGGAAAATTAAGTCCATTACAGCACCTACCAAAGGTTATGCAGAACATTGGTTATGACACAGGTGTGAAATTAGACAGTACACATACCCATTTAGCACGCAGATCACCAGACTGTCCTTTATTTTGTGTGCATAGGCTGCATCTACATTAGCATTTTGGCTGAGAACAACAGCAAGCTTTTCAGTGAATTCTTCCCTCTTCCTCAAACATACTTATGACTGGTTCAAAAGGGAAGTGATTCACACAGGGTGATGATAGTGTTGAGTCACAGGAGAGAGTGCTTTTAGAGGAAATTGAATCAGAAACTCTTCTCCAGGGACACATGAAATACTACTCTCCAAACTCTAGTGGAAACACAAATATTCGAATCAAGCATTAGTCCTTCAGGAATTGTGGTAACACTCAGTCCAGGGAATCAGACTAAATCTGGTATGACATTAAATCAGGGAATCAGACTAAATCTCAGAAATATTTGCAGTATATGTATCGAGACTGCAGCACCCACTGCCCCCATACTCTGATCCATACACCTACTGCACAGCTACTTGCTAATGCAAACATAGCAATAACGACATTTAGGATATTTGCAATAATGCATAAGGACAAAATGCTGAAGGTTCAGTATTTCCAAATACACTTCAGAAAAGGACATACAGGGGACTAACAGTAAGAGATTCTTTTGTGAGGTGTTAAAAAAGGGCACACAACTCTGTTTACATCTCTGCTTGTATAGCAGGAGTATACAGCTATCAGTAGAGAATCAGAGTCATGCTAAAATGCTCTATGGACATATAGGAAGGAGGATCCTTTTGGCCTGAGATTAGCCTAGCCTGCACAGCATGAACAAGGCTATCAAAGTGAGCTGGAAATGAATAAATAAACAGTTAGCAGGGAAAAAAAGACAAAAAAAAAAAGACAAAAAAAAAAGACAGAAAAAAAAGAAAAAAAAAGAGTAGATACCTTTCTTGCAGTACCACTTCCAAAGCAGCAGTGCTCCAGGGGCATCACAGCAGAGATGAATGCTAAAGAGGGATGAATCTTGTGATGAAGTGGATTGAACCGCTGGCTTTGTGGAGTTCTCCAGAATGCTGAGATCAAAACAAGAAAAAAACAAAACAACTCCCAGTCTCATTATTATGCACTTTCACACATTTAAATTTAGTCTTCAAACCCAGCTAGAGGCCACCTGTTGGCTCTGTGAGCCACACAGACACCACAGCTCAGCATATGGGAAGGGAAGGGTTCAGGTCCAAAGAACCTCTGCTGAAATAATTTCAAGGCACCTACAGTATTTTGGTACATAAGTTGCACTGACATTTTTGATAACCTTCCCCCAGAGGAAAAGATGTCTCTTTGTGGCTGCCAAAAACAGAGAAGCCCATGAAAGAAAGAAAGGAAGACCAGGTGTGTGGTCAGTGTGTTCGTGTAACCACAGGTCATATAACAACTATATCTCAGGCTAGCAGTGTCAGTGTGTGCTGCTGATCGCTGGAGCAACAGATAAGCAAAGGGCATCACTGATGCAAAGATTATTTTGCATAAGTAATCACAACACAACTGAGGAGCATACAAAACCACCAGTGGTTTTTAGAGAGACGCTGAAGATTACAGTGTGAAGTAGCAGCAGAGGGCAGGAGTATCTGTGTGTTAACCAAGGACTGCAGAGCCATTTGAAACTGTGTTATTACTTGGGAAGTATTTCAAATTTAGAAAGTGCATACAGTGCTGTGGTAGCACAAGGCACATTGTTCGCATATGCTCAGCGTGAAGGTGTTCATTCAACAGTGCTACCAGGGATGATGTATAAATCCTTATACACCCTTAGTCTGTACAGAGGAGAATCCGTAGCCCCTGTAATTTTATTTCACAATTTAGTGAACATCAAGCTATTTAACCTGACTTTAATCCACCATGTCTTATTGTAGTTACTGACATTGTTGTGGAAAATCCAAAAGCAATTAAGCAGCAGTCTGTGGCTACCTTTACTTTACCAAGCTTGTCCCTGGAGGTGAAATCAGCAGATACATTGATACATTCCTAACTTCCTCTTCAGGCCTTAAGCTTGATGTAGAAATAAAATTGCAGAGGTTCCTCTTCCAGATGGGACTCATAGGCTGCCCACACCATGGCCTGCAAGCTGTGCCTGCAACCTCATCTGATTAGTGGTGGCTAATGCCTGGCTGCCAATCTAATGGTGTTCACTAATTAGATGATCTTAGTTAAGCTCCTAGATACTCTTAATTTTCCTTTCTTTAGGATACACAGAAAGGCTGGAAAATCCTCTGTCTTCTCCACAGCATGGGATGGGATGGGATGGGATGGGATGGGATGGGATGGGATGGGATGGGATGGAATAGGATGGGATGGGATGGGATGAGCACAGGCACATCTGGAGCATGTCTACAGAGGTGAGTGCAGAGCAACCAATCTGGTGTCCATCAGAGCTCCCTGGGAGTGTGAGGGCAAGACCTGGCAGGTAGAGCTGTCTTACCACCCACCCCCTCAGGGAGCAGGGAGCAGGCTGGTAACAGAGCACTGCTGGTAGAAATGGTCACAAAACAAAGCAGACTCTCAGATGTGCACATTGTCCCATGGGAAATAAAATGTCTTTGGTTTCGTAGGTGCAAGAGGAATGGACATGCCGCCGAGTGACCCGCAGGGACTGTGCTCCTGTGAAAGCCCTGAAGTTGAGGAAAGGGCAGGGGTAAGTCGCCTCTCACTACATCTTTGTGGGAAGCACAGGGATCTGTGCTGTGCTCAGAGAAAACATTCATGACATCTGGCACTTGGTGGCATGGGTCACATCTTCCAGTGAAGGAGATTGTCATGGTGGGGGCACTTCACAGAGCAGATCCCATCACTGTAAACTGCATTCCCTTTGCTGCTGCTGGGTCTTTTCCATAGCATCTGAAAGCCTAGTGTCCTGGAAACCTGCATACAAGCAACTCGTCAGCATGGGGAGGGCAAATGTCTGAGAAATGCACACACAGAGAGGCTGTCCTTACCTAGAAGCCTACTGTGGTCGGGTGACACATGGAAACAAGTGGTTTTAGTGGGAAAGGTGTGATGCAGCTGTTTCTTTTTTCTTTGTTATTCTCAGCATGATTGCATTCAGCTCTTGTGTTTTTAAAGCAGCAGATGAATTTCTAAGAAAAATATTGGGAGTAGAAAGGGAGTGAATGGGCAGTGTGAATTCCTACAGGGCCAAGATGTACATCATCAGGGCTGCTGGCACAGCTGAGCATGAAGCACGTGCAGCTAAAGACAAAAACAACTAAAAACTGTTCATCAATTTGTTATCATAAACTGGATTTTTATGTTAGGAATCAAACTTGGATATACATAGTCCACATTAATGCCTACATTTACTTTAACCTTTTACATTTCTTTAAATTAAATTAAAGTCATAATCAGGAATACCATAGGCTATTAAACTCAATAAATCTTCTTAACAATTTAGAATAGACTATAGAGCACAGAATTTCTTTCTCTTGGCTGTCAAATACAACTAGCAAATTTAAGTTTAACTCTATACAGAGCAGCAAACCAGTATGTCATGACGGGTGCCAGTCCGTGAGAATCCACCTTTCTTTAGGCAAATAACTTACCACATAAGCAATAAAAGTAAGGTTCAAACTGATAATTCAAAGCAGTCAAAATGAAACTTGCATGTTTTATTAAATCAGATATGTAAATCATTCCTACTGCTGTTGGAGCGTGGACTTGCATGGGCGTTCCCAGATATGTTGCACTGGTGACTACTAGTGCTTTGCTCAGTGCAATATTGCTTCACGGCAGCTTGAGCATGGCAAGCAGAAGCTGTACAATGTGCTGGCAAATCTCTGAGCTAGGCTTGAGTCAGCCCCTAATGTTCTCTGGCTGAAGCTAAGGTCATATTTAAGTAAAAGGAGGAAAAAAATTTCAATGACTTTGGAATGCAATTTGTTTTAATAACAAAGTACTTCCAGTGCTGGGGAGTATATAACAACATCTGACTTTGCATTGATTTCTTCTTAGTTTTAGAAAAGAGGTTGCAATTTTTAATAAAGCCCCCCTGCTGCAGGAGGAGGCTTACTGGCAGAAGTTTTCAGGAGGGAGGCTGACTCAGTGTTACTAGTGATGCAGCGTGAGCAGAATCTGGTAAATGCTAGCACGAGAAAGTCAATAAAGACCATGAGAGTATCCTCACCAGCATGGAAGAAAATGAATTTGGTCATAGCACAAGCTGAAGCACTGAAACTATCAATGACTTGATAACAATTCGTGGAAGGGAAAAGCTTGATTTTTGAGGCAAAGACAATGTAGAGCATATGGATAGAAACTTCTCTTCCAAGCCTGAAATTGCTGAGAGAGAAAATCCCCAGACAATTATCCTTCCTATTGTTAGACAGTCAAACAGGCAGTGACATTTTCATGCAAGAAAAGTATCAATTTTAGATTAACCCTGAAAAGAATCTAAGCAGATCTAGTCGCAATATTTTTTTATGATACTAAAAGAAAGTAGATTCTCAGCTAATAGAAATCAGCAAACAAAAATCAGTACTTCTTTGTTACTTTCAACTGTCTGCTTACTCCACATGGAGATCCAGGCCATCACAAAGTTCACTTCAACTTCTACAGGCTACTAACAAGCAACCTAGCTCCTGACTGCACTCTTGACTGCAAGGTTCAAGTCAATAGTAACAGCATAGGTTTCGATAAAGCATAGAAAACTCTTGTAGATAGTAGATATCTTGTAGATAATGATGTTCATCACCAGTAAGGGCATGATATGGGTCTCAAAGAGGATAAACAATAAACAGATGTTACACTTGATGCTAGTCATGATGCCAAGTAATACTCTTTATTATAAGAAAGGAAAAATATGCTCCTTCCAAAGAGGCACTGCTCGTAGTGTGCTCAGAACCAGCCAAAATGGGACTGTCATTGAAAAATGCAATGCTTATGAATGATCTTGGGGTTCCCAATGTTTCTTCATTTTTTTTCCTTTAAATAGCAAAATGCTGCTTCTTCATGGTTGTGTCTAAAACACATCCTTGTTGTGCTTCCAGCTCTTTTGGAGTTGAGAATACCATGTACTGTATTATTGAGCCTTTCCTGTAGCTCTTAATCAAAAAAAAAAAAAAAAGTGTACATGTGTAGGAGTAGCATAAACTGCAGCTGTTTTTCTTTATTTTTCCACCATCATTACTGCTGAATGGTAACAAGGAAGATGACACATGTATACACCGTTTGGATTCTCTGCAACACTGTCGTACAGGAGTTTGGGAGGTTGTCTTGGTGAACAACTCCTAATTTCAACAAAACTTTTATGACTATTAAACAGGGTTAGGTGTATGTTGAAAGAATTTGTCATGCAGTAAAATGGATTCTGCTCTTTTGCTGGAGTGTTTTATCAGAGATAGAGAACCTCAATTTGCTCTTTCATTAGTTTTATGAAAGATTTTATCACCAAAGAACCTAAGTGAGTCTAGAAAACTCTGGAAAGATTAATTAATTTTGCTGGGCAACTGCTTAAAAACAAAACAAATCAAAACAAAAAAGTCCAAACATATCAAGGGTACAACTCCTTCCCCTCATCCTCCCTTTAATCCCCCTGCCATAGAAGCACTGTGGCCTCAGATTTTGCAGATAACTGAAAATGGCAGAGGCTTTGATATTTTTGGCACTTGAGAGCAGTTTAATAGGGGCCTGTGAGGTGTTCTTTCTGCATGGTATATCTGTCTGAAGCTTGTGAAACCGAAGAACAAAACCACTCAGTCATCTTTGCAAACCTGCATGGTCCTATATCCCCCACTCCAAGACCCCAGGCAGTTAAGGATGTATCTTGCTGCCATGCCAAGCACAGGGGTGTGCTGCTGAAATTCAGAGGTGTTCATATCGTAAAAATCCAAGGGACAGGCCAGTTTGAAGGAATATAATCATCCTTCTTCTGTGGGCAAAGGTTTCCCTGGTTGGCTCCTGCCAGCCCTGGTTGTCACAGGCCAGGTTCCTGCCTGGACTTCAGGCTGGGTAACGGATAGGAGGATCCCTCTGAGTTACTGAGCTGTGTGTACAAGCACATGGCTATGAGTTCACTTGCAATTATGGCCTTTGCTAATTGCTCTTGACTACATCTTCATATCATGACCAAGGCAGACAGCACTGGTCAGGGAAGCCAAGGGACTGTCACTCATTCCAAGAGATCTCAGCCATTGCATTTGACCTCTGGCATTGTAATTTTATGCATGTGGCTCTGCCTGGAAGCTGTCAGAGGCAGGTAACAAGACCGTCACGCTGTGGCAGCTGTGTGAAACGTGCCCACTGAGCTTCATTCCCAACGACAAATAAGATTGCCTGCTCAAGCAGTATTTGAGTCAGACAACAAAATGCACAGCAGTTTCATAGTGCAGAGCAAGACTTCTACACAGAACATCATGTATTTTTAGTTAGCAGGCCCATAATCAGCTCGTCTTATACATCTCATTACAGTTTCATTTTGCATGATTTCACTTCTGATGACTGGAAAATGACATGAAGCTGTGACCCCAGCTTACTGCAGGGACAGTAAGTCCTTCAGCCCAGTCACGGGTTTAGTCACTGGGCTTCTTCCCTTGGGAGTTCAAGGGCAGATCTTTATCAAACTAGGATACTTTGATTTGAGGTTTGGGGGGGAAATCTTTGAACATTATCCAATTCTCTGTGACTTTCTAAGGATCTACAGGTGGGCTTGGTTTTCCCACCTGATGATTTCCAGTGGTGTCACCCAACCAGAGGAGCAAGCATCCAGCCTCTGATATGAGTAGGGCTACAAAAACTTTTGGAGAAGGCAGCTGATCTGCTGAAGACTTGAACATTAACATGCAAAACTCATGAGATTAAAAAATGTAATGAATTCACAGAAGTGCCCATTAAGGAAGTAGCATCATAACAGTGGAAACATTAGGAGTATGGCAAGAAATCCTTGCGGCTCTTCTACATGATAGGGATTTCAGTCCACAGAGGCTGGTAGGGTTGCCCGTGTGGGAGTAAAAGCAGAGGCAGAAGGATTTCTCTTCTCCATAATTATCAGGACACACCTGTGACAACAGTGCAAGAGAAGATGGCATGACAAAATGTGCCTTTCTGCACTAATTAATGTTTAGAACTGGCGTAAGCATCGTGTTGGCTTTGCCTGGTTATTAAGTGTATGGGGATTAAGAATGTTGACTTTTTTCTGAGGCCGTTACTTGTGTACTGAAAAAGCCAGAAGCATTTCAAATAAGAGCAAGTAAAATTTAAATGGTATTATTTTTAATAGTTACAGAAATTGTTTTTGTGTAATATTATTAGTCAACTTCTGACTCCCCTCTTTCTTTGCTTGTACAAATGTTTTGTGTAATGTCCCTTTCTGCTCATCATACTTTCTGGCACAAGATCATTTCAGTTCCTCAGTTCTTCCACAATCCACCTGTCTCTCCTGCTCATCACAAGGGTCTGTTTTGCTATGACTGCAACCTCCTATAACCCAGACTCCTCTCTGATTTCTACTTTTTACATAAATCCATTCAGTGTTTTAAAAAAAAACAGCCTGTTTTGTCTGCTGCTTTTACTGTCTGTCTCTCAAAAGCCTCTGATCAGCTTCCCCTTGTATTTTGTCTCCGCTGCAAATCCCAGCTCCCTACCTGGCTTAGTTTCTGCTAGTTTTTTTTTTCCAGTTTGCTGCCACTTTTTACTTCAATCTAGCCTCTTGTGTCTGCCACTGTTGCTTATCTCCCCTTTCGGACTTTTTCCTGGGGTGACTCTGGCCCAGTTTTCCCTACGGGGCAAATGTCTCTACTTGTCAACGCTCATTGTTGCTTACATTTTGATAACATCTGCTGGCCAGATAAGAAATCATTATGTTGAATGAGATAAACCTGCTAAAGGAAAGTCTGTCTCTAGTCCAGGTCTCAGTAAACACTTTGGGTCCGTATAAGAACTGTGGCATTAAAAACTGACAGTTCTCTCTACCCCTCTGCAGTTTTGGTGATTAATGGCAACAAACTATTTCTGCGTTATCTCTGTTTGCACAACTGGAATTTATGGCTGCATTTATAACTCAGCCCTTGCAAATACTGAGAAGTTGAAGACTCAGTGAAATACACTGTGTTTGGGTGTTTATGCAGAGATATTTAAACATTTCTGCACTGTATATTTTGTGAATGGGCTACACAAATAATTTTACTGCTCCACAGAGTTTTTACTAACTCCACAGAACTGGCTTTTAACTATAGAGTCTAATGTATTTAAGCTGCTGCGGGACAACACGGCTTTATTCTCTGTAGACAACTTTATTCTTTGTCTTGTCATTTTTATTGTTCTAGTGGTAGTGAATAAAACCCTGCATCTGTTCCTCAGAAAGGACTTAATCCAAAGCTCGCTGAATGCAGTGGAAGAGACTCCACTGGGCTTCAGATCAAGATCTTTAGCTCCCAAACAAATGCCCTTTGTTAGGATATGCTATTCAAGTACAGTACAGAAAAGTTACAAAGGTTCCCTATTTCTAAAATAATAATTGCTCTTTAAATCTTTTTTGCTAATCCTGTTTAGCTGGAGGAACAATAAGCAACAGTACATAGCCATTGAAATACTGTGGTTTGTGATTAAATTTTCCCAGCAGTTGATATAATGTTGAGCATGTTTTGCTGGGGTAAGAAGCAGTGTCATATTTATATGGCTCTTCCTGTGCATGCAGTAATTCAGAAAATCCATAGAGACACACTACTTACCCCTGAGGATGTTCAGGCTCAACCAGGCAAGCTGGACAAGTGCAGACATCCTTCAGGACTGCCTTGTGTTGGTGTTATTGATGAAGCAGGCTTGAAAGAGGGATTTGTAGAATAACGAGGGATACCACTGAATGGGATTTTTTTCTGCACTGTGGAAAAGGAGCAGAATGAAAGGGTTTCTTCCCCCACAGTAGGGAAAAGAAACAGGGGCTATTGTGGAAAAGGGCACAAAAGGACTAAGACAAGGCGGGAGTAATCAAAGCAGAGACATTAGCTGGGGAAACGCTGTGAAGGACTCTAAGTGGAGCTATACAGCCCCGGATTTGCAATGACTGCGTTTTCAACAAGCAGGAGGGACAGCCATAAGTCAGTTATGCAGCGGCATCCCCAGCAGCTGCAACAAAGCCCTTTCTTCCTTACGACATCGCAGGTAGTGGGTATTTCTGTGGATCTCTTGTGACAGGGAGCTAGTGGTCCCCGTGGGTTGGAGCAGACGTGATGACAGGGAAATTTAGCTGCCTCCACAACTGCAGAACAGAGCCACCTTTCACGTGGGTGTGGACTATGCAGGCTCTTACTACTGGGTATTACTCCTGTGACAGCACTGCTCTCAGTAAAAGCACTACCCTGTGTGGTGAGTGCTGGCAGGACTACTACGCATGCAGTTTGTAAGCCTGCGATGACTAAAGCAGTTTGAGGAGCCAATACTACAACATTACCCACTCCAGGAGTTGCACTGAAGTCAATGAGATTACTCACGTAGCTAGCTGCCGATAGAGATCTTGCCAAGCTGTTTCACCACACAATAAATGTGAGCAAATGAGCCTGTTAGTCAGCTGAATAACTTCAGAAAATAATTTTTAAGTTCATATTACGTTAGTGCTTCAACTCCCCAACCACTGCTGAGGTCCCGTTATGTGCTGAGAACACCCAGCAGCAGGCAGTCCCTGTCCCAAAATTCATCGACCCATATGGGCAAATAGGGGACAGTGACCTGCCCCAGTCACACCCCAGGGCACCAGTGATGCCAGGAACAAAAAAGGGATCTCCAGTCAGTTCCCTGCCTCCGTAACACTCAGCATTTCATCCCCATGCTGAATATAAAGCATTTGTGAATGTGACCTCCAGATTTCCCACAGCTCCTCTGCTAACTGGCGGGTGGATCTCTGCATTCATTAGTTTTATAAATGCACGGAGAATACACACAAGTTCCATTTTCATCTCACACACACTACCGCACGTCAGTGCATTCCCTCCTCCAGCTCATCTGCATCTTATTCTGCAGTCAGGGAAATAACAAGAAACACAGGGAAAGGGAAAAGAATCGAGTCTCACAAATTCTGACTGCCAGCCTCAGACGCTTAAAAAGCTTCATCCCAAGCAAAATTCATTTTTCATATTCAGTGAGATTCAGCATGCAGGCTACCAGATCAGGCATCACCTCTCAGGACTGCATTTCATTTATGTGTGTTACAAAAGCGCCCGGCACATTCAGCATCATTACCAGAGTACTTTCTCTTCCTTTATTCTGCACTCTGCTCAGCTTGTTTAGGAGTTCACAGAGAACAAGAACAGGCTGTAAAACAGCAGCACAAAGTGAATTTTTTCCTTATAAGAAGAGGCATCCCCTTTGAATTATTCTCCATTTGAGGGCTCATTGCGTAACAATAAAAACCCTGTCTCGCTGACACTGGACACTGATACCCTGATAAAGTCCCAAAGCAAGGCCTGAATAGCTTCTCAGCCTCCCGAGCAAAGCAGGAGGGGCAGATATGGATACGGCTTCTGTCTCTTCTCCCCATTTCTCTCTCCTTTCTTCTAATCCCAGTCCCCGTTTTAGTCATTTTTTCCTAGGTATTCAAAACAGCCTTGAGATGCAGCTGGCTGGCTGTTGTAGGAGGAACAGGGTAAACCAGAGGGTGACATGTCCCTTTCCAGTTCATGGGGCCTGAGAGGCAAGGAGCTATCATTTGAGCATCAAAAATAACATTGGGTTAACATGGCTGCTCTTTATACCTTTTCTATTTACAGAGTTTTCAGGACAATACCAGCTAATCTTGCCATTCATTATTTTGGAAAAGGTATTTTAACTACTTAATAAAATTTAGGGAAGGCTGCACTCTAGCAAAGGTTAATTCCTTCTCTTCCCCCTACCTGAAACTGCCCATAATGCTGTAAAATGGAACTGCAGAGCATTAACAAAATACATATTTAAAACAAAACCTTAAGACATTATTTTCTTCTGCTGCTGTAACTGCTAAAAATGCAAATTAGAAGCAATAGGCAAAACTCATTATAATATACACAGTGAAATAGCATTTGACTTCCTCTGCGGTATATTAATCATGTGCTGCCTAATTAATACTATGTAAATGCATCCTTGACATAAGAGAAAAAAAAAATAACCAAAATTTGAACTGCTTTAGTGTCATTAGCAATAATGCTTTATGCAATGGAACAAACTATGTTCTGCAGTTCAGCCCAGTCCTGTCTGAGGACAGTAAACAGGAGAGGAGCAGAAAATAATTGTTAGAACAAAAGGGCACGGAGGTGGGAACCCAGGAAGAAGAGCTCTAAAGCTCACCCCTTTGCAGAGTAACATCTCTGTCTGCTCTAAATGTCACAGATTTTTGTTTATACTGCCAGTCTCCAAAACCTAAGACTTTCAGAAAGCATGAGACCAGACTACTCTTATTTTAATTATGCTCCTGAGGCCTGAAGGTGACCCTTCTTCTTGGTTCTGAAGTCTTCTGCAACTAAAAAAAAAAAAAATATAACTTCAACAAATATGTGTTTTCCCCACCTCTCCCTCACAGTAACTGGCCTATTCTGTTTCCAGCAGTTGAAGTTTCTGAACACCCAACAAGCGCGGTCAGACCTGTGCAACACATGTGCAAAGCAGCTGCCACCCCAGTGCTCCCTTTCCTCCCTTTCCATGGTGCCATCTGGATTGCCCACCTATGTGTATAAATACAGACTCCTGGCCCTCTGTGGCAGGGTGTGCAAGGATGCACAGAGCTTTGCTGTGGTTCTGGCACGTGCCCTGCACAGCTGCACCATGTCCGGGATGGAAATGGGTAGGAGTCCCATCCTTGGACAGGTAACTGAATTGCAGACATTCCCAGGAGCATTCCTGGGTGGTGCAGCTGAAACAGCCCTGCTCAGGGCCCGTCTCCCTTCCTCCTCCCACCAGTGTGCACTAGTGGTAGGTAAAAACCATGCACGAAAGAAGGGACCCAGAGACCTTACAGCTAAGTATGAAAGAGAGAAAGCAGATGGCTGCAGGTCTGTAGAATGGCAAACAGTTCCTTGGGTCAAAGACCTTGGTGGGGTTTCGTCTGTTCCAAAATTTGTCTGCTTTCAGACACGTACATTTGCTAAGAGGGTCATGGCTACATGTAGTTAATTAGTAAGATAGCCTCTTGCTTACATTAATAACATCAGCTTACAGGTCTGCAGTGTTGCATATATATGGAAATGCATCTATTTCCTTATACCAATAGCTTTTGTTATAAGCCTTCTTCACTGTCACAGCGTTCAGGTATCACACGTGCCTGTGTGTGCGCATCCATGTCCTTGAGTTCTCACCCAAGGATGCTGTACTGGATTACCAACAGTGGCATGTAACCTCCCTGTTAAAACATCAGCACCTGAAGAGTGGAGGGTGGCAAGTGTGACACTAAACTTCAATAAAGGCTCCAGAGAACTAAGTTTGCAAACCTTGTGCTGTGCTGTGCAAATAGAGATGCTAATTGGGTTATATCTAAAGGACACCTGGATTAATACAATCTATCTGAGAAGAGTCAACAGTGCTCCCGTAATAGTCCTGTCTTAAACAAACCTCTTGGAGGTCTCTGAAAGGGTCAACAAAAATGTGGATAAGGGTGATTTAATTTCCATATCAGACTGGATTTCTAAAAGGCTGTTAACAAAGGCTTTTAAGGAGACTAAGCAGCGATAGCAACACGAGGGAAAGCCCTGGTATCGCTCAGTAATTGGTTAGAAGATAAAATGCAAAGTAAGGGAATAAGTGACCAGTTCTTACAATGGAGGGAGGTGCTGGGTGGCAGGGGGGTCTGCAAGGGTCAGTGCTGGGACGTGAGCTCCTCAGCATACTTGTATCTTACCTGGGAAAGGAGTGATAGCTGAGTTTACCAGTGGTACTAATTTACCTATGTTACTAACAAGGAGAGAGACTGTGGAAGACACAAGGACACTGTAAGGTTGGCTGGGCAATAAAGGAAATTCAGCGTAGGTAAATGTGAAATGAGACAAGGGGAGAAAACAATTGTGATCCACATGCAAAATGGTGGGATCTGAGCTGGCCATGGCAGGAGCAAAATCTCCGGGTTATGACAGTTTCACAGAGACATCAGCTCTGTGCTCAGAGGTTCCTTGAAAAACATTAGCTATTTAGAGAAAAACATCACTGTGACACTGTATCTTAAATACTGCACGTTTCTTCATCTCAAAAAGGATCTGTTAGGACAGGGAGGT